>NC_138041.1:30978557-31382699 GCF_964106645.2 Podarcis pityusensis
ATGATTCCTGGACCATCCATAGGCCGGATTCGGAAGGCGATTGGGCCGCATCCGGCCCCCGGGCCTTAGTTTGCCTACCCATGGCCTAGAACAATGGGAGTTTCGAACGCTGGATGGGAGGCACGATCCAGCAACAGCTGGAGGCCTATAGGTCTAGGGCAGGCATAGGCAAACTCTGGCCCTCCAGATGTTTGGGACTACAATTCCCATCATCCCTAGCTAACAGGACCAGTGGTCAGGGATGATGGGAATTGTAGTCCCAAACATCTGGAGGGCTGGAGTTTGCCTATGCCTGGTCTAGAGCCAGCCCTAGTCCAGATCTTCAGGGGCATAAAACCCATGTTTGATGGCCACCTGATTTTTCGCCTCTGCAATCAGTCCCAGAAGCCAGCGTTTCTGGACAAGGCTGCTGAATAATGGAGCCTAGCCAGCCTTAAGTGGCTCAGGACAGAATACACACTACAGATGCTTGGAAATAATTGCAACAGCTGACTGGAGATTATCTGACCGCTTGTGTCCTCCTGCCAAAAGCCACGCATCGGCTAACTTACACAGTGGCTTATAAAACAGGGAGTTTCTATCCTTCGAAAGGGAAGCTGTTCCAGAGAAAGAGCGAAACTGTAACAGCCAACCGTTTCACAAAACAAGGCAGTATAACAGTTGCAAATGAATCCTTTGCTTCCTTCTTATTACTCGAGGGGGTGGGGTGCAATTCAGAGAGCAGTAATTACACTTGCGGCAGAACGAACGCCATAATTATACCTCCAGAGGTATGTGGAAATATTTTGAAAAGCAACCGTTCAACGACAGTCGTCACACACAACCCCTCTGCTCCCTGGCTCGATAGGTTTGTCGACAGAAGCACAAAAGTGTTTGACTGTGTATACTTTATGGAGATAGATGCACACAAAGAAATAATTAACAGAAGTTAACGGTAATCCACTGCATCTTACCAGAGTAGCCTTTGCTCCTGTTCAGTTATGTGAGGCATGATCAAACTTAGCCCTCCAGATGTCTTGGGACTACAATTCCCATCATCCCTAACCAGGGATGATGGGAATTGTAGTCTCAAAACATCTGGAGGGTCAAGGTTCAGGAAGCCTGCTCTAGTATGCAGCTCCCCAAAGGTTTCCCATAAAAGATAGTGTCTCCTGGGGTCAAAAAAAGTCCCCTCCCCCACCCTGTGGGATTTTGCCTAGATATTTTTCACTCCTGAGGAACAAAATCCTCTCCCCTGCACCATCTCTATATAATCAGCTTGCATCCCTGTCCCATGCAATTTTTCAGAAGTAAATCACAATGACTTCATTGAGACTTACTTCCTAGCAAGCAAGCTTAAGACTACGGCTTTAATCAATCATTTAGATGTCCTTCAATGGAACCCTCCAAAAGCTGCCATTTTTGACGCAGGCATGGCTCATACTGGTGACGCTAGAGTCGAATCTGCACCTGTTACTTTTTTAACCTAATGAGCTTTTAATTGAATTTTAATGGGATATTTTATATTTGCGGCTTCTTTTTCTAATCAATAACCTTGCTCCACATCTTTGGGACAAGCCAAGCTGTAAATTCGAGCAAATAAAGCCAGATCGATTCCCAAGATAACAAGAGCTCTTGCTTCCTATTGCAAGTCCTCCATGAATCACTCCCCCCTTCGTTTTTAACGGTTGTGGCTATCTCTAATATTTCAAACCTGGGGTGTGGGAAGAGAGAAAACCAAAAGAAAATTGATTCAGCCTTGCAAATGACTTTGCAGAAAACAACAAGCCCACACAGATTCCTATAGGACCGCCTACACACACACATGACTTTGATAAATCTGAAGGTCATGTGGTTTGAAGGTCACATGATGCAGCAGCCCTTAAGCCTGAAATTCATTCTGATTGTGCAGATAAAACATCATGGGTAGAATTCAAAAGGATGTGCTGTTAGAGAATGAAAATGGGCAAGATCCAAGGATTCCCAGGCATGCACTGCAGATGGTGGAGATGTTAGGTGTCATCCTGGCACCCAACCACCTTCACTTGGTTGTAAGTAGCCGATAGCCAGGTGCAAAATGCACCTGGCGAATTTCAAACGCTGCCCATTTTACATCCAGTGGGGGAGGCAGTATGTTTTTGAATACCAGTTGCTGAAAACTACAAGTGGGCAGAGTTGCTGTGGCCATCAGGTCCCGCTTGGAAGCTTTCCATAAAGGGCATCTGGTTGGTCACCATGAAAATAGGAAGCTGGACTAGATGAGCCTTTGGTCCGATTGAACAGTGGGGTTCCCAAGCAGTATTGGCTTCAGCGTTACAGAGTTCGTGTCCAGAGTCAACTGCATCCCACAGGTTCTCTCCATTCTACCTGCTCTGCATTCTTCTCCACTATTTCTGTGCTTTCCTTTAAGACCAAGAACATCAGCTTGCCCATCTTGGCTCAGCAGCATCTAGCAGCATCTCTCTACAAATATGTCAGATGTGCTTTGGCCACTTTCCACTGCTGCCGGGATGTGCTCCTTAGTTCTATCCTCTCCTCTATTCGTATGGCCATTGTGGCGTTTGCCCTCCTAGGTGACATCATGCTGGGCCATAGGGAAAGGGTTAAATGAGTGTGAAGTGATTGGCCAGTGGGAACGAAAGGGGAGGAGTTAGAGTTAGAGTTGTTGGGGAGTCAGTCGGGTGTTAGAGAAGAGAGAGGGAGGATAAGTCTGTGGGTTGGTCTAGTTTGATGTGAGAGAGTTGGAGAATCTGTTAAGAGGAGTCAGATAGACAGTTGGGATAATCAGTTAGTCGTTATTAGGAAGGTATAGGCCGGTAAAGAAACTAAGATCAAGAAACTGACAAGAAAAATAATCTGAAACCATAAACTTGTTAAAGCTTGTCAAATAAACTTGTTTATTTGGATTAATGTTAACAACATTAATGGCGCTTGGGGGGGAATTGTCATTGCACCACTCCTTGGTGTGTGGAGTACCTCAGGGTGCGATACTCTCCCCGATGCTTTTCAACATCTTTATGCGCCCCCTCGCCCAGCTCGTTCGGAGTTTTGGGCTGGGTTGCCATCAGTATGCCGATGACACCCAACTCTATCTGTTGATGGATGGCCATCCCGACTCGGCCCCAGACACACTGACCAGATGTTTGGAAGCTGTGGCTGGATGGTTACGTGGGAGCCGGTTGAAGCTAAATCCTTCAAAGACAGAGGTCCTGTGGCTGGGACGGGGCGATATGGGATTGGGGGGGCAACTCCCATCTCTTGCGGGGGTGCAATTAGTGCCAGCACCGTCCGTTAAGAGTTTGGGTGTAATCTTCGACACCTCCCTTTCCATGGAGGCGCAGATTGCAGCTATAACAAAGGCGGCATTTTTCCATCTCCGCCAAGCTAAGCAGTTGGCTCCTTACCTCTCTCGCCCTGACCTAGCCACTGTGATCCACGCGACGGTCACCTCCAGACTGGATTATTGTAACTCGCTGTACGTGGGGCTGCCCTTGAGACTGACCCAGAAACTCCAGCGGGTGCAGAATGCTGCAGCAAGACTCCTTACGGGGTCTTCGCTGCGAGATCACATTCACCCAGTGCTATACCAGCTGCACTGGCTCCCGGTGGAGTACAGGATCAGGTTTAAGGTGCTGGTTTTAACCTTTAAAGCCCTATACGGCCTAGGACCCTCGTACCTACGGGACCGCCTCTCCTGGTATGCCCCACAGAGAAACTTATGGTCTTCAAATAAAAACATCTTGAAGGTCCCAGGCCACAGAGAAGTTAGGCTGGCCTCAACTAGATCCAGGGCTTTTTTGGCTGTGGCTCTGATCTGGTGGAACACTCTGTCACAAGAGACTAGGGCCCTGTGGGACTTGACATCTTTCCGCAGGGCCTGCAAGACAGAGCTGTTCCACCAGGCCTTTGGCCAGGGCACAGCCTGACTCCCTCCCTCAGCAATCTTCGCGGAGCTCTGGCCCAATGGTTGCCAGTGGCTTGAATTAATTAATTTTATAATGAATGATTTTAGAATGTTGTTTATGCTGTACTTTTGTACTGTTTTATTGTTGTTAGCTGCCCTGAGCCCGGCTTTGGCTGGGGAGGGCGGGATATAAATAAAAAAATTTATTATTATTATTATTAACTGTCTGGACTCCGTGTGTACCCGAGAGAAACGGGTTGGTGGCAGCAGGGAAGCAATCGCAGTGGTGGCACAGGGATCAATTGACTGTCAAACATCCGGGTACCCTGTGTGATCGCCACAGCCATAAATCATGCCAGGGGGGTTATTTGTCCCAAACTGGCTGCTCCTCAGCTCCTGTCAGCTTTCCTGTAGCAAATTTATTTAGAAACAGTCGTTCTGTTGACTCCTTCTACTGCAGGGGTAAGGTAAAGGTAAAGGGACCCCTGACCATTTGGTCCAGTCATGGATGACTCTGGGGTTGCAGCGTTCATCTCGCTTTATTGGCCGAGGGAGCCAGCGTACAGCTTCCGGGTCATGTGGCCAGCATGACTAAGCCGCTTCTGGCAAACCAGAGCAGCACACGGAAACGCCGTTTACCTTCCACCGGAGTGGTACCTATTTATCTACTTGCACTTTGACGTGCTTTCGAACTGCTAGGTTGGCAGGAGCTGGGACCGAGCAACGGGAGCTCACCCCGTCTTCGGGATTTGAACCACCGACCTTCTGATCAGCAAGTCCTAGGCTCTGTGGTTTAACCCACAGCGCCACCCGCGTCCCATCTGCATGTTTAGAACAGGCCAAAGACAACGAAATTCTACTGTTCTAGTCTAACAAGATAACCTTACATTTATCCTCTCTGAAGAACCCAATCAAAGTATTTTGAAAACACAGCAGTGCACACAGACAGATGCAAAAACCAGAAGTCAAAAATATATCACACACATAACTGCCCTCCCATTTTTTTAATAAAAAAAAAATCCAATAAGCTTCCAACTTCAGTGAACAAGGTAAAGAAACATAATTGCTGAGTGTGTGCCTTTAAGCATAGTACATCTTCTTTGGGGGAAAAAATAAATCACACTGAAACACTCTAAAAGCTGCAATCATATTTCATTATCAGATTTTATCCAATAGCTTCTGATCCCGCTGAACCTTAAATTCACAATATCAGAGCGACTTTCTTGAAAAAGCTATTTAAAGGAGGGAGGGCAAACTCAACATGCCCGTCGCCTTGAAACATCAAGGGGGGTGTGATTCCCCCACCCTCTCCTGTTCCCCAAAGTGCCTATTAAGCAGAAATCATGAGTGTTTACATAACAAATTTTGATTAGCTTTGGGACATAAAGGTGAGGATTAATCCGAGCACATTGTTATCCATGAAGAAAGGGAGGGCAAGAAGGGAGCAAGCAGCTTCCTCACTCATTCTCATTAAAAATTGCTTTCCTTGAATGACCTTTCTTCCATTTAAGAGGCACATACAATGGGGGGGCAGGATAAATCCTTTTTTTGGACCTATAGAGCGAGACGTTCCTATCAGTGCAGACAGACCGTCCAGCTGTGAACTGCTTGCTCCTGAGTAGCCCTATTGGCCTCAAAGAACACAGCTGGGATGATAGGCCATGGACGGGATTCAAAAGAACCTCAGGACCAGTTCCACCTACCTATCACAGTTTGGGAGGGCAGCAGGTTGGGGAAGTCTGAACTGAATTAAATGTCCATCCATTCCAGCAACCCATTTCCTGTGTGGCCACCCAGATGCCTCTGAAAAGCCCCTGAGTGGGGCACAAAGGCAATAGCCCTTTTCTTGCTACATTTTGTTGTTGTTGTTTAGTTGTGTCCGACTCTTCGTGACCCCATGGACCAGAGCACGCCAGGCACTCCTGTCTTCCACTGCCTCCCGCAGTTTAGTCAAACTCTTGCTGGTAGCTTCGAGAACACTATCCAACCATCTCATCCTCTGTCGTCCCCTTCTCCTTGTGCCCTCCATCTTTCCCAACATCAGGGTCTTTTCCAGGGAGTCTTCTCTTCTCATGAGGTGGCCAAAATATTGGAGCCTCAGCTTCAGGATCTGTCCTTCCAGTGAGCACTCAGGGCTGATTTCCTTAAGAATGGATAGGTTTGACCTTCTTGCAGTCCATGGGACTCTCAAGAGTCTCCTCCAGCACCATAATTCAAAAGCATCAATTCTTTGGCGATCAGCCTTCTTTATGGTCCAGCTTTCACTTCCATACATCACTACTGGGAAAACCATAGCTTTAACTATATGGACCTTTGTTGGCAAGGTGATGTCTCTGCTTTTTAAGACGCTGTCTAGGTTTGTCACTTCTTTTCTCCCAAGAAGCAGGCGTCTTTTAATTTTGTGGCTGCTGTCACCTTCCTGCTACATAAGCCACAGCAACTGATATTTGACAGCCAAGCAGAGCTTCCAAAGTTCATAGGCAAGCAATCACGCTCATTATAAAGGAAGCGTATCAATGTGGCTATTGCTAGAACCTCAATACACTGTAGGTGCCTTATTGAGGAAGAGAAGAAAGTGCAAGATGGTTTGCAATTTCACAAATTTACCTTACCAGACCTTCTTCTATCAAACCCACCTTCCGATTAGCCTCCTCTAATTAATCAACCCAAGCTTTAGTTGATTCATCTACCGATTAATTGCAGCTCTACATGAAACTCATTAACCCCAAGAGTAAATGCTACAAGCCTTAGTCTGCCAACATCTATCGCAGTTCATGACCATTTGTAAGCGTCAATAATCTCAATGCTACCCCTGCCAGAGAAGGATTGTTTCACAAATTCCACTCCGGGTAAATTGCTTTCTCTCTGCACTTTCCAGTTGGCACGCACTCACTGCCTCCTTCCCCAAAAACATCACACAGCCCTGCTGCGAGTTAATTACTGCTTTCCACCCCACCGTGAGCCTTACGTATTGCGGCACAGCAGTCGAACCTTGTAAAGTAAGCCGGAATCCAACTGGCTGAAATGGTGGGAAAATAAATTTGAGATGGCCAGAGCAGTCACTTTTCCTACTACATTTCTTCTCAAGCTGCCCCTGCCTTACCACCATGGCACTAAGCCAGCGTGGTGTAGTGATTAAGAACGGTGGACTCGTAATCTGGTGAACGGGGTTCGCTTCCCTGCTCCTCCACATGCAGCTGCTGGGTGACCTTGGGCTAGTCACTCTTCTCTGAAGTCTCTCAGCCCCACTCACCTCACAGAGTGTTTGTTGTGGGCGAGGAAGGGAAAGGAGATTGTTAGCCGCTTTGAGACTCCTTAAGGGGAGTGAAAGGCGGGATATCATCGTCTAAACTCTTCTTCTCTTCTTCTTCTTCATCTTGCATGCTTTAGCACCAGCAGCAAGGATGCAACACTCTCCCCGCTCAGAAGACTTGCAGTTCTAGAGTGGTCATGGTTCACATGTAACAGTAAACTGTGGTTTAGTGCAGGGGTGATGAGCTGGTGGCCCTCCAGATGTTGCTGGATCACAGCTCTCATCATCCCTGACCATCAGACTGCAGAACGGCTCAGGCTGATGGGGGTTGACATCCAACATTTGGAGAATATCAGGTTGTGAGAGGCTGGTTTTGGGAAACAAGCAAACTTCAAACCATGATCTACAACCATGGCTTGTTTCCCTGAACCAAGGATGGGGAACCTTTCACCTTCCAGATGTTGTTGGGTTACAACTTCCACCAGCCACACAAGCATGGCCAATGGTCAGGGATTATGGGAGTTGTAGTCCCACAACATATGTTGGGCCACAGGGTCCATATCACAGCTCTAAGCCAGCATTTCCCAAACTTCAGCCTCCAGCTGGTTTTGGACTACAATTCCCATCATCCCTGACCACTGGTCCTGCTAGCTACAGATGACAGGAGTTGTAGTCCAAAAACAACTGAAGGCCCTAGTTTGGAGAACCCTGCTCTAAACCATAGTTAACACTAAATATGATTCATGGTTTGGAAGAAACAAGTATCTGCAGTAAATTGGGGATAAAATCTTCAAATCACTTCCTTGCAGTCATGCTGGAGGAAAAGGAAGGTATGTGAATGCTGGGCTAACCCAATCTCATTTCCATGGTGAAGAATTGTTTCCTTGTTCAGGTCTCAAGTGTCTTTATCACATCCAGAGACCTGCATCCACATTGCAGGAGAATGCAAGGAACCTCTATGAATGTTCAGAGGAATACAACTCATCAAGGTTAAATGCTATAATTCCAAAGCTCCTGTTTACAACACTTTCATTTTTATTTCCTTTACACCCACTGCATACAAATCAGTCAACTAACGATAACCCTTGATGAAAAGGATTCAAGTTCATGAAACCCTATGCCACAGTGAATGTGTTATTTATTTACTGAAGTATTTATAATCGTGTGCAGGGGAGAGAAAGCATTAACTCTCCACCTACGATCGTATCCAAATTGGGGAGGAATTTTTAAAGAAGAGATTGGCTACATTTAGACATCACAATTAGCCATGGTTTATGTAGCAGGACTGAGTCTGTCCTTGAGCTGATACGCTTCCCTTATCCCCTCCTCCTGCCTTACCATGAAGAAAAGGTAAGCAGCTTCTGCTTTAGATTAACTAGAAGAAGAGAAGAGGAGTCTGGATTTGATATCCCGCTTTATCACTACCCGAAGGAGTCTCAAAGTGGCTAATATTCTCCTTTCCCTTCCTCCCCCACAACAAACACTCTGTGAGGTGAGTGAGGCTGAGAGACTTCAGAGAAGTGTGACCAGCCCAAGGTCACCCAGCAGCTGCATGTGGAGGAGCGGGGAAGCGAACCTGGTTCACCAGATTACTAGTCCACCGCTCTTAACCACTACACCACGCTGGCTCTCTACACCACAATTTGGTGTTACGTGCAAACCCACTGCTTGAAGTTGGCTTGTTTCAAACAATTAACCACGGTTTGTCATGTTCAAACAACACAATAAGCCAGGGTAAATAAATAACATACAAATTGCTCCTCACAGCCACACTGACAGGAGAAGGAGAATTAGATTGTTTCTCCACAGACTTAACAACCAATTACAGATATTTAGAAAAAGGAATTATTAAGTAACGTTCATGAGTAGCGGGAAGCCATGTTATAAATCAAGGAGTCAAGCCAGTAGTTGTAAAAGACAGCTTGTACTCCCTACGTAGAAGCGTATTTGAAAATGTTTGTCTTGAAGGTTATTCACTGTATATTTTTTTCCGGTTCTCTCTTGTTTGTGTTTTTTCGGTATGTATGTATGCGTTCGTGTTTCCTTTTTTCTCTTTTTTGTATATTTGATGTGTGTATATATGCAATATTTTATTTTAAGACAGGAAAAGAAGTGCACTGACAAGAGAAGGCAAGGCTCATTCCACATAAACCACGGTTTAGTGTGATGCCCAAAGGCTACCAGTGGGAGAGCCAACCATAGCTTCCCATTGCCATCTGTGGTTCTGGCCATTAAATGTTGGCCCACTTTGATAATAGTCAAGCTTGTCCACTACAACAGAGAAAGTGGGAGAATACGTGTCAATAGTCATTAATTCTGCAATATTCCTCTGTCCAAGCCCTACCTACAGGGATTCTATTTCAAGATTATCGCTTCCTCCAAATTAAAGACAATACAGCTAGTTCCACTGGGCAGAATAAGAATTAATGGCAAGCTCATTTAACCTGACTCTTCTTAACAATTTACTGATTAAAGATGTTACTGGAAAAGAGCTGACCCTTTCGAAGCAATTCTGTAATTAACTTAGAGGTGTTTTTTTCTTTATTGCGAGCCATAAAAGGAAGGAAAAAGACGTGTGTGTGTATCCCTTAAGAAATAAATCTACAATGGAAGCATTTCAATTATCTTTACTGAGATTCCAGTCTTTAACTGAAGGGCATACACCATAATGTTCAAATGTTCATCACAATAGTAGCTGCGATTACCTCAGAGGCAGGCTGTTGCTATCCCCACCCAACTAAATTCTTATTTTACCCGCAATTGTTATTTCCGGTAACATTCTAAGAGGTATTTATTAAATTTTCTCACTGCCTCATACCCAAGTATTGCTCAGGAATTTTAGAAGATACCCCAAAAAAGAAATCAGTGCAATTTTGAAATCAGTGGTTCAAAGCAGTTCAGTTTTAAAAGGTTCAGTCCACCATCTTGATTCAAAATGGCACCCAACTCTCACCATATCTTGATTAAAAACCTGCTCCTGGATCTCTGGAAACATCATGGAAAACGTGGTTAAGAGGTATCCAAATGAAAGGCAAGTAGACAGAGAACTTTCCATAATGTAAAGTAGAAACAAATATAACCATTAAATCAATAGAACAGTAGATAATAGAAATAACTGCAGCAATGGCCTAATGGTAGACAGGCCCAAGACCAGAAATATTCCATTGAGGGGGCCCAAGTGAGCAAGGGTTCAGACAAAACAAATACAAGTATTGAAAAACACTGAAAGTATTCAATTAACTGAGGTTCTTCCCCACCTAGCAGAAGCCTGCTCCCCAACCAAAACCTGCCCCCCCCCCCCCGTAATGTCCTGGGGGGTATTTTTACCCATAGTTGTTTTTTTTTAAAAAAAGCTCAACACCTAAAGGGATGGTCTCACCCCAAAAGCTCAGCAATTCTGGCTGATCCCCTAAAAAAAATTTATGGATACCCCTCCCCCACAAAAAAATCCTGGCTACACCTATGAACTGCAGGGCTGGGTCTGAGCCAGGAGAGGAAGAAGCTGTGGGAATGCAGACTCCCTGGGAATCATTCTAGCCAGGAGCAGAGAGCTCTTCTAAGTGATGAAGACTCCTAAACCAGTAACAAGGGGCAAGCATCTGTTATACTAACTGGAATATCTCAGGAGTGGGATTGTTAAGGGAATGGGTAACAGATGAAAAATGCCCCTTGCTCATGAACCAAAGTATTAGACCAGGCATGTCCAAAGTCCGTTTTGGGGGCTTAATCTGGCCCCACCAGTCTGTTCAATCCGGCATCTGTGGCAGTCTATCTCCTGGTGTAAAATCGTACAATAAATCTTTAAAAAGCTCAACAACTTGGGGTAAAAAAAGGTCAACTTTGGTCGGCCCTCACACATGTTCACTTCATCAAATCCGGCCCTCTTTGAAAAAAGTTTGGGCACCCCTGTATTAGACAGTGAAGGAAGCTGTGCTGTGTTAAAAGTAATAAAGGTAAAGGGACCCCTGACCATTAGGTCCAGTCGTGGCCGATTCTGGGGTTGCGGTGCTCATCTCGCTTTATTGGCCGAGGGAGCCGGCGTACAGCTTCCGGGTCATGTGGCCAGCATGACTAAGCCGCTTCTGGCGAACTGGAGCAGCGCACGGAAACGCCGTTTACCTTCCCGCCAGAGCGGTACCTATTTATCTACTTGCACTTTGATGTGCTTTCGAACTACTAGGTTGGCAGGAGCAGGGACTGAGCAATGGGCGCTCCCCCCGTCGTGGGGATTCAAACCGCCGACCTTCTGATCGGCAAGTCCTTAGCTCTGTGGTTTAACCCACAGCGCCACCCGCGTCCCATGTTAAAAGTAATTAACTGTAATAACTAAGTAAGGGAATGAATGAATGAATGGATGGGAAGGAACAGAAACTGAGTTAAGCATTTTACCACCTATTCTAGAATCCTTAACATCCACCTGCAGTGTACCAACTGATTTTTAGCAAGTGAAGTTTAAGGAAAGCTGTGCATATGCCACTGTGATTTCTTTATATTTAGTTTAAGTAATAAGTCAACTTCTACCTGAAAGAACGCATTTTCTGACCCAACTTTACCTCACAAACTTTTTCCTTTTGTAAATAAAGCTTTTCTGGTTTGATCAGCTCTTGCCTGAGACTTTAAATCACTAACTGTTCCCTCACACAAGGCCCCCACAAGATAGCCTGTGGTAAATTGTAGAAATTCGTTGAAAGGGCCTAGCGGGGTGAGTCTGCTACATTATGATGATAACTCCCATTATCCATGACCCACCAGTCCTGCTAGCTAGGGGTGATGGGAGTTGTAGTCCAACAACAGCAGGGGATCCATTTTGAAAAACACTGCTCTAACCACTACACCACACTGGCTCAAAAAAAAAAGTATAATCAAGCTGTTGACACACACATCTCCCCCTAGTGGGGACAACTGACAACACAAGAGGGAAAGCACTCGTGCATCATTATTGGGGGGGGGGGCAGAATAAAGCCCCTGCTTTGATCTAAGATTTATCTACTGTTTTGCAAGTTATACAAATGGTCTCAAGATGCTGGGCAGATTTCCTCACCATGTGAGAGCATCCTTTGTCTCAAGCGTTGGTGAGGTACCCCCCAAAACATTAACAGGGCGAACGGAGCTTCAGATCTGGCTCCCTGGCGCTGCTTGAGCCAATAAATAATGCATCCTTGGAAAATGAATAATTGAGCAATACCAATGTTGGTGGCAGCCATCCAAAGCAATGTTGTAGAATCAGCTGAAAGCCCCCGCGCCCTGGAGAGGAAACAGTGGAGCCAAGGTTCTTAATGAAGCCCGGCTCTCCTTTCGAGAAACTCGCTGGGAGTCGGGGAGAGCTACGGGGGAGAATGCAGCAACCAATTTCCCCAAGAACCCTTGAGAAACCGGACGCAAGAGAAAGACCAGCCTCATTTGCTGGCCTCTGGAAAACTCACTAAGTTCTGCTGCAGCCTGGACTTGGGAGCACAGCTGATTGCTGAAAGCAACATAGCTGTGGGCAGCCTTAGGAAGGTCCAAGAGACCTTGGTAAAGGTAAAGGGACGCCTGACCATTAGGTCCAGTCATGGACGACTCTGGGGTTGTGGCGCTCATCTCGCTTTACTGGCCGCGGGAGCCGGAGTACAGCTTCCGAGTCATGTGGCCAGCATGACTAAGCTGCTTCTGGCGAACCAGAGCAGCGCACGGAAACGCCATTTACCTTCCTGCCAGAGCGGTACCTATTTATCTACTTGCACTTTGATGTGCTTTCGAACTGCTAGGTTGGCAGGAGCAGGGACTGAGCAACGGGAGCTCACCCTGTGGCGGGGATTCGAACCGCCGACCTTCGGATCGGCAAACCCTAGGCTCTGTGGTTTAACCCACAGCGCCACCTGTGTCCCTTGGTGTCTGCCCATAAAAGCAAGCCATTGCCACTGAAGAGAACTGTTCCCCTGGTGTCATTCATTAGAGGAGTAACAGAGCAAAAGTTCCATAGCAGGTTGCTTATAACATCAAGGTTGCAGGTCTGATCTCTGTATGGCACAGCTGCATATTCCTGCATTGCATGGGGGATTGGATTAGATCAAGGGTTGGCAAAGTTTTTGTGGCTTGGGCCGGTTCATGGTCCCGCAGACGCCACAGTGCAAAAGCTATTTCCAGCGCTCCTTCCAGCACAGAGGAGGCGTGCGCAGCTTTCCATTGGTTGCAGGAGCTTCCTGCAGCCAATGAGAAGCTGGCCATCATCGCGGAAGGCAGTCCCTGTTCTGCTTTGCTCTGGTTTAGGGCAGCGCACGGGAGCCAACCAAGCGGGCGGCAGGGGTCCCCGAGCGAGCGGTGGGGGCCCATGGGTTGGTTAAATGGGCCTTAGGTTGCCAAGCCCTGGACTAGATGATCCTCACGGTCCCTTCCAACTCTATGATTCTATACACACCTTGATTTCAACAGTCATAAGGTTCCAGGTGAGAGCCTAAGGACTCAGCTATACAGCTGCAAATAAAGTGTTTCAAGTGGAATATACAATGTGACAGTAGATGGTGAGCCTTATGGAAAATTCAATGTACAGTGGTACCTCGGGTTAAGAACTTAATTCGTTCTGGAAGTCCGTTCTTAACCTGAAACCATTCTTAACCTGAGGTACCACTTTAGCTAATAGGGCCCCCACTGTCGCCACGCCACCACTGCGCAATTTCTGTTCTCATCCTGAAGCAAAGTTCTTAACCCGAGGTACTATTTCTGGGTTAGAGGAGTCTGTAACCTGAAGCGTAGGTAACCTGAAGCGTCTGTAACCCGAGGTACCACTGTATTTTTAAAAATGCTTTTTTAAAAACAGCATTTTCAGAACGGTTTTCTAGTTGTGTGTAGATTCCACCTAAGAGTTCACAGCGGTAGAGGACCCTCTTCCATTAAAGCACGTGGCTTCCCCCAGCACCATACATTTAAACAGTGGTTCTCAAACTTTCAGAATTAAAAACTTGCTCGTGCCATGCCCAATTTTTTATTGATAAGAAATACACTGGGAAATGAAAAGAAACATAGAACATAACTGCTTTGTAATAGGATCAAGAGACAGCCAGAAAGTATAAAACAATGCATCTACATGAGAACATGAATCATACTCAAAATATAATTATAAACGAACCTCTTACACGTGCACCTTAAGAACGTATACAGATTCAATGAGAGGTGTGAGATTGAGCTCATTTATATTAGGTCTGATTTGAGACAAACAAACTCTCACCTGCTCATCAACACAAAGAAGCCTTTCTCATTTCTTATCCTTCATATTTGTCCTAACTTACAGCACTTTGAGGGACTTTGAGGTTGAAAAGTGGCTTCTAAAACTACGAGAATATTCAAATCACTTTGCAGAATCCCCTTAATCTTTCACTCTCCATGTTGGCACAAATTATTATACGGCACGCTGCATCCTCAGAGAAGGGAGGCGAGACTCCCTGGGTTTTGCTCCCGCCATCACGTTCCCCCTGCTCTCATTCCAAAAGAATATTCCCCTCGACTATCAACACGCACAGCGGTTGAGTGGACATTCACAGTTCCATACTTTTACATTAATCATCAGGCCAACTGTCTTCCCTCCAGCAGCTCCTTCCTGGAGGGGGTGAAAAAAGAAAGCCTGGCAAATATTTATCCCAGCACGACACAAGCCTAAGTATTAAAGAACTTTCTGTGCATTTCTGTGGCTTCTGATTTCCATTGTGTCTTCTGATAGATTAGGCCTGGAGAATGCTTTTCATCCTGGGGGCCACTTTTCTGTCTGCGCAACCTTTCAGGGGCCACATGACATTGGTGGGTGCAGCCAGAGACAAAAGGGGGCAGGAAGCATATCATATACAGGGCCGGATTTAGGTTTGATGAGGCCCTAAGCTACAGAAGGTAATGGGGCCCTTTATATGTCCAGCTGTCCTTTGTCAAGAACAATTTGTCACTGTTTTTTGTGTAGAATATATGCTATATGGTAATTTATGGACCTAATAGGTATCTAAAGCCATTTGCACATGTTGCCATGCAACCAGACCATGCAGAATGTAAAGGTAAAGGTAAAGGGACCCCTGACCATTATGTCCAGTCGTGACCAACTCTGGGGTTGTGGCGCTCATCTCACTTTATGGGCCGAGGGAGCCGGCGTACAGCTTCCAGGTCATGTGGCCAGTATGACTAAGCCACTTCTGGCAAACCAGAGCAGCACATGGAAACACCGTTTACCTTCCCACCAGAGCGGTACCTATTTATCTACTTGCACTTTGACGTGCTTTCGAACTGCTAGGTTGGCAGGAGCAGGGACCGAGAAATGGGAGCTCACCCCGTTGCAAGGATTCGAACCGCCGACCTTCTGATCGGCTCTGTGGTTTAACCCACAGGGCCACTCGGCACCCTGTATATAGTAATGAGCAAACCAGTGATATTTTAGGGAGCAGGCTAGCAGGTGGGGCCCATTACTTA
Source organism: Podarcis pityusensis (assembly GCF_964106645.2). Lineage (NCBI taxonomy): Eukaryota > Metazoa > Chordata > Lepidosauria > Squamata > Lacertidae > Podarcis > Podarcis pityusensis. The sequence goes on from NC_138041.1 coordinate 30,994,118, forward strand.
CATCATAGGAGCCAACACAACACAAAGCACTCTTGCTGTATGTAGGTTTTATTTTATTTGTTTTTTATCTTATATTTTCGAAATGTACATCCAGGTTTTTTTCCTTTAAAATTTTTGGGGCCCCCCAAGAGTGGGGCCCTAAGCTATAGCTTGTTTAGCTTATACATAAATCTGGCACTGATCATATATCAAAACGCTCAGGAGGCTAAGCCCTATTCACATACAATTGCCCACACCACTATTTATGGTGCTTTTAAATATCTTTTTACTCTCTTCTACATGTGAACATCTCTTGAAACAGCTAAGGCAGAAAAATGAACCCAACACCATCTGAAAACGCACACCTAAAGTTTCAAAGTGATATAAAACTCACACAAAGAGATGTTCACACATTTCCAAGTCACACATTTGCAAAGTAAATCAGAGATGCACAAAATTTAAATACCTTTAGGGGGTCCTCGTTAGAAGTGAACCAGAACTTAAACCAATTGCTATAAAATATTAATGATTCCTCAAAACCAGGCATAGGCAAACTCTGGCCCTCCAGATGTTTGGGACTACAACTCACATCATCCCTGACCACTGGCCTGTTAGCTGGAGTTTGCCTATGCCTGCTCAAAACACTACACTGCCGGGGGGGGGGGGCATTTTCCAGCTGTGGAAAAAAATGAATTCCAAATTATGGATTATTAAGAAAGGGATTGAAAAGAAAACAGCCACTATCGTAACACCTTTAATAAAAATATATATTTAAAAATCAGTGGTGCAACCACACTTGAAGCGCTGTATACAGTTCTGGTCACTACACCACCAAAAAGAATACTGTAAAAAAAAAAGTGAGAAAAGGGCAAAAAAAATTACCGTATTTTTGCTCCATAAGACGCACCTTTTTCCTCCTAAAAAGTAAGGGGAAATGTCTGTGCATCTTATGGAGCGAATGTGTGGTCGATCGCAGGCTCCCTTTCTGGCCCTGCCCCCTTGCCCAGGCCTCCATTGTTGAATGTTCTGCAGACGGAGGCTGTTTGTTTCCCCAGTGACATGTAACTGGCTGATTAGATTATCTGTCTGGAAACTGTAGAAATGGCTCCCTTTCCTTTCCTAAAGAAGCTCCAGAACCATGAGTTGAACCCCATAAAAACAGGATTTTTTTCCCTTTGCAAAGTAAGCTCAACAACGTTGAGCTGATCCTCAAAAAAACGGGGCTTTCCCCCTTTGCAAAAGAAGCTGCAAAACTGTGAGCTGATCCCCCCAAAATGGGGCTTTCCCCCTTTCCTCCTCTAAAAATTAGCTGCGTCTTGTGGTCTGGTGCGTCTTATGGAGCGAAAAATACGGTGTTGAAGGACTAGGGCAGCTTTCCCATGAGCAAAGATTAACAGCACTGGGGAGGGGGATTTAGTTGTCAAAGAAAAGGTGAGGAAGAAGGAGGGAATGTGATGGAGGGAGATGATGAAGGAAGGTGTGGAGAAAGTGAACAGAGAGAAGTGAAATGATCTGCGGAGAAACACTTTTGTTCCTCTGTCATTTCGCCTTTAAAAACCCCCCATTGTTCCCATGAGGAGCGAAAGAAAAAAAGAAGTATTTGAGCCATCTGAGCTGGTTTAAAACACTCCCTGGATTTTTGGCGTGAGGGGCATGTATGGGGAATATGGATTTGGGTGCTTCACATCCAAGCTGCTTCGCGGTCTTTTTCTGACACACAGTCTAAACCAGGGGTCAGCAAACTTTTTCAGCAGGGGGCTGGTCCGCTGTCCCTCAGACCTTGTGGGGGGCCGGACTATATTTTGAACGAAAGAAATGAACAAATTCCTATAACCCACAAATAACCCCGAGATGCATTTTAAATAAAAGCACACATTCTACTCATGTAAAAAACACGCTGATTCCTGGACCGTCCACGGCCCGGATTTAGAAGGTGATTGGGCTGTATCCTGCCCCCGGGGCTTAGTTTGCCTAAAGGTAAAGGTAAAGGGACCCCTGACCGTTAGGTCCAGTCGTTGACGACTCTGGGGTTGTGACGCTCATCTTGCTTTACTGCCGAAGGAGCCAGCGTTTGTCCACAGACAGCTTCCTGGTCGTGTGGCCAACATGACTAAGCCGCTTCTGGTGAACCAGAGCAGCGCTCGGAAATGCCATTTACCTTCCCGCTGGAGCGGTACCTATTTATCTACTTGCACTTTGACGTGCTTTCAAACTGCTAGGTTGGCAGGAGCAAGGACCAAGCAACTGGAGCTCACCCTGCTGTAAGGATTCAAACTGCCGACCTTCTGATCGGCAAGCCCTAGTTACTATGTAAAGGTAAAGGTAAATGATAAAGGACCCCTGGACGGTTAAGTCCAGTCAAAGGCGACTATGGGGTGCGGTGCTCATCTTTGCTTTCGGGCCGAGGAAGCTGGCATTTGTCCATAGACAGCTGTCCGGGTCATGTGGCCAGCAGGACTAAACAGCTTCTGGCGCAACAGGACACCATGGCAGAAACCAGAGCGCACAGAAACGCCGTTTACCTTCCCGTAGGAAGGGTACCTATTTATCTACTCGCACTGGCATGCTTTCAAACTGCTAGGTTGGCAGGAGCTGGGACTGAGCAACAGGAGCTCACTCCATCGCTGGGATTCGAACCACTGACCTTCTGATCAGCAAGCCCAAGAGGCTCAGTGGTTTAGACCACAGCACCACCCGCGTCCCTACAGTTACTATGTGGACTCTCTCTGCCTTTACTCCATCGAGGGGTGGTGGGGAGTGTGGCTTGGGGGGAGTCCCAAAGGCAGTCACAGAGGTCTCGAGGGCCATATTTGGCCCCTGAGCATAAGGTTCCCCATCCACGCTCTTCCTCCTGAATGCCCTCCCAGGTAGCCTGCACTTGCACTATTAGGCTGCAATCCTATAGATACTGAGCTTGGAGTAAGCCCCAATGAACCAAGAAAGACTGGGGGGGGTGCTTTCAACCACTTATGACCAAGTGAAAATGTCTGGGCCCCAGGATGGTGCCTGACATCTCCACCATCTGGAAGTGCATGCCTGGGGATCACTGGATCTGGACCGTTTTTGCACACTATTACCCCGTTCTGTAGAAGTCTATCAGTTATATTTCATCTGCAGAACTGGAATGAATTTCTGGAACAAAAATGCTTTTTTTCTGTGCAGCCTGAGCAGGAGCGGTGAGCAATGTTATAATTAATTGTCATAGCTTGTCTTCATTTACCCCACCCCACTGCCCTGCTCACAGTTGTGAAGAGTATTTTTACATTGCGATTAACCAAAGGAGGTAGGAAGAGGCCAATATATATGTGGACGGTCCCTGGATCAAGGGACTTTTCTTCTTTAAGTTCTCAAAACTCTTAACTGAGCTCAAGGTTTCATCTGCACTAGCCAGATGTTTAACTGTGAATCCAACACAGTCAGTCCATCATTTGAAAACAAAGACTTTGGAGCCATCTCACTCCAAAATGGCAACTGCTGTTGTTTAGTCGTGTCCAACTCTTCATGACCCCATGGACCAGAGCACGCCAGGCACTCCTGTCTTCCACTGCCTCCCACAGTTTGGTCAAATGGCAACTAGACATTGCATTTTGGCAATTGTAACCTTGGTTTAAGAAGCCATTTGGTGCCTAGCTTATATATCTGAGTTTCTAACAGTGTGTGTGTGTGTGTGTGTGTGTGTGTGTAGGATTGCACTGTTTCTTATATTATTGAGAAGCAGAGATGTAATCTTTATTTTTGCAATCCTTGCCACTACACCCACTTCAATGCAATGCAAATTCTACCACCTGCTGCTAGAGAAACAGGCAACACACACAAACACACACACACACACACACCACCCAGCAAATCCCCTGTGGGAAATGCAAAGCAAATCTCTTAAAAATCACCTTTCTAAAACAAAGGCTCTTTCTAGACCGGAACACAGCCCAGGCCCAAATTTTGCAAAAGAAAAATGGATGAGGCACCAACACAGTAGGCCGTGCCCCACAATGAACTCGGGTAGCACAGCCATTCAGAAAACATTTCACTGCCTTTATTAAAGCTGACACATATTTCGCAGAAAGGGATAGAGCACATCTAAGTCTTGAAAGAAGCAAATCACATAGCCCGAGTTGCAATCTCTTGGGATAGGAGATGGTGGGGGGAGAGATGTTGTAATGATCCTAATTTCGCTGCTCTTTATTTCGGTGTATTAAAGCCAGCGAGTCCCCAAGTACAGAGGGATGGTGCAAAGCAATAACAGGATGTCTCGCGACACAAGCACATCCGCAGCCTATAATTTAGACTGCTAACAGCTGAGCTTCCTGCCTTGCTCCCAAGATCTCAGTAGTATTCAAAAACTTTTGTTTTGCAGAGGGCAACAATTACCCAGTTTTGGAAAATGATAACTCCTTGGCCTCATCTACTGTACGGTTCCAGGAGCCAATCACACAAACACTCTTCTATCTCGGCTCCATATTCACATTTTAGCATGTGCCTTCTAAAACCACAGTTATCTGCATGAAAAATTAAACCTGAGTACCTTGCTCCTGCCCACCTAGCAGTTCGAAAGCACGTCAAAGTGCAAGTAGATAAATAGGTACCGCTCCGGCAGGAAGGTAAACGGCATTTCCGTGCGCTCTTCTGGTTCGCCAGAAGTAGCTTAGTCATGCTGGCCACATGACCCAGAAGCTGTACACCGGCTCCCTCGGCCAGTAAAGCAAGATGAGCGCCGCAACCCCAGAGTCATCCACGACTGGACCTAATGGTCAGGGATCCCTTTACCTTTTTATCATCCGCAAAAGGTACTCAAAAGATCATCTGAAGTCCTAGCTTGAAAAGATAGCTGTGACCCAAAACCAGGTACAATTAGCAGGTGATAAACATGATAATAATCAAGCTAACACGTTTATGGAGAGATGGCTGGTTTTTTTGCAATGTTCTGGGATAGTAAGTTTAATGGCAATGGAGAACACCCTCCACTGTCTCTAATTTGCTTTATTGTTATTAGTTTATCTGTATAAGTTGGAACCTTTGTTGTTTAAAAATGCTATGAAAATATAGCTGGCTGAGAGGTAGATTTCTTTTTAACAAGAGAGAGGTCTTGTTGCCAAGACAACAACACTTCAGAAGCATTACAATGAACATTAAGAATTTATTTTTCAGCACTCCCAGGCAAAGTGTTTGTTCTACTCTTTGCTCATGCTCAAGGCAACTCTCAAAGCTGTATTGTACTGGATCCTAAATGCACCATATAAATCAGGTGAATGTCATGGACTTGTTGGACACAGACGAATGGCGTGAGGAACCAGCTGGGGAACCACCAAGGGAAGAAGGGAACCTGGGGGGAAGTGGTGGGACAACAAGGAGTGGCCAGAGGGAGAAGAGGGAATGAATGGGAAGAGGTGATGGAAGCAGAAGAAGTAACAGAGCTTGTGGCAGAATCAGTCCAGAATCAGAGGCAGAAGCAGGAGAATGGGAGAAGGGAGGCCAAGAGGCAAAGATGAGTCAGCCTAATGAAGAGTCACAAGTGTCTCCCCCTCCTGCTGTGACAAGATCCTCTCCCCCCCCCCCCCCGTCTGCCAGAACCAGAAGAGGGCTGAAACGAGTGGAGCTGCAGCAGGCTTCATGCAAGCACAGTCTCTGATTGCTTGGGGAAAGCCCTGAAAAGGAGGCAACATAGACTGCTGTGGGGATGTGGGGACTTTCAGTCTTGGCAACTGATTTCCATGGAGTAAGACCACCGGGAAGGAACTGCTCTGCTCATTAGGCCTAACACTCAGCCAAGTCTGTGAAGATTGTGTTTTAGATAATAAAGAGTTAACTCCAACTTGAACTGTGTGATTACTGACCGGCATGCTCCTCGACTACAACTCCCATCACCCCGGTCATTGGCCGTTCTGGCTGGGGCTGATGGGAGTTAAGAGTCCCACAACGTCTTGAGGGCACCATGTTGGCTACACCTGCACGGATGCACTCTGGTGATCCCGCTGGGCAGTGCAGGGAGTGAAAATTGCCCTCCAAGTCTCCCGCCCAGCCTAGCACTCAAGAGATTGCAGCAGGTGCCACAGAGGGTGCCAGCGCTCACCCAGGGGTAGCGGGTGATGGCAGTCCCCTCAATATTGGTTGGTAGCAGTGCCCCCGCCTCAGAATATTGAGGGGGCTAAAGCCCCTTCCGCCTCATATATTCAGTGTGCTGAGGGGGGGTGCATCTCATACTAATATAAATCACATATTGTGCCTTGCAAGTAGATAGCTCTAATACTTATAGGCATGTTTTAATCATTGGATTATTATAACCCACTCCACCTAGGGTTGCCCTCAAAGAATGTCCAGGAAGACCAAAAAGTTCAGATTCTTGCAGACAGGCAGATCATTTCAGCCTTCTTCTTCTTCTTCTTTGGCGATCACTCGTAGCCGAGTAAGATTGTCTTACATAAACACGGTTTTAACAATGAGTCCATAAGTGACTATGGAGGCCAATTCTGGATCCACACGTCCTTCAACAGTGGTTTCCGGGCGGGAGTTGATCACGGTGTGGATTTGCCAAGCGTGCCTTCCTCTTAGCACATTTCTCCCCTGCATCCTGAGTTCGAGTGTCTTCAAAGCCCATGACACCTTTGGTAAAGGCTGTTCTCCAACTGGAGCGCTCGCAGGCCACAGTTTCCCAGTTGTCAGTGTTTATACTACATTTTTTTTAGATTTGCCTTGAGACAGTCTTTAAACCTCTTTTGTTGACCACCAGCATTACGCGTTCCATTTTTAAGTTCGGAATAGAGTAGTTGCTTTGGAAGACGATCATTGGGCATCCGCACGACATGCCCAGTCCAACAAAGTTGATGTTGAAGAATCATTGCTTCAACACTGGTGATCTTTGCTTCTTCCAGGACACTGGTATTAGTTCGCCTGTCTTCCCAAGTGATGTGTAAAAAAATTTGAGACACCGTTGATGGAATCTTTTCTATTCCAGCTACACTGGCTCCCAATTTATTTCCAGACTCGACTCTAGGTGTTGGCTTTGCCATTTAAAGCCCTCAACTGCCTGAAGACCAACGCGACTCGATATTTCCCTCCTTGCGTAGGAACCTCTTTTGAGATCTGCACTCAAGATCGCCATGGAGGAACCGCATGCCTGCCTGCTTGGGCAAACAGCATGGCGGGAGTGAGGGGAGATCACATTGCCTCCATCCGCTGGCCAAAGGAGAAGCAGCTGCAAGGCGTTTGCTTCTTCCTGCCATGGCAGAAAGGACACTCTGTTTCAACTGACAGGTGCCCTAGAATGGCAGAGCTGAAAAGAAGCACACCCTGGACTCCACCACCATGTGTGGGACCAAAGGCACTCCCAGCATGAGCAAAAAAAAAAAAACACCCCAGCAATCCCCAAGTCTGCTTATCATGCCCTAAAGGGTCAGCTATAATGCTCCTTATAGTCACAACTTGAGTCTATCTCACCAAGCACTTTACTCAGTGCTCTCTACAATGGCCAGCAGGGGAAGCAATTTGACTGAAGCATCTACTGTGCAACTGAGCTACTCTCCCAAGATCATTATAAAGATCTTCTTGCTTTAAGACTTACAAACACCTTTGGTGTAACATCGGGATTCTAGTTTGAAAAGAAAAAAGCCCAAAGGCAGCTCCCTCCCTACTCCCTACTACATCGGGGAGGGCTGTGTGGAGAGAGTCTCTTCCTTTAAATTCCTAGGAGTTTATCTCAGTGAAGACCTTACTTGGAAAATAAATACAACCCAGGTGGTTAAGAAAGCCCAACAGAGGCTCCATCTCCTCAGAGTATTGCAGAAGAACGACGTCAATCAACATTTGATTATCTTCTTCTACCGGTCCACAATAGAAAGTGTCCTTTCATACTGCATCACGGTGCGGTATGCTGGTTTAACATCAACTGATAGGAAGTGCCAACAGAGGGAGCACAAGATATTATGGGCTGTCCCATGAATCCGCTGGATGAAATAGCGGAAGAACATTGCCTCAGGAGAGTGAGGAAAATTCTCAGGGATGATTCACACCCTGGCCAGCACTTTCTTGATCTCCTGCCCTCAGGCAGAAGATATAGAAGCATGATTAGTCGCACCAACAGGGTAAAGAACAGCTTCTATCCGTGGGCTGTTAGGCTGCTGAATGAAAAGATAACTACAGGGCAACTGACTTTCGGGTTTGGTGGATGTAAATGAGGGGAATTAAGACTAAGAGAGCTGAGTGGGGGGTGCTTGTGTAATCTCACTGTATGCAAGTTGTACAAGTGACAATAAAGTACTTCAGCTTCAATTTCAATTACTAGCCCAGTGATATAATGGCTAGAGTAGCAGACTAAAGTGGTTAGAGTATTGAACTAGGATGGGGTGGGAACCTGGGTTCAAATTCCCACTTGTCCATGAAGCTCAGTAGGTACCATGAGAAGCCAAGAATGGCCTACTGGATTCGGTCCCATCTAGATGAGAATCCCATTCTCAGAGAGGCCAACCAGATACCTCTGGGAAACTGAGAAGCAGAACCTGAGCACTGGAGCGCTCTTCCCTCCTTGTGGTTTCCAAAGCAGCATTACTGCCTCTGACACGGGATGCAGAACATAACCATCAGGCCCAGCAGTCATGGATAGACTGATCTTCCATGAACCTTGATCCTGTCATCAGCTGCTAGCCTAGCCTACCTCACAGGGTTGCTGTGTAAATGAATGGTGAGAGGGCCACGCACACTTCCTTGAGCCTCTTGGGAGGGAGGATGCAAATAAAATAGATAAATAATCTACACTTAACTGAAAACAGCTCTTTGAGAACCCCAAGCAGCAGTTTTCCAAGCCAGGCATTTGTTTTCTCCGGTGTTCTTGATTAAATCCCAGAAAGCTGGTTCAGAACTCCAAGCCTGCCATTGAAACTCATCTGTCTTGTTATTTGACAAAAAAAGGTCACTACAAGTAATTTCCAAAAGTTGAACTCAGTATAACAGGGAACAACTTCTGGTCAAAAGGAGCAGAAACTTTTAAGAGATCTTGGAACAGCAAAGGTCAGGAAGGCTCTAAATGACTTACGATAGGAACTTTTACATTCAGGCAGCAGGCACACCAACTCCTAGGGGTGGAGGTGTATTCAGCCCCCTCAATATCTGCTGGCAGGGGGCCAGGCCCCCACAATCTTGAGGGGGCAGAGGAGGCAGAACATGGTGTGGTTCAGTAGCTGGCTCCTCCTGAGAGCAAGAGATGATGATGCACAGCACTGAGCTCAATGCTCAGCCTCCTCCCAAACGATGCAACATCGCATGCACATGATGTCACTGTGCTGGTCCCGTGGGTTTCCGTGAGGCATGCTCCGAGTCCAGTCCGAGGTCATGGGTGCTGTATTGAAGCCGTCCATCAAAGCTGAAGCAAGGAGTCGGGTGAGGTCAGGAGATCCGGCAGGACAGGGTACAGGCAGGAACTGGCTACCAACAACGTTGCTCCCGCAACCTGGGACTGGGGCTGGCCGGCTTTTATCTGCCCTGAGGCATAGGGTGGCCCCAATCCACAGGTGACTCGCCTCTCCTGGCCTGAAGGTGAGCACTCCTCCTGCGGGAACTTAGTTCCCTCCGCCTCTCTGCCCTGAGCCTCTGCAGCTCAAAAGAGGCTGGAGGGTTACCGGACCCAGAGGCAACCTCAGCCTCCCCTGACGGGGCTGAGAGTGGAGCACCTGCAGGCAATGGGTCCTCCATCACCTCAGGAGCCAGAGCAGACTCAGCTGGTGCCTGCACCTGAGGATCCAGCACAGGTGAGGACCCTTCAGGCTCATGCCCCAGCCCCGGCTCAGCTGGTTCTGGAGGCGGTGAATCCTGCGCAGGCTGGGATTCCTCAGGTTCAGCCTCCGAGTCCGAATCCCAGGCCATCACAGTCACACATGTGCAACAAGTGCCAGGTGCATGATGTCACATGCCTGCAACAGGGTGTTCCCCCCCCCCCCCAATCTTGGGTGCAAGGCGGCGCCTCTGTCCAGGATTCATGTCTGCACATCTAATTCACGTCTGCCTGCTTTGTGGATAAGAAATAACAACTCTTCCCCCTGTTGGCCAGCTGGTAGAAATCTGCTGTTGGCTTCACATAACTAGATAAACCCATAAACACCTCTAAAAAAAGACAAGCAATAACATACGAAGATCTAAGCCAAGTTCCCAAAAGGAAGGGCCATAGCTCAGTGGAGGAGCACCTGTGATGCATGCAGAAGACTCCAGGTTCAACCCCCAGCACAGTGTGGGGCTATTTGAAAGCCCTTTGGCAAACAACGCCATGCTGCTCTTTACCTTTCTGGTTTTCAGAGGTGCAAAGATAAGCCTGGGGCTTTCTGCAAAAAGGTTTTCAAAAAAAGCCCCCTCACTGTGCTTTGAAGTCCCAAGAGTTGGAGCATCACTTGACATCACTGTGACTTGGCCCAGCTCTCAAATCTGGACTTCTAGGGGGTAGGGAGATAAAGATCTGGCCCACTGGCTAAAATAAACTCCCCCCTCCTTGATACAAGGCTTCAGTTGGAAATAGGTGCTTGCAGAGCCCTCTATAATACTGCTGCAGCTGGACTCTGGGAGCTCTCCAAGGTCCTGAAAATACGTGGGGTGCCATGGATTCCTGACTCACGACTATTGACACTGATGGACTTCTCCTGAGACTCCAGCTCTCTACAGAACAAGGTAGGTTACGCCCAAACCAGATGTTTGTTTTGTTTAATGATTTATTGATTTCTAAGTGGTTGAAAAGACCACTTGCAGCAACCCAAATGTGTGTGTGTGTGCTGGCTTGTCAACCCTTTGAATCCTGGGGCAAACAGAATAATGTAGAATGACCACTGAAAGAGGGAGTAAGGCCCACTCACTCACCCTCTCAACTCTACACAGGTACTAGACATGCCTGGTGCAGAAATAAGATCTGAACTCAAGATTTGCCCATTAAGCCAGTAAGCTCCAGGCAATCTGTTGTTTCACAATTAGTCACTGCACAGGTAAAAAACAGTGCAGCTTTTCTTAAAAGGACAACTTGTGCCTGAATGCAAAGGAAACTGCTTGATTGTGATCATTTGTACAGCAATAACTGTTGAAAAACACTTTGTTTGCTTGGCATTGTACTCGCATGAGCAGGTCAGGAAGCGAAATGCCCTCGGAAATGGAAGAAACAGCGGCAAGTCAAGCACGTACTGAAGAAATTCTGCTTATCAAAATCAAAAAACTTTAAGGAGTCGATTGACTTAAGAGGGTTACAATGCTGTAGGAGCTGATGCAGGATGGTAAGGATAGCAGCCGTGAGTCACGCATAAGCATATCCAATATTGGCGCAAAAGATTTCTCCCCCACCCCACATCTTGCAATTACCAATTGTAATTTCTTACCTGCTGAGCAAATCCACACTCAGAAAGTCAAGGAGACAAGATCTTGGCATTATTTTAGATCCAGTTGTTCCCTGCTAACTCATTTCCTAAAAATAAGCACCCCTACCCAGATCCAAAGGGGAAAAGAAAACTGCAAGCACAGCAAATGACAGTACTTAGGGGGAGGTAAACGCAAGGCAATTCCGAGCAGTTACCAGAAAGCATGTCCGGGCTGCTGTTTTATTATAATAGCAGGTGCAGGAGGAGATTTCTGTGGGGGTGGGAGGTTCAACTTTTCCCTTCCAAGCTGCATTCTTGATGAAAATCATCATGCCTATGCTTCTTTTTTGAGGGGGGAGAGGAGACTCCCACTGACATCAATAATAATAATAATAATAATAATAATAATAATAATAATAATAATTTATTATTTGTACCCCGCCCATCTGGCTGGGTTTCCCCAGCCACTCTGGGCGGCTTCCACAGAAACCAAAAATACACTAAAATCACACATTAAAAACTTCCCTGAACTTCCCTTCTTCTTTTTCCACAAGTGAGGCCATTGTTGGCAGAAATGTGACATAAGAAGACTACTCCTTCTCTCCTGCAATCCAAATAAAAAAGCAGAGGGTCCCAACACATTATTTAAAAAACACTGACACGTTTTATAACAAGGGTGGGGAATCTCAGGTCCAGAGGCCAAATGCGGCCCCACCAGGCCTCTTCATCTGGTTCTTGGAACGCCTTCCAGGCCACACCTCCTCTCCCTAGGCCACACTCCTCACTGGTCTTGTTTTGCACACCAAGGTTTTTGCCTGGATGAAATGTGTCCTTAAACTCCGATGATGCCTCTTACCCATCGGTAGGCAAACTAAGGCCCAGCCCAATCACCTTCTAAATCCAGCACGCGGATAGTCCAGGAATCAGCGTGTTTTTACATGAGCAGAATGTGTCCTTTTATTTAAAATGTATCTCTGGGTTATTTGTGGGGCCTGCCTGGTGTTTTTACATGAGTAGAATGTGTGCTTTCATTTAAAATGCATCTCTGGGTTATTTGTGGGGCATAGGAATTTGTTCATTTTCTTTTTCAAAATATAGTCCAGGCCCCCACAAGGTCTGAGGGACAGTGGACCAGCCCCCTGCTGAAAAAGTTTGCTGACCCCTGCTCTTACCAGTGGCATACTTGGGGCTTTCAAATTTCAGCAGTGTGACACCAAATTCCAGACCTCCCTCTGCCCCTTGCCTTCCCTTGTTCCTCGTGGTTGCGATGCCCCCTGCAGTGCCCTCTTGGCTCAGCTCCCAGTGCAGGAAAACCAATCACACTCCCTTAAATCCATCTCTGCTCTTACTTGTCTGGATGGAGGGCAGGGAGGGGTGCATGAGGGGGTGTCGAAACCTACTGCGCAAAAGCAAAATTTACATTCCTCGCTCTGCCCATTTTTACCTCTGCCCCCACCCACCACCAGCATGTGCCCCCCCACACACACACTTCAGAAGGTTGCCTAGAATGTAGTGTCTCCCATGGGCTGAAAAACTGCATTCCCACCCATTTCACAAAGACACTTTCAAGCAGCACATTTGGTTTGGGCCCTTGGGCAGATTTCACGGGGGAGCAATACAACTGGAGGAGAAGCTGCCGGAGCCAACCAGAGTTTAATTCTCTCATATCCTCACCAGTGTGGTGTAGTGGTTAAGAGCAGTAGACTCGTAATCTGGTGAACCGGGTTTGATTCCCCGCTCCTCCACGTGGAGCTGCTGGGTGACCTTGGGCTAGTCACACTTCTCTGAAGTCTCTCAGCCCCACTCACCTCACAGAGTGTTTGTTGTGGGGGAGGAAGGGAAAGGAGAATGTTAGCCACTTTGAGACTCCTTAAAGGGAGTGAAAGGCGGGATATCAAATCCAAACTCCTCTTCTACTTCTTCTTCTTCTTCTTCTTCTTCTTCTTCTTCTTCAGTTCCCTGCCCCAGTTGACTGCTACCTCCCCTGAGGCTTTGTGTCGCTCCTTAAACTGCACCAGGAGGCCCAAAGCACAAACCACATCAGCCAGGCTATCGTTCACCTGTCCGTTCTGTTCTCCTATCATGTTTTACTTCAATGGTGCAAAGAACTATGAATCCTCATTTTCCCTCACAGAGCAACAGTTCCCAGAGTGGTTTAACAACCAGTCCATCCTCCCAGGGAATTGTGGGAATTGTAGCTCTGTGAGAGAGGAGGGTCTCCTAACGCCACCCAAACCCTGCGCCAAAGGATAAATGGACATAAATCTGACATCAGGAATCACAAGACAGAAAAACCAGTAGGAGAACACTTCAATCTCCCAGGACATTCTATACAAGATTGCAAAGTAGCTGTCATATTACAAAAGAATTTCAGAAATAGACGGGAAAGAGAAGTTGCTGAATTACAACTTATTACCAAACTTAAAACCATGGAGGGAGCTGGTCTGAATAGAGACATTAGATTCTTATCTCATTATACATGATAAAGCTATTTTTGGCCATCTCATCCCTTGCTTTTTCCTGTAAGACCAATTGCAGTCGTTAACAGACATCAACAGGTCTACCACACCTATCAGCCAATCACCCATTCCCACCACCCTTCTGAGTAATACCCCTCCCCACCCTCTCACTATATATAAAGGTCTGGTGACATCTCTTTCAGCGTATCTGAAGAAGTGTGCATGCACACGAAAGCTATACTAAGAACAAGCTTAGCTGGTCTCTAAGGTGCTACTGGACATTTTTATTTTTGTATTTTTTATATACAGTCATACCTCAGGTTGAATGTGCTTCAGGTTGAGCGCTTTCGGGTTGCGCTCCACGGCAACCCAGAAGTAACAGAGCGCGTTATTTCTGGGTTTCGCCGCTTGCGCATGCGCAGACGCTCAAAATGATGTCACGCGCATGCGCGGAAGCGGCAAAACGCGACCCGCTCACACTCATCTTACGTTCTATTCAGGATGTGAACGGATCCCGTTCACATCCCAAGGTACCACTGTATATTTCTACTGTGCCAGACCAACACAGCTACCTACCTGAATCTAACACTACCCAGCGCTCTTAACATATTACAGCTCCCAGAATTCTTTGGGGGAAGTCGCGGGTGACCATTAAAGCGGTATGATGCTGCTTTAAACATAGAATGCAGATGTGGCCTGTGTTGCTTTTATTGCCCATATGTTACTATGTGAAACCGCTTTCTTTAAAAGAGCCACAGCAATTTTGTAGAAGCGTAACGAAAGGCCAACGAAGCAATTTCGAAGGAAAGGACACTCACCTCTGTCTCTTGGCCCAGCCCTGAAAATGTACCATGCCAGCCAGCTGAGGAGACCAGTTCAGGGCATCGCCGACTGAGGGGGGCGCAATCCAATCAACAGGATCGCCTGTGCCTTTTAAAGTTTGCCCTGTGCCCCCCCCCCAGCCTTCCAAAGAGGTCTTGTTTGCAATTAACTCACTTGCTATTTTCTGCCCAAACATGCGTTCCTTCCAGCCCTCAATCATCTATTCAGAGGCTATGAGTAAACGAAATGTATTTTCATATATACCAGCCTGCCTTGCAATCAGAAAAGCTATTTTTGAAGTCCCGGGGTGGAGTGGCGGGGGGGATGGACTCTTGAGCAGACTGATTACAATGCTTGTTCTGAGGAACCAACGGCAACTCACAAGAGGCGTGCCCCGAAGTAAAGAGACGACATAACCTGGGAGAAACTCGCTTCTGAATGCAATTAAGTCCAGATGGGGGGGGGGGGCAGATGAGTAACTCAGTCGGATAAAAGGGGACAAGGAAGAATTCAAAACAAGACTGCCTCCTTCACGGGAAATGAAGGGGCACGGAAGGAGGGGTAGGCAGAAAGATCAATAGTTTAAATTACTCTGAAATGGAGCACATATGTTAGAACATGATTGCTTTATGAGAACGATGTTAATAAGGCCTCTCATACGTCAAGAGCCTGTAATGGCAATATTTTCGTCTTCCATTTTGTTAGAAGAAGGAACAGAGAAGAACTCCATCGTAAAGACAGATACTCTTAGAATTATATACTGTATTTTTTGCTCTATAAGGCGCACCAGACCACAAGAGGCACCTAGTTTTTGGAGGAGGAAAACAAGGAAAAAAATATTCTGAATCTCAGAAGCCAGAACAGCAAGAGGGATCACTGCGCAGTGAAAGCAGCAATCCCTCTTACTGTTCTGCCTTCTGGGATAGCTGCGCAGCCTGCATTCGCTCCATAACACACACACACATTTCCCCTTACTTTTTAGGAGAGAAAAAGTGAATCTTATAGAGCAAAAAATATGGTAATTGTAGAGTTGGAAAGGACCCCAGGAAAGCCCATGGTTTATAGGACTAAGGCAAACTATCATGCCTCACATAATCTGTCTAACAGAGGAGCAAATAGTATCTCGAGCTCACGGGGAGCCAACTCAGTAATAGGAACATAGAAATTCTACCGTTCATCTGGAGATTACAGTAAAGCATGCATAGGATTGGACTGGGGCTCAGATTCCTGATCAGCCACAAAGCTCACTGGGTGACAGCTACTGATTCACTTTTATTGATTGATTTTGCCCATGCTGGGCAAAAGATTCCCACATTGCAGAGGGTTAGACTAGGTGACTCTTGAAGTGTAAGTGAGTTCCCGCAAAGCAAGACACAGTGATAACAACAGGAACCTTTATTGAACTAACACAGGCTTCCTCAACCTCGGCCCTCCAGATGTTTTTGGCCTACAACTCCCATGACCCCTAGCTAGCAGGACCAGTGGTCAGGGATGATGGGAATTGTAGTTTCAAAACATCTGGAGGGCCGAGGTTGAGGAAGCCTGAACTAACAGAACTGGACAACAGGGGCAAAGCAACTACTTATATACATTTGTGAAGGACTGGGCCACTCCCACTGTCAACATGATTGGCTATCTAAACTCCCAAGCTGCGAATCATAACTCAAGAGTTTAAGGGCCAATGGCAGTGGCCCAAATCCTGAAATGTTCTGTGATTGGATATCATGTATCGAATCAGAACACAGGGGCTCAGAATCCTTAGTCCAGACTCAAGCTCAGGCAAACACAGACCACTGAATACATAACAACCCTACAATTCTGCAACTCTACAATTCTATGATTTTATATCCCGCCTTTCCTCTAAGAAGCTTAAGGTGGTGTACATCATTCTTCCCTGCTCCGTATTTTTTTAAAAATATTTTTATTAAGCAATTTTGACATAACAAATTATCAAATCATATAATCACATACATTATTTTTCCTCGCCCCCCCCCCTTCCATCCCTCCCTCCCCCCACCCCCCAGGGACTTCCCTCAGCTCCTCTCTCTGATTTCTCTGCATATATTATTCTCTGCATTTTATAAAATTATACATATCCTTGCATTGTCTATCTATCACGTTATCAACCAATAAATTTGTGTATGGTTATTAAAAACCTGCCAAGGAGTCCAGTTCATTTTGTTGTCTTTTTAGATAATTTGTAAAAACTTCCCATTCTTCCTTAAAGTCACAGTTGTCCTTGTCCTGCAATTTGTACGTCAATTTAGCCAGTTCTGCATAACTCATCAATTTTTCTTGCCACTGTTCTTTTGTTGGGATTTCCTCATTCTTCCATCCTTGTGCTATCAAGACTCTTGTTGTAGCATACATAAATAGATTCTTTGTTTTTCTTGGCAGGTCTTGTCCTACAATCCCTAACAAAAATGCTTCTGGTTTTTTTACAAATGTCATATTAAACTTTTTTTTCAATTTGTTGTATATCATTTCCCAAAACTTCCCTGCTCCGTATTATCCTCCTAACAACCCTGTGAGGTAGGTTAAGCTAAGAGAGGAAATGTGCCCCAAACCACCCAGTGAGCCTTCATGGCCATGTGGGAATTTGAACTCAGCTTCCCACAACCTAGCCTAACACTCTAACCACTACACCACACTGCCAAGTCAGTAATGCCTCACTGAGCCTCCCTCACAAGGTCACTGTAAAGATTATTTATTATTTAAATTTACAAGCCATCTTTCTAAACTGGTCCACTGAGACCACTAAAAACAGGGAAAAGGATTTGATGATAATACAGCCAAGAAACCAGTCTTACAATATCAGTACCAATTAAAATGAGAAGAAAAACAACAAGACCAGGAGCAACTGATTTAAAAAAGAAAAAAGCTTAAAAATCGGAATGAACAGAAAGTGGGACAAAAAAATTCCTGCTGCTTTTATTTTACACAGAAAAGTTGCATTTTGGTAAGTTCATCAGTAGCAAGGATACAGTATTAGGCAAGCATGGCAGTTTTAACATTGTAATTAATGTCTTTCAGGTGATTATCACTAGGAAGTCTGTGAGTCAGCACATCATGCACAGTTCACTGGGCTGCTAAAACCTATTAGCGTGTCAACAGTTTCCAGCATCTCTGCTTTTAAAAAATAAACAATAAACAATGCACAGGAAGTACACAACTATAAACGTTTACAAGGATCATAATAAACATACCTAAATAATATAAAGTTTAAAAGTGCATTAAGTGCAGTTTCATTTCCCCCTCTAAAATATTCCAGGCTAAATACTGCTTCTTTTCTTTTTTTAGTTCTGTTTCCTAATGCCAGTAAAACATGGGTAGGCAAACTAAGACGCGGGGTCCGGATCCGTCCCAATCGCCTTTTCAATCCGGCCCGTGGACAGTCCGGGAATCAGTACTGGCATGTTTTTGCATGAGTAAGATGTGTCCTTTTATTTAAAATGCATCTCTGGGTTATTTGTGGGGCCTGCTTGGTGTTTTTACATGAGTAGAATGTATACTTTTATTCAAAGTGCATCTCTGGGTTATTTGTGGGGCATAGGAATTCGTTCATTTTTTATTTTATTTTTTCCAAAATATAGTCCACCTCCCACAAGGTCTGAGGGACAGAGGACTAGCCCCCAGCTGAAAAAGTTTGCTAGGAGAGGAGAAGGGAATCTTTTGCGGCGTGTGGGCCAGATTCTTATCCCTCCCTCTTGTGGGACAACTTTGACAGGTGATATCTGTCAATCATCTGATGTTATAAATACGCTGTCAAAGCGAGCCCATGGAGCTGGGAGGAGGGAGTTCCAAGGACTTGCAAAGTGCCTCCAAAGTGCCTGACAAACAATTGATTATCAGGCCTTGGTGAGGGCTGCACAAGGGTCTTTGCAGACATTGTCAATCATCGCCTTTTGGCCAGGCTCCATGCTACCTGCCCTTACCTGGCATCAGGTATAGCGCAGGTGAGTGGAACAAATGGGGAGAGCTGATTGGCCTTATTCAGTCTGCCAGACAGAGGCTCCTTACCTCTGTTCTAGGACATCAGGGGGGAAATCATAATTAACCTAATTCGCAGGGGGGGGAAATTCCAGTTCAAAATTTTCCAGAAAACTCACTTTTCTAAGGCTCCATTTACACTGCACAGTCATACCTCGGTTCTCAAATGCCTTGTGACTCGAGCGTTTTGGCTCCCGAATGCCACAAACCCGGAAGTAAGTGTTCCAGTTTGCAAAAAAAATTTGGAAGGCGAATGGAAGCTCCTGCAGCCAATCGGAAGCCACGCCTTGGTTTTCAAATGTTTTCGGAAGTCGAATGGACTTCTGGAACGGATTCCATTTGAAAACCAAGGTACGACAGTATCATGCCACTTTAAACAACCACGTCCCCTCAAAGAATTCTGGGCAGTGTAATTTCTTAAGGGTGCCAAGAGTTGTTAAAGAGACCCCTAATCCCCTCATAGAGCTACAATTTCCATAGTGGTTTCAAATTCAATCCCTCTGCCCAGGGATTTGGTGTGTTTTTTCTTTATCTTAGGTGTAAATGACCTTGAGATTAGAAGGCGATTACTGAATCCATGATGCAGAGGATAATGGTAATAATAATAAGGCCTGTAGAACCACATAAAATCATAGAATTGTAGAGTGGGAAGGGACTGGTCATCTAGGCCAACCCCCTGAAATGCATGCTCTTCCAACTGAGCTGTTTCATTTTTCCTCCAGGTCTGGGGCTCTGTAAAAGGTAAAGGTAAAGGGACCCCTGACCATTAGGTCCAGTCGTGACCGACTCTGGGGTTGCGGCGCTCATCTCGCTTTATTGGCCGAGGGAGCCGGCGTACAGCTTCCAGGTCATGTGGCCAGCATGACTAAGCCGCTTCTGATGAACCAGAGCAGCTCACAGAAATGCCGTTTACCTTCCCGCCAGAGCGGTACCTATTTATCTACTTGCACTTTGGTGTGCTTTCGAAGTGCTAGGTTGGCAGGAGCAGGGACAGAGCAGTGGGAGTTTTGTATCCATGGTCTAAAACAAATTAAGCATCCCTGGGACAAGTGTGACACTTGGCTTTAGAGCTCTGGGTCACTGAGAAGAGTAAAGGTAACGGTAAAGGACCCCTGACAGTAAAGTCCAGTCACAGACGACTCTAGGATTCACGGCGCTCATCTCGCTTTACAGGCCCAGCGAGCCAGCGTTTGTCCGCAGACAGTTTTTCCAGGTCATGTGGCCAGCATGACAAAGCCGTTTCTGGCGCAACGGAACACCGAAACCAGAGCAGTGCACGGAAACGCCATTTACCTTCCTGCTGGAGTGGTACCTATTTATCTACTTGCACTTTTTGGCATGCTTTCGAACTGCTAATTTGGCAGGAGCAGGGACCAAGCAACGGGAGCTCACCCCGTCGCGGGGATTCGAACCACCAACCTCCTGATCGGCAAGCCCAAGAGGCTCAGTGGTTTAGACCACAGTGCCACCCGCGTCCCATTGAGAAGGGTAAAAGGTAAAGGTAAAGGGACCCCTGACCGTTAAGTCCAGTCGCAAACAACTCTGGGGTTGCATGCTCATCTCGCTCTATAGGCCAGGGAATCATAAAACCTCCCATACCTGTGCTCACAAAATCCCTTGGCCTATCCTCCTCCTCTACTACTTTAGTGCGCACCCTAAGATTCGGCATACAAAGTCTTGTTCACTTTTCCCGAAAAGACTCACAAGCCAGAGGCCAGATCAGCATCCACTCTTTCTTCAAGCAAAATCCAATCGACTCCTATCTGTTCCAGAATAACTTAAAAAGAGAGAGAGCAAGCATTCCATGGACGAAAGTAGGTTACATCAGAATCAAACCTCCCACCCCCGGTATTGAGGTTGCCAAGAGATAATAAAGCCAGTAGCAATGTTTAATTATCACACTTGTTAATGTCAGCTGCTCAACGCAAAAGGTCAGCTTCTATGCAGCATTCTGCGTAGAAGAGATGACTCCTGGAACAGAATCTGTGGGTGCATACAGAGAAGGACTTATCCTGCAATGAGGGTTCCTTCCAATCCACAGTATTTTACGGACCATTCGTATTTCAAGAGCTCTGCCCACACTTAAGGACAGAGCTTTCTCGCTGTTTCTTGCCTTCCGCTGCAAGAAATACGCATTCGAGAGCGAGACAGGAATTTTGGAACTGGCAAAAAAACCAACAACCCAGCAGCAAGCATGCTTTAAAATGAGTAAGGGGGCGAGTTGTTTTGCAGAAAAGATCATTCATGTTAGCGTTGTTCCACTCTGGAGAATGAAGCAGCCATGTAACATAATAGAGGGGCTATTACAATAATTAGGCATCAATCTTTCTCCACCGCATACTCTTTCTTCATTGTGTTTTAATAGCAAAAAACCAAAACACAACTATAGAAGCACGATTAGGTTCTCATCGCAATAAGCCCTCTGATGCCACACTTGTTTTGCCCAATTTGCATAGTGAACAGCTGGGCTGCCCATCAATTGCCAGGTGAAAAGTTGGCAGTTAGAACATGGCACCTGTGCAATTTACTTGCCTTAAGGCAGGTAGAGCAAACCTATGGTCTTCCAAGTATAGTTGGGAGTTCATATACATCTGTCTCTAGAGACAATGGAGTGCACCTCCAGGGGTGATCAAGGCTGGAAGATATATCGTCTAAAACCAGTTTGAAGACCATATTGTGGTATCGGTTTCATAGCTTCTGACCTGGCAATGTGTTGTGAATCATGATACGTGTGTGTGCTGTGCAAAAATCACAATGTGGGGAGAAACTGTGAAGCCAGCCAGCCAGCCAATGTCTCTACATAGCTCCATCCTTATTTCAGACATTGTGATTTATTAGTATATTGCAGGTATGTCCAACTCCAGAGAGACTGCGAACTACTCACAGTATAAAAATACTGGCTGTGATCTACCCATTGCTGTTGCCAGGCAAAGTTGATGAGCTTCAGAATGGATCAGTTTGATCTTCTTGCAGTCCATGGGACTCTCAAGAGACGCCACAGATCAAACCTGCAAAGCATGTACTCTAGAACATCTGCGGATAATGACAAAACCTGCTTCTATGTGTTACGTCCTTGTGCGAGTAATTCCAAACACTGCAAAAAAATTAAAGTGCAATGTAGTGGTTAGAGTGTTGGGACTAGGGCCTGCAAGACCAGGGTTCAAAACCTCACTCAGTCATTAAGCTCACTAGGAGACCCTGGGCCAGTCACAGTTTATCAGCCTAATAATAAAAGTAAACATATTGGTCTCTTTTTTTTTAACCACGCTAACTTCATAGTATCATAGAATTGTAGAGTTAGAAAGGACCCTGAGGATTGAAAAACTGTGGAAAAAAGGAATAAAATTTACAGCATGCAATGCTCTGAAAGAAAATATGATGAAAATGATGTACAGATGGTATATGACACCAGTGAAATTAGCTACAATGTATAAAACAAGTAATAAATGCTGGAAATGTAAAGAAAAAGAAGGATCTTTTTATCACGTGGTGGGAATGTAAGAAAGTGAAAAGCTTCTGGGAAATGATATATAATGAGATGAAAAAGATGTTGAAATTTACATTTATTAAAAAGCCAGAAGCATTTTTACTTGGCATTGTAGGTGAGGATATTAATAGACAGGACAATAAACTGTTTTTATATTCAACAACGGCAGCACGAGTATTGTTGGCACAGAAATAGAAACAAGAAGATCTACTGCCGAAAGAAGAATGGCAGATGAAATTAATGGACTATGCAGAATTGGATAAGATGACAGGAAGGATTCGAAACCTGCGGGATCAGAGATTCTCAGAGGACTGGAGTTGATATGTGAATTATTTGAAAAGCAATTGTAATCAACAGATTACGCTAGTAGGATTGCAAGAAGTTTTGTAAGGAGGACTATGCGAAATATTGCAGAAAAAATTATGAAGAGAATATTAGTGAAAAACTATTAAGTAATAGTGAAATTAATGAAATGCGGACTAAGTGATAAAGACTGAAAAATCTTCAGATGTAGTTGATGGAAGTCCAAAGCATTGTATAAGATAAGAAAATATATGATTTTGGGAAATTATATGTAAAAATTATATATACGTGTGTGTGTGTGTGTGTGTGTGTGTGTGTGTATATAACCCTGAGGATCATCCAGTCCAATGTAGGATATGCAGCTGTCCCAAACAGGGATCGAACCTGCAACCTTGGCATTATCAGCACCACACTCTAACCAACTGAGCTATCCATGCACTTGTGGGCAGACTTCCGGGGGCGGCGCGAACGGCAATGGCGGTCCTCTTCTGAACGGGAGAGGAGGCTCCCCAGGCAACGGGTCGTCCGCTACGGCGAAGAAGAAAATTATAGAACTCATCCATATTTTTAAAAGGCAGGATTGAAACATTCCACACACTCAAGGCCACAGATAATTAAGAGCTTAAGGTCTAGCTAAAAGAAGAAGAAAAGGCATTGCCTGGTACACCAGGCTATGTAATGATGGTGTCAGGTGAGCCTCCCAGGGCAGAGCATTCGACAAGCAGGGAGCCACCACTGATAAGGCCTGTTCTTGTGCTGCCACCCTCCAGCCCTCCTGTGGAGGGGGCACACAACAAAGGAGTCTTAGATGACAATCACAGGGTCTGTGTCGATTCAGATGGGCAGAGGTGGTCCTTGAGATTCTGAGCTGCATAAGGCTTTATAGGTCAAAACTAGCACTGTGCGCTGGAACTAATCTGCTTCACAGGGTTGTTGTGAAGATATAAACAGGGAAGAGGAGAACCAGGTTTCCTCCCTTGGGCTCTTTGGATGAACAGGGAGATAAAAAGGTAAAGGGACCCCTGACTATTAGGTCCAGTTGTGACCGACTCTGGGGTTGCGGCGCTCATCTCGCTTTACTGGCCGAGGGAGCTGGCGTACAGCTTCCGGGTCATGTGGCCAGCATGACTAAGCCGCTTCTGGCGAACCACAGCAGTGCACGGAAACTCCGTTAACCTTCCCGCCGGAGTGGTACCTATTTATCTACTTGCACTTGGACATGCTTTCGAACTGCTAGGTGGGCAGGAGCAGGGACCGAGCAACGGGAGCTCACCCTGTCGCGGGGATTTGAACCGCCAACCTTCTGATCGGCAAGTCTTAGGCTCTGTGGTTTAACCCACAGCGCCACCCGCGTCCCATAGATAGAAACAGGGAGATAGAAATGTAATAAATCAAAATAAATCAAAACCAACACATGCATCAGAATTTGTTTATGGAAATATATAATGCTCACAGCCGAAGGGAGGGAGCCACAGCATGTCATATTTTTATCTCTGAATGTTTCATCTGCCAAACATTAGCTCCCAAAGGGCCAGCGAAGTACAATGCACAAGAAACTACAAGCATAAAAGGGAAATGCAGTTTTAACTTGCCATATATACAACTAATATAGCTTAACATCATTAATGATGGGGGGAGCACTTAATCTAATCGACTATCACAAGCTCTGACAAATGTCTAGCACAGCATTTATAGCACAGACTAATGAGTTACATTCTTTGAGCAGCGGAGAGCATTTGCTTAATGAGTTCTAAAATATGCAAAAGGGTTTCCCGTGACACCTTTCTCCCTCCCCTCCAACCACACCCCAGAGTAAAAGCCCTCCCTTTCTTTCTGTTTTAAGAGCTCAAAAAAAACAACACCAAAAATAAAAAACAGCACAGTGCAAGGGATTTTCCTTCCACCACCCTGCAGCCCTGTAGGATGACAAAGGCACAACTTACACCTGAGGTAGCTCAGTCAGTAGCATGAGATTCCTAATCTCAGAATCTTGGGTCCAAGCCCCGCGTTGGGCAAAAGATTCCTGCATCGCAGGGGGTTGGACTAGATGACCCCCAAGGTCCCTTCCAGCTCAAGAATTCTATAATTCTGTGATTCCCATTAGGACTGAACCTAGTGACACGACTGGAAGCAGCTGTTTGGTGCAGAGGCAACAGATCTAATTGGTACTCGTGCAGCCTAGGACCCACGTACCTATGAGACCGCCTCTCCTGGTATGCCCCACGGAGGACCTTAAGGTCTACAAATGACAACACTTTGGAGGTCCCAAGTCGCAAGGTGGTCAGATTGGTCTCAACAAGGGCCAGGGCCTTTTCAGTACTGGCCCCGACTTGGTGGAACGCTCTGTCACAAGAGACTAGGGCCCTGCGGGACTTGACATCTTTCTGCAGGGCCTGCAAGACAGAGCTGTTCCACCCGGCCTTTGGTTTGGACTCAGTCTGACCCTTATGTTTCCCTCCCCTTATGGTTTTGATCTATGGCACTGGTGTCAAACACAAGGCCCGCGGGCCGAATCCGGCCTGCCAGACCTCGTCATGTGGCCCGTGTAGCCGCCGCCGGCCGCCAGCCTTCACCTTTTATTATTGCTTTAAAAAAAAAACAACAACAACAAGAAAGCCGCCTCTTCAGCGCATGCGCGGCAGCCTACAAACTGCTGATGCGGCCCCCGATGAATTTGAGTTTGACACCCCTGATCTATGGGCTACTATTAAAAACGACGCTGCATTTTAAATTGCCTTTTAACCTGTACAGTGGTACCTCGGGTTACATACACTTCAGGTTACAGACGCTTCAGGTTACAGACTCCGCTAACCCAGAAATAGTACCTTGGGTTAAGAACTTTGCTTCAGGATGAGAACAGAAATCGTGCAGCGGCAGCGTGGCAGCAGCGGGAGGCCCCATTAGCTAAAGTGGTGCTTCAGGTTAAGAACAGTTTCAGGTTAAGAACGGACCTCCGGAATGAATTAAGTACTTAACCCGAGGTACCCTGCTTCATTAGCAAAATAGTGATGTTTGGAGAGATCGTCTTATACACGGATAGTGCTCAGGAGGGAGAGATTGTCAGCGTTTGTTAGTCGGGTTAGTGATTTTCTGCATTCTCCCCCGAAAAAAGCTCAACAACCCTGGGCAATCCACCCCCACAAAAAAAAAGAACTCCTCTGGGTAATCCTTCCCCCAAAAAACTTAACAACTCTGGGCCATCTCCCCCCATTTTCTTAAATTTGAGTTCCCCAAAATAAGGGGCATCTTATACACGGGGGCATGTTATACACGGGAAAATACGCTATGTGAATTTTATCCTTCCACAGAAAGCTAGTTTCTACACACAGTCTTGACCCTTCTTCCAGAAAAGGAAGAGGCATTGTAAGAGTTGAACGACAAGTTCCAGCTAGCCAGAAACACCGGCACGAATGAAATTCAGTGCGACATGGCGGCATGCCAATCAAAAAGCCACAATTCCATAACGCAACAAGCAAAGGGAATGTTAGAAATCAGGACCAAAGAGCTAGGATTTTAATAAGGAAAACCAACACAATTATTTCTCGTTCCGTTCCTATAGAATTCCCTGTGGTGGAACTCCTGCTGGGACCTTGCAGACCACGCCAGGTTATGTCATGACATTCACAGGACAGGATCTTTTCCCTCTTGTTTTTTAATGCAACCATTTTTAAGCAACCCCACATATGATTCTGGGCTCCGAGGTTCCTTGTACGAACAACGTGAAAGTTATATTAACAAGGGAAGAAGTGAGCCTCCACGAACATGACATTTTGACTTCCCGTAAGTCAGCCTCTTGATGTCATCTGAAATGACACAAGTGGTCCAAAATAAACACAATTCTTTTTTCCTTTTTGGCTGTTGTTAAAGGGTCTCAAGTGACATTTGCTCCAAGAAGGGCAAAAGTAACAAGCAAGGAAATGTCAAAAACCTCCTGAGGAGAAGAACATACATACATTTCATGGTCTTTCTTCTCTTATGGACATGAAATGAATTATTTCATTGGAAGGGACGAATTGGCCAATTATTGTATTTAGAGGTGGGAAATCACTGCCATTTTGAGCCCCTGAGGAAGCCACTTAATATTTTTTTTAGGGGGCGGAACTGAATGCAGTATTCAAACTTGGGAACTGGCAGAAAGAGGGTAAAAGCTTGGCATGGTCTCCTCCTGCAGGGATAGCAGCGTTTCCGCTATTTGGAATTCTGCAATAAACGGAATGACGGTGCATTCAGACGTGGCTTCAAGTTACAGCCTGGACACTGAGATCCAGCTCCAAGGGCCTTCTGGCGGTTCCCTCATTGCGAGAAGTAAGGTTACAGGGAACCAGACAGAGGGCCTTCTCGGTAGTGGTACCCACCCAGTGGAACACCCTCCCTTCAGATGTGAAGGAAATAAGTAGCTATCCTATCTTTAAAAGACATCTGAAGGCAGCCCTGTTCAGGGAAGTTTTTAATATTTAATGCTGTATTGTTTTTAATACTTGATTGGGAGCCGCCCAGAGTGGCTGGGGAGACTCAGCCAGATGGGCGGGTGTGATGGGACGATGAGCTGCTTGTGTGTAAAATCCTAGTCCCTCAGAGTTTGGTCAAGTTTGCAAACCTCTGTCTGTAACGGAGCCCCTTAAACATGGCTCCGTCAGTCGCTGGCAGATTCCGACAGTGGTTGCTTTCGGAATCGCTTCCAACATAAAAGCTCCTTAACGGAAACACGTCTTCTGGACTCTCTGCGTGACAGTTTCCGGCGAGGAGTGGGTGTCCCTACAGGAGGTCCTGAAACCTCCCCACTGTTTTCGCTGGAAGTGTCTCTGAGCCATCCCTCCAGCTCCCTTTCCCTCAGCCCAGCTCCTCTCCCCCTACTGGTTCCCTCTTCAGCTGCTGAGTCTCTCCCAACCTGTGTGAGCCCTTTCACTTCCCTTCCTTCCGATGGCAGTTCCCTGACATCCACCTCCCCTCCAGGGCCCCCTTCATCCCCTCTCGCCCCCTCCTCTACGGGCGGTGAGGAGGCAAAACCCCGGAATGAACTTCCTTCATCTTCCGATGTCCCGAACACTTCTCTCCACCTGTTGCGGTTCCTGGTCTCGAAGTACTCCTCCTCCTCAGAGTCCATCTCCCCTTCCCCTTCCGATTCCGAGAATCCTTCCAACTCCTCCTCCTCATCGGTGGTCCCAAAGTATTCCCTCCGGAACCTCTCCACAGGCTGAGGTTTCCTTGGGAACCTTTGATGGAACGTTTCTATCAATACCTCGTCATTGATATCTTCTGCCATTACCCAAGTGTTTTCTGACTCCGGTTCTCCTTCCCACGCTACCAAATACTCCACCTGATCCCCCTTCCATCTGGCGTCGAGGATTTCTGCCACATGGCTGCTGCATTCCCTTTCTTCTATGACCGGTCCCCGAGTGGCCATCCCTTCTCGTCCCCCCTCATACGGTGACAGTAACGACCTGTGAAATACTGGGTGCAGTTTCATGTGGTTGGGTAACCGGAGCCTGAAAGCCACTGGGTTGACCTGTTGAATGACCTCAAAGGGACCCAATCTCCTGGGTCTTAATTTCTTACAACCTCCTTTGAACGGCAACCCTTGGGTTGACAGCCACACCCTATCTCCCACCCTTATGGTTTCACCTTCCCTTCGGTTCTTGTCTGCCTGCCTCTTGTATTCTTCCTTCGCCCTTTCTAAGTTGAGTTGGAGCTGACGATGGATTGCTTCCATTTCTTCTACAAAATGCTCGGCTGCCGGGACACCCCATCTCTCCCCTTCTCCCCCTGGGAAAGCCCTGGGATGACACCCATAATTAGCCAAGAAGGGGCTCATCCCTGTGGATACATTCTCGGCATTGTTGTAGGCAAATTCCGCCAGCGCCAACTTTTCTACCCAGTCATTCTCTCTGTCATTGACATAACACCTCAGGTATTGCTGGAGGACCCCGTTTGCTCTTTCCGCCTGCCCGTTGGTTTCAGGGTGCCGGGCAGTCGAAAAGTTGACCTCCACCTGCAGTAAGCTCATGAGCTTCCTCCAGAACCTGGAAGTAAATTGTTTTCCTCGGTCTAAGACCACCCTCAATGGCACCCCGTGCAACCTAAAAATGTGTTCTACAAATAACTTCGCTGTCTCTTCCGCCGTGACTGCATGCGAGCAGGCTACAAAGTGGCACATCTTTGTTAGTAGGTCTACCACCACCATGATGGCTGTTTTCCCCTTGGACTTCGGCAGATCAGTCATAAAATCTATCGACACTGCCTCCCAAGGTCGTTCTGGGGTTGGTAAGGGTTCTAATAGCCCCGCCGGTGCCCGCCTCTCCCCTTTGGCTCGCTGGCATTGCTCACACCCTCTTACATACTCCCGTACATCTTCCCTCACCTTAGGCCACCAAAATTCCCTGGTGACCAACCACATGGTTTTGTGTTGTCCAAAATGCCCCGCCGTGGGGCTGTCGTGCAACTGCTTGAGTACCCTCCCCCTTAAGTCTCCTTCAGGGATATACAGTGCCCCTTTGTAATACAAAGCTCCATTTCTTTCCTCGAAACCCCCTGGTTCCTCTCCCTCACCCCTAAGACCTCTGAGCTTATTCTGGGCGTATTCATCATTCTCTGTTTCCTCTACCAGTTCTCTTTGTCCCACCAATGCCGCCCCACACACCCAGCGGTCCTCTGGAATGACATGTCTCTCTTCGGGTGCTCCCTCCCCCTCCAAATATTCAGGTTTGCGTGAGAGAGCGTCCGCCCTAATGTTCTCTGGGCCTGGCACGTAACAAATCTCAAAGTTAAATTTGGAGAACTCCTGGGCCCATCTCACTTGCCGTTGGTTGAGCACTCGTGCCGTCCTCCAATACTCTAGGTTCTTGTGGTCAGTGCACACTTGCACCTTATGTTGTGCGCCAATTAGCAGGTGCCTCCATCTCCGGAACGCCTCATGAATGGCTAGTAGTTCTCGGTCATACACCGTGTAGTTCCTCTCGGATTTGTTCAGCTTTCGCGAAAAAAAGGCACACGGTCTCCACTCTGACTCCTCCTTCCCTGGCTGCAGAAGCACCGCCCCAATCGCTCTGTCTGATGCGTCAGTTTCCACTCTCATCGGTTTTTGTAAATCCACATGCAGGAGTTGTCGTTCCGAGGCGAAGGCCCTTTTTAGTTCCTCAAATGCTCGCTCCGCCTCCTCAGTCCAAACGAACTTCTTCTTACTGCTGAGACAGTCCGTAATGGGCGCCGTCAGGTGGGCAAAGTTTCGGATGAACTTACGATAGAAGTTCCCAAATCCTAGGAACCTCTGCACATCCTTCCTTGTTTTGGGTGTTTTCCATTCCAGCACCGCCTGGACCTTGCCGGGATCCATGGCCAATCCCTTGTCTGACAGGCGATACCCCAGGAATTCCACCTCCTTGGTATGAAACTGACACTTCTCCAGTTTCACCCACAGCTGGTTGGCTTGCAGCCTGCTCAACACTTCTCTGACGTCTCTCACATGCTGCTCCTCATTCTCAGAATACACCAACACGTCGTCTAAGAAGGCCACACAATTCTTGTAAAGCAAAGGCCCCAGGACGTGGTTCATAAACGATTGAAAGCACGCGGAGCCTCCTTGTAGGCCGAAGGGCATAACTAAATATTCAAATGCCCCCAAAGGGGTGAACATGGTGGTTTTCCATTCATCCCCCTTCCTTATTCGTATCAGGTTGTACGCCCCCCTTAGGTCCAGTTTAGTAAAAATCTTTCCCCTCCTGACCCTTGTCAAAATGTCGTCAATCCTGGGCATAGGGAAAGCCACTGGTTCTGACACTGCATTTAAGGCCCTGAAGTCACACACAAGCCTCGGCTTGTTCGTGTTTTTTTTATCCACAAAAAACACTGGGCTGCCCCCCACCGCCCTGGACTCTCTGATGAACCCTCTCTTCAGGTTCTTGTCAATGAACTCTCTTAGCTCCTGCATCTCTCTGTCTGACATGGCGTACAGCTTGCCTACAGGGAGCTGTGCCCCAGGGAGTAAATTGATTTGACAGTCAAAGGGTCTATGCGGGGGTAATTGGTCAGCTTCCCTTTCGCTGAAGACGTCGCGGAGATCTGCGTATTGTCGTGGTACCTTCACGTTCTCCGTTACTTCAGTCCCTGCTAGGGTGGCTTGCGCCCCTGCCAAACCCTTTCCCTCTTTGCAGTGTTCTAAGCAATGTGCTGAACCAAAAGAAACCACTCTCTGATGCCAGCCCACCAGCGGATCATGTAACGCTAGCCAGCTCATCCCCAATATAATGGGAGCTCCTCCCAAGGTGGCCACATTAAACGCTATCAGTTCGGTGTGCCTTGCCACCTTCATTATCATTGGGACGGTCTGCAAGCTGACTTCTCCTCCCAACAGCTCCCTGCCATCGATCGTGGTCACCTGCAGGGGGTTGCTTAAAGGGATCGTCTGTATCTGGTGTTCAGCTGCAAACTCTTTGCTCATGAAATTGCAGGAGCTGCCTGAGTCCAACAGCGCCTTTATCTTTAGAGGGTGTCCGTTTGGCAGCTCTAGCGCCACTTCTATCACTAGGGCGGGTTTAGGAGGTTCTGGCGTGGGCACTTTCACTGCTCTTTGGCCTGACTGCTGTGCCCCGACGGTGGCAGCCAGGCGTTGGCTTTTACTTGCTTCGGTATTTCTTCCTCTCTTCCCTCCACAGCTCCTACCATCCCTTGCCATTCCTTCCTCTGGGGGCAGACTCTGGCAAAGTGACCTGGCTGTTGGCAGAGATAGCATTTCCGGGCGCCTTTTCCCTCCTTCTTTCCCCCCTCACTGGGCTTTGAAACTGCGCGCGCGCGCGCTGTTCCGATTTCCATCGGCTCTGCCGGCGGGAAAGTTGGCTCTGGAATGTCTGGAATGCGGAACTCCTTCCAACGTTCCCCCTTCCCTTCCCGCCTCTCCAATGCTCTCGCCTCCTGGCGCGCTCCTATGGTCAGCGCTGATTTGGTCAGCTGGTCCATAGACTCCGCCCTGGGCGCCCGGGAAAGTTCGTCTTTCACAGCCGAAGAAAGCCCTTCTTCAAAAAGCATTTGAATGGGTTCCGCCGATAGATCCCACCCCAATTTATGGATCAACATGGTGAATTCAGTCCAGTACTCACGGACAGATCGGCTCCCCTGTTTGCAAGCCATTAACTGTCTGCGGACCACTCCCTGTTCAATATCGCTGGAAAACATCAGATCCATGGCGCGAAAGAACTTCATCGTGTCCTTTAGGACGTCACTATTCGCTGCCATCAGGGGTCTAACCCAGTCTCTCGCCCCCTTTTCAAGATGCCCAATCACGAAAGCCACTCTTGATTCCTCGTCAGGGAATTCATCAAACTGCAGATTGAGGGCATATTGCATCTCTGTCCGAAAGCCATGATAGTCTTTGGGCTCCCCCCCAAACTTCTGCACCAATCCTGGTACCTTTCTGACGAGCTGGGTGTCTTTCCCCTTTTTGTCTGCATCCTGAGCCCTCCTCTCCTCAAGCCTCGCCGTCTGCAGCGCTAGCTGGACCTCCAACACCCGGTACCTTTCTTCCAGGCTTGGACCCGCTCCAGCTCCTGCTTCTCCGGTTCCGGCTGGGTTGCTCATGATGCCTTCTCCTGCACAAGCTGCTCACGAAGACTGTCGGAATGCTGTGATGGGACGATGAGCTGCTTGTGTGTAAAATCCTAGTCCCTCAGAGTTTGGTCAAGTTTGCAAACCTCTGTCTGTAACGGAGCCCCTTAAACATGGCTCCGTCAGTCGCTGGCAGATTCCGACAGTGGTTGCTTTCGGAATCGCTTCCAACATAAAAGCTCCTTAACGGAAACACGTCTTCTGGACTCTCTGCGTGACAGTTTCCGGCGAGGAGTGGGTGTCCCTACAGGAGGTCCTGAAACCTCCCCACTGTTTTCGCTGGAAGTGTCTCTGAGCCATCCCTCCAGCTCCCTTTCCCTCAGCCCAGCTCCTCTCCCCCTACTGGTTCCCTCTTCAGCTGCTGAGTCTCTCCCAACCTGTGTGAGCCCTTTCACTTCCCTTCCTTCCGATGGCAGTTCCCTGACAGCGGGGTATAAATAAATTATTATTATTATTATTATTATTATTAGAAATCAGATTTCGACTAAACCTCAGGAAGAACTTTCTGACGGTAAGAGCTGTTCAACAGTAGAACGGGCTATCTTGGAAGGTCGTGGACTCTCCTTTCCTCGGAGGTTTTCAAGCAGAGCCCAGACGGCTGTCTGCACACGGATGCTTTAGTTGAGATTCCTGCATTGCGGGGGGGGGGGGGCTAGATGACCCCACAGGATCCCACCCAGTTTTTACAATTCTCATGCCAACTTTCTTGGTTATGCTTCTGCCCTGGTTGTTGTTTTTGTTGTTGTTGTTGTTTTGAGTTTTATTTATTTATTAACGTTCTTATGTGCAATGAAAAAACAAAAACAGCTGAAAGAGTACAATATACGGACAAATCTGCACTCCATAGAAAAAAAGTATCTGTTTTCTGATATGAATGAGGATCACAGAACCAGAGTCAAAACGTGGAGGAAAAAAATCAGATATGGAATTTTGAAAAACATTGATGATGATGATGATGAGAGGCAGGACTATGATGTTGAAAGCGCTTCGGAATTCAGACCGTGGGAAGCCAAAACAAATATTATTAAAATTTGGAAGACAATTGGACTTTTTTGTTTTAGTTTTTTATTTTTATTGGATTTGATATGTTAATTAGATGTTTTTATTGGAAAATTAATAAACGCTATTAACGTTCTTATGTTACATCGGTAAACATTATCATATTACATCACAAGGCTTATTATAATATAATTTTCAGCATGTATACAAAGTTTATAAACAAAGTTTATATACGTAAAGGGGGAAAATACAAGGACAAAAAACTATTCCAAAATCATATATGTACCAACACTTTGGACATCCTGTCTAAATTCCTTTTTTACAAATGAATGTACTCTTATTATTGTATATTTCTTTACATTTTATCTAATACATTCCTATATCAATATGTACCCTTGGTCTTATTTCTCAACTCGGTCTCTCTCCAACGTCAATCGAATGCTAGCATAGATAGCGAACCTTTACTGTATTTTTTAATATATATCTTATATCTATCCCACTTTTCCATAAATTTTTGTTTTGAATTGCCTCTCAGGCTATTTGTCAACTACGCCATTTCAGCAGATTCTTGTAGCTTGTTATGCTAATCTGTTATTGTCGGGACTTCTTCCTTCCACCCCTTTGCCACCAAAGTCCAAGCTGCAGCCGTTGCATATAAAAATACCTCCCTAAAGGCATTCGAGATGCTTCTGCCCTGGTTTTTAATGTTCCTTTCACACTGCTATGTTATGGGACTACGGCTGTATCAACCTGCTGACATGTTGCACTGGATTTCAGCCACAGCAGTGCAGTTTGTTTTTCCGGAACCTGCCAGCATTCAACTTCGTTGGACGTCCCCAGGTTTTGTTATGGGAGAAGGTGAATAAATTATCTCTATCCATTTGCTCCACTCCGAGGATTATTTTACACACCTCTATCAAGTCCCGTCCATCCCTCCGGCCCTTGCTTGATATTAAAAGGCCCCCAATGTTGTAAGTTTGCAACACCGGGGAATCACTCTGGCCCCTTGAACATCTTGGTTGCTCTTTAAGGAAACTTTTCCGCAGACTTCTAAGAATTGTTTTATTTACAAGAGTCCACTAGGTATATACGGGACGCGGGTGGCGCTGTGGGTTAAACCACAGAGCCTAGGACTTGCCGATCAGAAGGTCGGCAGTTCGAATCCCTGCGATGGGGTGAGCTCCCGTTGCTCAGTCCCTGCTCCTGCCAACCTAGCAGTTCGAAAGCACGTCAAAGTGCAAGTAGATAAATAGGTACTGCTCTGGAGGGAAGGTAAACCGCGTTTCCGTGCGCTGCTCAGGTTCGCCAGAAGCAGCTTAGTCATGCTGGCCACATGACCCAGAAGCTATACGCCAGCTCCCTCGGCCGATAAAGCGAAATGAGCGCCGCAACCCCAGAGTCGGCCACGACTGGACCTAATGGTCAGGGGTCCCTTTACCTTTACTAGGTATATGCAGTGGTACATCTGGATGCGAACGGGATCCGTTCCAGAGCCCCGTTCGTATCCTGAAGCGAACGCAACCCGCATCTGCGCGGGTTGTGATTCTCCGCTTCTGCGCATGCGCGTGACGTCATTTTGAGCGTCTGCGCATGCACGAGCAGCGAAACCCAGAAGTAACACGCTCCGTTACTTCCGGGTCGTCGCGGAGCACAACCCGAAAAGGCTTAACCTGAAGCGACTTCAACCCAAGACATGACTGTATCAGACATGTTCAACCGTTTGACCGCGATCGGCAGGTAGATCGCCGGGGTGATCCTGATTGATCGCGGGATTAAATAAAGTGGGCAAGAAATGTCGCCACCCCTGGCGCTAGATCCCATCGCCGCTGGGGGCAGAGGGCAGTGGACTGCTGGGTGAGCGGTTTTTTGCAATCCCCCCCCAAAAGAACTCTTGGCACTCCCCCCTAAAAAAAAGCTCAACTCCTCTTGGCAATGCTCCCCCAAAACAGCTCTGGGTAGATCACTGCCAGTTTTTTTAATACTGGGAGTAGATCGCAGTCTCTTGGGAGTTGGACATGTCTGGTATATATGAATGATGGGAAGCCTGTGACATCAATGGAACTTGACCCCAGAAGGTTTGATCGCTTCCATCGCTCACCGTCGCCATTCAAGAAGATGTGGAATATTTCTACTTCCATTCAAACAGCTGCATTGCCCTTCTGGAATCCAGAGAACAAAGAGCATGTCCGTCCCCCCCTAATCTGAGCTAAGAGGATAAAAGAGAATGCACCTGGTCTTAAAAGGGGGAGGATGATTTCTAATTAAAAGGGGGGGGGGAATAGAATGTAGGCTTAGGGAAATTGGAGGTAACTGCATCTATGAAAGTCACCATGTTATTGAGGAATCGTATGATTCAGATTCGAGGACCACTGTGGCAACATATTAATCAGAGGGCTGCAGAGGAGTATTATAGGAGGGGGCAGTGCTGGGTTTATGTATAAGCTAAATAAGCTATAGCTCAGGGCCCCACTCTCTTGTGGGCCCCCAAAAAAATTAAAGAGAAAAAACCTGGATGTACATTTTCAAAATATAAGATAAAAACAAATACAATAAAACCTACATACAGCAACAGTGTTTTGTGTTGTGTAGGCTCCTATGATGTAAGTATTGGGCCCTGCCTGCTAGCCTGCTCCCTAAAATATCACTGGTTTGCTCATTTCTATATCAATTACTTTGATAAAATACATATTTTGTTACGTGCAAATGGCTTTAGATACCTATTAAAGGTAAAGGGACCCCTGACCGTTAGGTCCAGTCACGGACGACTCTGGGTTTGTGGTGCTCATCTCGTTTTACTGGCCGAGGGAGCTGGTGCTTGTCCGCAGACAGCTTCCGGGTCATGTGGCCAGCAGGACTAAGCCGCTTCTGGCAAACCAGAGCAGCGCACGGAAACGCTGTTTACCTTCCCACCGGAGTGGTACCTATTTATCTACTCGCACTTTGATGTTCTTTCGAACTGCTAGGTTGATAGGAGCAGGGACCGAGCAATGGGAGCTCAGCCCGTCGCGGGGATTCGAACCGCCAACCTTCTGATCGGCAAGCCCTAGGCTCTGTGGTTTAGACCACAGCGCCACCCGCATCCCTTAGATACCTATTAGGTCCATAAATTACCATATAGCATATATTCAACACAAAAAAACAGCGGGAATTTGTTGTTGACAAAGGACAGCTGGACATTTAAGGGCCCCATTACCTTCAGTATCTTAGGGCCTCTTCAAACCTAAATCTGGCCCAGGGAGGGGGCGAAGTGGGAGATTTATTTGCATGCACAAAGTCCCAGTTTCAATCACTGGCATCTCCAGGTAGGGCTGGGGGCTGTCTAAAACCCTGGGGACCCACTGCCAGTCAGTGTGGAGCATACTGAGCTACGTGGGCCATATCCGTGCCATACATTTAAAGCATTATGAAACCACTTTAAACTGTAATGGCTTCCCCCCAAAGAACTATGGGAGTTGTAGTTAAAGGTGTTGAGGGCTGTTGTTGTTGTTCTTTAGTCGTTTAGACGTGTCCGACTCTTCGTGACCCCATGGACCAGAGCATGCCAGGCACTCCTGTCTTCCACTGCCTCCCGCAGTTTGGTCAAACTCATGTTAGTAGCTTCGAGAACACTGTCCAACCATCTCGTCCCCTTCTCCTTGTGCCCTCCATCTTTCCCAACATCAGGGTCTTTTCCAGGGAGTCTTCTCTTCTCATGAGGTGGCCAAAGTATTGGAGCTTCAGGATCTGTCCTTCCAGTGAGCACTCAGGGCTGATTTCCTTAAGAATGGATAGGTTTGATCTTCTTGCAGTCCAGGGGACTCTCAAGAGTCTCCTCCAGCACCATAATTCAAAAGCATCAATTCTTCGGCGATCAGCCTTCTTTATAGTCCAGCTCTCACTTGCATACATCACTACTGGGAAAACCATAGCTTTAACTATACGGACCTTTGTTGGCAAGGTGATGTCTCTGCTTTTTAAGATGCTGTTGTTAGGAGGGTTGTTAGGAGACCCCTATTTTCCTCACAGAGTTACAGTTCCAGAGTTCTCTGCGGAGAGGAACGACTGCTGAACCATTCTGGGATATGTGGGGGTATTTATATGTGTAGGTGTGTTATGTACTAAGCTTGGATGCTAGAACAATAGGCAAGTAGGATCCTAGAATGCAACAACTGATTGGCTTGCAGGGATGACCAATCAGGCTCCAGGAGGAAGTTAATCAGCCTATTAGGCTGGTAGGAACCTAGAATGCAGCAATTGATTGGCTTGCAGGAAATGACCAATCAGGCTCCAGGAGGGAAGCAGAATCAGCCAATCAGATGGGACTCATTGTGTAAATAATGTACATAAAAGCCTGAGGATTGGGGGGCAATTCAATCACTGTTTTACAAGCTGCAATAAAGAGCATGAAATCACTACAGGACACCGAGTACATTTCAAGGTGTTTCACAGCACTGTACAGTTGGAAGGGACCACCACTGGGGTCATCTAGTCCAGCCCCCTGCAATGTAGGAATCTTTTGCCCGATGTGAGGCCCTCCAACCCATGTCCCTGAGATTAAGAGTCTCCTGCTCTACTGACTGAGGTATCCCAGTATGTTTGTATGAGAACATTAATGCTTCACAAGGATTTTAATGGCGCAATATGTTCATGTTTTGAAAGGTATATCTCTTGGAGACTTTGATAGTAAGCAATGGAGGAGGAGAAGGGGGAGGAGAGAGGAAGAGAAGAAGAAGAAGAAGGTGTTTCTAATCTTCATCATTGTGTGGTCATTTCCAGTTTTTGGTTGAATGCCTCCCGTATCCACCCCCACCCCCCGCAAAGGAAGCATTCTTTGATTTTGAGAAACCAGTCACAGAGAGAGAAAGAAACAGACATAAAGAGTCCAGAGAAACAAAAAATATTTTGTCAGGATTCCTGCCCGATTTAGCGTCAAGTCCACTTCCTATCCATATTGAGGCCACAAAAACTAATTTGACATTGACAAAAGCAGAGGCCTTTCGAGGACAAAAGGGAGGGATTAAATAGCGTAAAAAAAAAAAAAAAAAGCTTTGCACAGCATTTTATCTGGGACATCGGCATTGTTAAATCTATTAAAATGAAAACAACTTTCAACTAAGCGGCTGCTGAAACATCCACGGACCACCTTTTCAGAGTTCCCAAAAGCTGCAGGCGCCTGCGAACAGTCTGCGTTCAATCACATGCCGTAACTGCACATTTAAAGTGGATTAAAGGGCTCTGTCGCCCTGGCACAACAAACCAACGCTTTTAAAACACACAAACGTACTATGGGGGGGGGGGGTTGCATTTTGGAAAGTGACGGCAAAATGCATTGAAATGTGTGGGGTGGACAAATGACTAATAGGAAGACATGCAGATGACTTAGGCCCCAAATATCTAAGAGACCAGCTCCTTCCCTCTTGGGTATTGAGATCAGCAGTGGGAGCCTTCTTGGCAGGTCTGCTGCCACCAGAAATTCAAGTGGTGCTGGACCAGGAGTGGGCATTCCCTGTGTCAGCCCCTAAACCGTGAAATTCTCTCCCCATAGCAATGTGCCTGGGACCTTCTCTGTACAGCTTTCAGGTACAGTGGTACCTCTGGATGCGAATGGGATCCATTCCGGAGCCCAGTTCGCATCATGAGTAGAATGCAACCCGCATCTGCACGTGCGCAGGTCACTATTTGCCGCATCTGCGCATGCGCGTGACATTATTCTGAGCATCTGTGCATGCGTGAGCAGTGAAACCCGGAAGTAACCCATTCCATTACTTCTGGGTCACCGTGGGACGCAACCTGAAAAGATTTAACCCAAAACAACTTTAACCCGAGGTATGACTGTACTGCTGAAAAGGCACCTGTTTAGCCTGGCCTTTGACACCTGAAATGTGTGTGTTTTGGAACCCACCCAATTCCTACAGCTGCAGGGTGGGTTTGATTTAAATCAAATCGATTTAAATCACGGATTTAAATCACTAGTCAGTCAGACTTTATTTAAATCTTCTTTTTACATAAAGGTATTCCTGCTGGTATAATAATCTTAATATTTACAACCAGATGAAGTTTTCGTTTTTGGAATAATAAATTTTCAGAGTAGTTTTTGCAGTTATATCAAAAATTACTGCTTTTGGTTATACAGTGGTACCTCGGTTTACAAACTTAATCCGTTCCGGAAGTCTGTTCTTAAACTGAGGCATGCTTTCCCTAATGAGGCCTCCCGCCACCAGTGCCTTTCCACCGTCCGACTTCCGTTCTTAGACTGAGGTAAAGTTCGCAAACCGGGACACAACTTCCGGTGTTGCGGAGTTCGTAAACCGAATCGTTCGTAAACTGGACTGTTCTTAAACCGAGGTACCACTGTACTATTAGAAATACATAGACAGATATTATGAAATTATTGTGAGGTTTAATCCTGTAAGTTAACTGTTTATATTTGGACAACTTTTCTGCTGTCCTTTACTGGAAGGAGAAAAATAATCATTTCCTTAATAACAATTTAAATAATTTATTTAACTAAAACAATAACATTATAGCATATGTATCCATGTTTGTTAACTGATGTGGTTAAACATTAAAAAAAAAAACTTAAGCTGAGTTTCAGCACACATGAAAAACTTAAAGCAAATCCTTATTTCCCGATGGCCTCTGGACTATAATGTAACTTAAATAGAAAACTACCTTTATTTTTATTTTTTTAAAGCAATTTATTAGGTTTTACAATAAAAATAAACATAATAAGCAATATAACATTGATCTTAACATATTTTCACATTTTCTTTGGACTTCCTCACATCTCCCGCTCCCACTTTCATCATTGTAACGTTTTGTCAGCAATTTATCATCTTATTTAAATTCTTATATCCCTTCTATATTTCATAATCTTATAATTCTCAGAAGGAGCTAAATTTCACAGTCTTACTTATTTTCTTAAAAACTTCTAAATTTAGTGGTGCTCAGTTATTTTGATCTAGCATCTTATTTAGCATTCACTCAAATTACAATACTTTTGTAAATAGTTCTTAAATTTCTTCCAGTCCTCCTCAATCCTCTCTTCTCCCAGGTCACGGATTCTGCCGGTCATTTCAGCCAGTTCCATGTAGTCTATCAGTTGTATCTGCCATTCTTCCAGTGTGGGTAGATCTTGAGTTTTCCAATGTTTTGCGAGAAGTATCCTTGCTGCTGTTGTTGCATACATAAAAAATGTCTGGTCCTTCTTTACCACCCCTTGGCCGACAATACCCAAAAGGAAAGCCTCTGGTTTCTTAGTGAAGGTATACTTAAATACCTTTTTCAGTTCATTATAAATCATTTCCCAGAACGCCTTCACTTTAGGGCAAGTCCACCAGAGGTGGAAGAACGTTCCCTCACACTCTTTGCATTTCCAACACTTATTATCAGACAGGTGGTAAATTTTGGCAAGTTTGACTGGGGTCATATACCATCTATAAATCATTTTCATTACATTTTCTTTCAGGGCGTTACATGCAGTAAATTTCAATCCATTACTCCACAACCTCTCCCAGTCCTCAAACATGATATTATGCCCAATGTCCTGTGCCCACCTTATCATAGCCGATTTAACCGTTTCGTCTTGTGTATTCCATTTCAACAGCAAGTTATACATCCTTGAAAGTACCTTAATCTTTGGTTCTAACAATTCTGTTTCTAATTTCGATTTCTCCACCTGGAACCCTAGTTTCTTATCATTTTTAAAAACTTCTTTAATCTGAGCGTAATGTAACCAATCTCGCACTTTGTCTTTCATTTTCTCCAAACTCTGCAATTTCCAATTGTCTCCATCCTTTTCTAGTATTTCCCAATATTTTGGCCATTTAGCCTCCATATTGGGTCTTTTTCGGGCCTTGGCTTCCAAAGGTGAAAGCCACCTTGGTGTTTTATTTTCCAGCAAGTCTTTATATTTTGTCCAGACATTAAACAATGATTTTCTGACAATATGGTTCTTAAAGGCCTTGTTTGCTTTAACCTTGTCATACCATAAATATGCATGCCATCCAAAGGTATTGTTAAACCCTTCCAAATCTAACACATCAGTGTCTTCAAGAAGTAGCCAGTCTTTTAGCCAGCAGAACGCTGCGGCTTCATAATACAACTTTAAGTCTGGCAGGGCAAAGCCCCCTCTTTGTTTTGCATCGGTTAATATCTTAAACTTAATTCTGGGCTTTTTGCCCTGCCAGACAAACTTAGAAATGTCTCTCTGCCACTTCTGAAAGCACTCCGTTTTGTCCAAAACCTGAAGTGTTTGAAATAAAAATAACATCCTTGGCAATACATTCATCTTGATAGCAGCAATTCGGCCTAACAAAGAAAGTTTCAATTTTGACCAACTATCTAAGTCTCTCTTAATTTCTGTCCAACATTTTTCATAATTGTCCTTAAATAGACTTAGATTTTTTGCTGTTATATTTACCCCTAGGTATTTTACTTTTTTAACCACATTAAGTTCCGTCTCATTCTGAAACCGTTCTGACTCTGTATCAGTCAAATTTTTCCCCAAAACCTTAGTTTTCTGTTTATTTAATTTAAATCCAGCCACCCGACCAAAGTCATTAATCAGTTGTAATACTCTTTTCGTACTGGGCTCTGGCTTCTGCAAGGTCAAAACCAGGTCATCTGCGAAAGCTTTTAATTTATATTGTTTCTGACCGACCTGAATTCCTTCCACCAACCGATCCCCTCTAATCATGTTCAATAGCACTTCCAGAACCGAAATAAATAACAAAGGGGAAATAGGGCAACCTTGTCGTGTCCCTTTTTCAATTTTAAACTCTTCTGTAACCACATTATTAACTATCAGTTTAGCTTTCTGTTCTGAATATATCGCCTCAATCCCATTCTCAAAACCCCGTCCCACTCCCATCTCTTTTAAATTTCCCATCATAAATTTCCAGGAGATATTGTCAAAGGCCTTCTCCGCATCTATAAAAATTAAAACTGCTTTTGTATTTATGTCTGTTTGCAAAAGTTCCAAAATGTCAATAATGTTCCTTGTATTAGCAAACAGATGTCTTCCTGGGAGAAAGCCGGCCTGGTCCTTATGAATTACTTCATTTAAAACTTTTTTAAATCTATTTGCCAAAATGTCTGCAAATATTTTGTAATCCACATTTAAAAGAGAGATGGGACGGTAGTTCTTAAGTTGTGTCTTTTCAGCTTCCGACTTTGGTATTAATGTGATAAACGCTTCCTTCCACGACTCCGGTGCCCTCCTCCCCTCCATAATTTCATTGCTGACCTCCATCAAAGGTTGTATCAAATAGTCTTTTAATGTCTTATAGTACTTGGAGGTCAGCCCATCTGGTCCTGGAGATTTGCCAAGTTGCAAGTTCTGGATGGCTTGTTCGATCTCTTGTCGTGTTATTTTAGAATTCAGGATTGTCCTATTTTCTTGTGACAATTTAGATAATCCATTTTTTGCCAAAAATTGTTTAATCTCAACATCATCTTGCGGCCCTTGGGTGTATAATTTTTTGAAGTATCTCTGGAAACACTTTCTAATGTCCACTGGATTCTGGATGTTTTTTCCATCAACCTCTAAGTTTGTAACAGTATTTAGCCTTTGTCTTCTCTTCAGCTGCCAAGCTAGCAGTTTTCCACATTTATTCGCCGACTCAAACGTTTTTTGTTTCATTAATTTAACCTTCCATTCAATTTCCTGATTTATCAATTTAGAATATTGTGTTTGATAAAGTTTAATTTCTCTCAGAGTTGGCTGTGACTTCGGATTCACTCTTAATTTCTTCTCTAATTCTTTTATTTTTTCCAAGATCTTATCTTTTTTCTCATTTTGTGTTCTTTTCTTTACTGCATTCTGTTGTATAAAGAATCCCCTCATTACAGCTTTACTTGCGTCCCAGATTATTCTTTTTTCCACCATGTTATTCATATTTATCTCAAAGTAGTCCTTCAAGACTTTTTGGGCCTTCTTGGTAATTTCCTGATCTCTAAACAAATTGTCATTCATCTTCCATCTAAAGGATCCAGTTGGTAATAATGTCATATCCATCTTTACTGCATTATGGTCGGAGCAGGTCTTTGGGCAGATTTCCACTTTTCTGACCTTAGGTGCCAGGCCTCTGGAGATCCATATTTGGTCGATTCTTGTCCAGGTCAGTTGGGCTTCAGAAAAGAATGTTCCCTCTCTTCCTAGTGGGTTCTTTGTCCTCCAAATGTCTATCAAATCCATATTGTCAGTCATTTCAAAAAAGGTTTTAGGTAGTCTGCCGTCTTTTGTAACATTTTGACTTTGTGACTTGTCCATGTTAGTTGATACGACCCCATTCATATCTCCCATCATTATGATGTTGTTATAGTCTAGGTAGTCCAGCATTGTCTCCTGCAACTTCTTGTAAAATTCCGATTTCCCTTCATTAGGTGCATAGATTCCTAATATCAGCAGTTTCTCTCCTTGATGTTGTATCTCAATAGCCAGAATTCTTCCATGTTCATCTTTAAATAGGAATTTAGGTGACAGGCTCTCTTTTGCATATATCACCACACCTCTCTTCTTCACTTTGTCGGACGATACAAATTCCTGGCCCAATCTTTTATTTATCAACACTTTTCTATGGAGCCTCGTCACATGTGTTTCTTGTAAACAAATAATGTCCAATTGTTCTTTTTTTAATATATGGAATATTTTCTTCCTTTTTTCCGGAATGTTACAACCATTTATATTCCAGCTCAACAGTTGCAGAGACATCCTGGACTATCTGGTTATTTTTCAAGGGGTGGTATCTTCTCAGGGTCTTCAGGTTCCACAGATGCTGATGTTGGTACTGGCGTTGCCTCAGGCCCAGACGGTAGTTCAATTCCTTTTTGAAGGTCCTCTCCGTATGTAGTCAGGAATTTGTCTCTCTCTTCCGGTGTTCTCACTTTAACCTTTCTCCCTCTAAAGGTAAAAGATATTCCTTGGGGAAATTCCCACCTGAATGGAATTGCGTTGCTCCTTAGTAGTTTAACAAGTTCAGAATAGGCGGCTCTAAGATCAAGCAGTAGTCTTGGGATATCTTTATAAATTTCAATTCTTCTATCCAAAACCTCCAGTGATTTTACAAAATGTAGTCCCAAAATCTTATCCCTTTCCTCCTTTGATCTCAATGTTATCAGACAGTCTCTGGGCCTCTCCTTCTTTATAAATCTTCCAAGTCTGAAAGCTGACACAATTTTAAAGTCCTTTTCTTCCAAGTTCCAGAACTTGGAGAATTCTTTGGTCAAAAACTCAGTTAGATGCCCTTCTTCTGCCTCTTGTAGTGATCTAATCCTTAAGTTGTTCTCACGGTTTCGCAGTTCTATCATAGAGAGATAAATCTGGTGTTCCCCGACTTGTTTAGTGAGTGGTCTTACCTCTTGCTCTAAATTTTCAAATTTTTGTCTGGTGTCCTCAGCCAATTTCCGATTTTCTGCTGAGGCCTCCGTTAACTGTCCAATTGCTAGTGCATTCTGTGTCACTTGTGTGGTTAATTTATTTAGACATTCTGTGTTTTTATCAATCTTTGCTGATTGCGCATCTGCTTTCTTGTCCAGAGCTTCCAATTTTTCAAAAATTTTGTCTAAAACAGAAACAGATGCTCCTGAGGCCATATCTTCCAATTGTAACTGCTCTGCTTCGCCCTCTCCCTCCACTTCTGAGGGCAAAGTAGGCACAGATGATCTACGTGTCTGTGAGGCTGAGGTTAGAGTTGTTAAAGTTGTTTGTTTAGCTCTCCCTCTTTTTCTTGTGCCACTCATTCCAACGTTATCTATCAGTCAAGGTCACACTGAGTTATTCCCATGGGAATGGAAAGGTCCAGAGCAAGCAAACAGCGAGGGAATCGAAAGTAAAAAGTACATGTAAAGTCACTGTTTTAATCCAATCCTCTAGAGGGAGCTTAATCTGTCTTTCAGAGTCTAATTTAATGTCCAAGAACCTT
Organism: Podarcis pityusensis; assembly: GCF_964106645.2. Taxonomy (NCBI): domain Eukaryota; kingdom Metazoa; phylum Chordata; class Lepidosauria; order Squamata; family Lacertidae; genus Podarcis; species Podarcis pityusensis. The sequence goes on from NC_138041.1 coordinate 31,038,966, forward strand.
CAAATACAAATGTTTAGCAGAGTTTATAAATGGTCACTTTATTGCAGACAGTGCTTATTTATCTCCAAAAAGAATGTTTCAAATTTAAAAGGTCTCAATACCCTCAGATTGTTTCAAGTTCCAATATACAGTATCCAAATCTGCAGTGCTGACAGCTCCCTTAGTGCTCAGGCAGCTCCTGACTCTGGGTTTCACCTTCTGATTTGTAATCCAATAAAAGGAGGAAAGTCAAATGCAAATAAAAATCCCAAATCTTTAGCTTAAAGTCTTTACTTTAAAATGGTTCAATAGATGCTTAGATCTGTAAAACTTAGAGTCTTTCTTTCAGCCTCCACTCCTCCAGCTGATTGCTTTTTTTCAAGTTCAATGGCTGCGGAAGACGGACTTCCTGCTTCCACGTCTCTCCGCTTTCAGCCAAGTTCAAACCAATTTAAGTTTTCTTTCAAAGTCTCAAATTCAAGTGACTCAGTCTTTTACTCACAAGTTAGTTGCTTTTTCGTCCGGATCCGTAATTTAGCAGGAAAAGGGATCAGCGCTCACCGACAGTAGCAGCGCGGCTTCACTCCTCAGGCTGTGAAACAGCTCACAGCGCCGCAACCCCCCTCCGCGCTCCGGAGCCCCTTACGGGGTTCCTTCTGCACTTGGAGGGTCGCTCAAGGCGCCCACCGAGCCTCAAGACCCCAGGCTCTTGCCGCCTGGGGTTTTCCAGAGTGGGTCTCCGCTTCGCCGTAGCGGACGACCCGTTGCCTGCGGAGCCTCCTCTCCCGTTCAGAAGAGGACCGCCATTGCCGTTCGCGCCGCCCCCGGAAGTAGAAAACTACCTTTAGAAAGATTATTTCCTCCAAAAGCATTTTATTTTAAAAAATCCAATTTAAATAAAAAAGATTGATTTAAATAAAAAAAATTGATTTAAATAAAAAAAATTGATTTAAATAAAAAAATTGATTTAAATAAAAAAATCTGATTTAAATAAAAGCAATCTGGGTTTTTTTGTTTGTTTTTTTTAAAAATCAGTGATTTTTATCCACCCTGTACAGCTGTGAGTTCATGGAATTGTGGATTTGGAAGGTACCCAAAGGCTTATCTAGTCTGTTCCACTTTCAAACAACTCTTACTGTCAGGAAAGCTCTTCTTGATGTTTAGTCGGAATCTCCTTTCTTGTAATTTGAATCCACTGGTTCAGGTCCTACCCTCAGGGCCAGTAGAAAACAAGCTAATTACTTCTTCCATGTGACAGTCCTCCAGATATTTTGGTGCTCAAAGAATCAATAGAGTTGGAAGGGACCCTGAGGATCATCTAGTCCAACCCTCTGCAATGGAGGAACATGCAGCTGTCCCTTATGGGGATCAAACTTGCAACCTTGGTGTTGCCAGCACCACGCTCTAACCAACTGAGCTATGGAAGTTGGGTTTAATTAAAAAAAACAAACTAGCTCTAATTTCACTTTCAGTATTAACTGTTCCACTGTACAGTGGTACCTCGGGTTAAGAATTTAATTTGTTCTGGAGGTCCGTTCTTAACCTGAAACTGTTCTTAACCTGAAGCACCACTTTAGCTAATGTGTCCTCCCGCTGCCGCCGCGCCACCGGAGCACAATTTCTGTTCTCATCCTGAAGCAAAGTTCTTAACCCGAGGTATTATTTCTGGGTTAGCAGAGTCTGTAACCTGAAGCATCTGTAACCAGAGGTACCACTGTATTTCAATTTTAATATTTCAATTTCAATTTGGCCCCAGCCAGCTTGGTCAGTGATCAGGGATGATTAAAGTTATTGTCTGAAACATCTGGAGGGTACTACCTGGGGAAAAGGCTGTTTTAGATGATCTGATGACATTTGCAGAGCAAGCCCATCCATTTCTGCTCAGAAAGAAGCCCTACAGAGTCCATCGGGATGCACTCCCAGGTGAGGGTGGGTAAGAAGCACCAAAGGGATAAACCTCTGCTTTGAAGCGTGACCAAAGCCTCAATTTCAACTAGGAAGAAAGGCTGGTCTTCCCTGACCAGGTAGATTAGTGCCTGAAAAGGGAGATATTCCAGTAAATCCTGTACTTAAATTCTCTGCCTTTAACCAAGATGCTTGCTGTACTATGTTTATCTTCTGAAGCAGGGATGGGAAGCTGTTTTTTCAGGCTGAGGGCCAAATTCTCTACTGTACAACCTTCCAGGGACCAGATGCCAGTGGTGGGTTGTGCCTAGGGTTGCCACCTGTCCTTTATAATACAAGATTGTCCCATATTTCAGTGTAAAATGCTATGTCCTGTATTGATTCAATACACAGGGTGCAGTTTGCCTTATATTTCCATTTTCCTGAATCTCTCTCTCTCTCCCTCCCTCCCCCATACCCTCCAATACTTGGAAGCCAAAATCTGGGATGCCATCTTTCCGGACGCCCTCTTGCTGTTTTTTCTCATGAGAGCATGGCGGCCATTTTGATGATCACACGCAATTTCACCCTGCGCTTCTCTCCTCCCCGCCCCCCAAAAAAGTGTTTTTTCACACACAGCGCCCAGAAAGGGCACTGCACGAAATCAAGCCCCGAAAAAGCACTTTTGTGAGGGGAGGGGAATTGCACCGCAAAATCGCAGGAGATCATGGCAACAACCAAAATGGCTGTTATGTTCTCGCAATATAAAAAACGGGATGTCCCAGTCTGGGACACTTGTGGGGTACAGTGGTACCTCTGGTTACATACGCTTCAGGTTAAAGACGCTTCAGGTTACAGACTCTGCTAACCCAGGAATAGTACCTCGGGTAAAGAACTTTGCTTCAGGATGGGAACAGAAATCGCACAGCGGCAGCGCTGCGGCAGCAGGAGGCCCCATTAGCTAAAGTGGTGCTTCAGGTTAAGAACGGACCTCCGGAACGAATTAAATTCTTAACCTGAACTTGAAGCATGGGAAGTCCCAACAAAAAAATTATAATTTAGGCAGAATATTTGGACTATTTGATATGTATTTGTATAATTTAGAACATTCAATGTGATTTGACTGGATTGTTAAAATGGAAAACTTAATAAAAAGGATTTAAAAAAGAAAAATTCTTAACCCAAGGTACCACTGTATGCAATCCCCCACCCCATCCTGTCCTGTATTTTGCCAGACCAAGGGCGGCAACCCTGGTTGCGCCAGAGGCCTAAGTGGACTAGGTAAGTGGCAAAAGTAAAGAAAGCAACAAGTGGCTTTGGACATTAGGCTAGTATGCAAACTCTCACACATCCGTCTGTACACAGTGGCAGAGGAAGGGGGAGCGGGGGGTGCGGTTCACCCCAGGTGTCATCACTGGGGGGGTGACAAAATGAGTTTCTAAAAAATTGGGCTCACGGAACTTTTTAGGAGTGGCGTGATGGCTGAGGAGCCTGCAGGTTCCACACTGCCTGAAACGGCAGCGTGGGGCTTGCCTCTGCCTACTTCCTCTCCCTCAGCCACCCTACAGCTCAGGGGGAGGCAGCGGAGAGGCTCAAAGCGTCAGAGAGGCTCGCCCCGCGAATGTAGAGAAGGTTTAAAAAATTGGGAAATGATATATAATGAATTGAAGAAAATGTTTAAAATGTAAAGGTAAAGGGACCCCTGACCATTAGGTCCAATCGTGACTGACTCTGGGGTTGCGGCACTCATCTCGCTTTATTGGCCGAGGGAGCCGGCGTACAGCTTCCGGGTCATGTGGCCAGCATGACTAAGCCGCTTCTGGCGAACCAGAGCAGCACACGGAAACGCCGTTTACCTTCCCGCCGGAGCGGTACCTATTTATCTACTTGCACTTTGACGTGCTTTCGAACTGCTAGGTTGGCAGGAGCAGGGACCGAGCAACAGGAGCTCACCCCGTTGCGGGGATTCGAACCACCGACCTTCTGATCGGCAAGTCCTAGTCTCTGTGGTTTAACCCACAGCGCCATCCGCGTCCCTTTTTTAAAATGTTTAAAATGACATTTGTATTAAAAAAAGAAGAAGCATTTTTGTTAGGGATTGTAGGACAAGACCTGCCAAGGAAAATAAAGAATTCATTTATGTATACTACAACAGCAGCAAGAGTCTTGATAGCACAAGGGTGGAAGAATGAGGAAACCCCGATGAAATAACAGTGGCAAGAGAAATTGATGAATTATGCAGAACTGGCTAAACTGATATATAAACTGCTAGAAAAGGACAAGTGTGACGTCAAGGAGGAATGGGAACTTTTTACAAACTATTTAAAAAGACAACAAAACGAACTGGACTCCTTGACAGGTTTTGAATAAACATACACAAATTTATTGGTTGATAACATGATGGATAGACATGTAAGGATATGTACAATTTTATAATATGCAGAGAAAATATGTGAAGAGAAATCAGGGAGAGGAGCTGAGGAAGTCCTTGGTGGGGGGGAAATAATGTATGTGATTATATGGTTTGATAATTTGTTCTGTGGATTAATAAAAAATATTTACAAAAAAAGAGAGAGAGAGGCTCGCCCCACCCCCATGGGCACGGATCGCCCCGCCCCCAGCTGCAGGACACGCCCCCGCACCAGGCACCCGAGCGGCTAGCTACGCCGCTGTCTGTAGAAGCAAGCAAGAGGCACTATCAGAGCTCAGGCAAAAGCAGCCAAGGAAAGTGCAATCCAGGACCAGCGAAGGGTGTGGCCTGAGAGAGGGGGCGTGGCCTGAAGAGAGGGGCGTGGCCTGAAGAGAGTCCTGAGGGCCTAAGAGAGAGGCTGCAATTGACCCCTGGACATGAGGTTCCCCATCCCTGTTCAAATGGAACATTACTGTTCTCACTATTGTTCACAAGTCGCTTTTCTCACAGCAGGACCCAAAATGCCTTATGTTAAAATCGTTCAAGAACATCCAGTAAAAATATAAAATATGGCAGGATTTACAGATTCCACCTCCCTAGATGAGGCTCAATGTCACCTAAGGGCCAAAAGCCTGAGTAAAGAAAACAGTATTTGCCTAGCACTTAAAAAAATCAAAATGGCGCCTAGGGAGATCATTCCACAAAGGGGGACAACACTGAAAAGTCCTGATTTCATGTTGCCACCCTCTGAACCTCCCATGGAGGAGACACACAGGGAAGGGCCTTAGGTGATGGTAACAGGATTCAAGTCATTTCATGAAGAGAGATGTGGTCCTTGAGGTACTGGGGTCCTGAGCTGCCTAAGGCTTTATAGGTCAAAAATAACACCTGGCATTGGGCCCCATGCCAGTTAAATGGTGCTACAAAAGAGCTAAGGGAGCCAGAATATATTTGCTGGGACATGGGTGTACCAGGGATGCCCTTTAATAGAGATAGATTGATTGATTGATAATATTTCAGTCCTGCCTTTCCAAAAATCAGTGCTCAAGGCAGCGTACTAACACACAAACTAAAAGCATCCTAATACAGAAGTCTTAACGGTCCTGTGACCATATAACAAAATTTGTATTGGATTGTATTAATGTACCAGTCTTTAGAAAACCAATAAAATACAACATAGAGCATTTAAAAAAAAAAAAAAAAAACCCACCACCCAAGAAAACAAGGGAAATTGTCAGCATTTACTGGGAGAACTATAAAAACCAACTCGAAAGAGAATTTTCAATGTTCAGCTAGTACATAAGAGCTTGCTGGATCCAGCCAATGAAGATCAAACCTCTCCATTCTGAAGGAAATCAGCCCTGAGTGCTCACTGGAAGGACAGATCCTGAAGCCAATACTTTGGCCACCTCATGAGAAGAGAAGATTCCCTGGAAAAGACCCTGATGTTGGGAAAGATTGAGGGCACAAGGAGAAGGGGACGACAGAGGACGAGATGGTTGGAAAGTGTTCTCGAAGCTACCAGCATGAGTTTGACCAAACTGCGGGAGGCAGTGGAAGACAGAAGTGCCTGGCGTGCTCTGGTCCATGGGGTCACAAAGAGTCGGACACGATTAAACGACAACAACTCCCTGCTTCAGGTCCCATGTTCTATCTATCCCCAGCAGCTCCAGGCAGGGCTGGCAGATACCCTTGTCTGAAATCCTGGAGAGATGCTGCCAGTCAGTGTAGACAATACTAGGTGGACCAACAGTCTGACTCTCTATAAGGCAGCTTTCAGTGCGGCTCTGCTACACCTTGAGATGCCATCATCCTTCCTTAATATTTAAGAGACGCTGCTATCTGTCCAAAGTAAAACATTTCGTCGTATAAATCAAAAGTAACAAAGCAATCTTTTTTGGGGGGGGGGGAGAGAAGAGGAGACATAATTTTGAGATCAATACCACCAAAAAAAAATGCATTCCTGGTAGTGGTTATTATTCCGGCAGGCATGTTATTGATTATGGTTATAATAGTCTCAACCTCAGCCGCTGTCAATAACTCACTTCTTGTGTTGTCGCACCGTATTAAAGTAGAAGAGGAGTTTTTTCTAAAAAATGAAGTTATGCCATGATGACAGGACAGGAAGCCGAACGCTGCCAGTTTCAGGCAAGATTCATCTTCAATACTCCACTTGACATTACACTGAGAAAATAAAGTCAGATATTGGACTCATCCAGCCAGAGGGAAAGACTTACAACTGAAACACAGCGGAAAGCTTTTAAATTTATGACCCTTATCTACAGTAAAATTATTTTAACACCTCTCTCTGTGCATATTACTGACATACCGGCAGAATGTGGCACAGAACAAATCTATTCAATGATAATATATCAAGGATGGGTAGAGTCAGCCCACTTTTCCCTTCAAGGCCTAAAAAAAATTGGGCTCAATACATAGCAGTAGTGGGCAACTAGCTGCTGAGAGTGCGAATCTGGACTTCTGGTCCTCAGCTGATGGGACAGCACAGCTGTAACTCAGGGATGGGGAATCTACGGCTCTCCAGATGTTGTTGGACTCCCAAGCACAGCGAGTGTGGCCAACAACTGGACTTCGGGCCCAGATAGCACAGCTGATGGTAAAGGATGGCATGCCGTCCAACCTTTTTGGTTCAAAACCCAGGACACGCTCCTAGACGAGTCACATGACCCAGGGTGAGGTGTCACATGGCACCCAAGATGGCCGCCATGATCGTGCACAGAGAAATGAGATGTTCCATTTTCCCCAGGACACTTGGCAGGTATGAGATGGTGGGAAGTGTAGTCCAGCGCATCTGGAGGGCTGCAGGTCCCCCAACCTTTCGTAAAGTAACACGCTCCCCTGTGTGGAAAAGCAACCAAATTCAAGATTCAACAGTATGGCCTTGATGACTTCATGGAACTTTATAGCATTGCTTCATATAGCGGCTTGGTTCACCTGCAAGGCTTCTAGTGTGCTTAGGATGTTGGAATTGCTTAGGGGGAGTTGTTGATTTAAATTTTTGCATCTTTATTTTCAGATCTTATTATGATATAGGTGGACATTGTCTATAAGACTGAACTGAACATAAGACTAGAAAAAGAGAGAAACTGAAATTGGCAGAACTGACCATCCCTAGGTCAACTTAGTAGACTCCAAACAGCCTAGGCCAGTGGTGGCCAAACTTGGCCCTCTAGCTGTTTTTGGACTACAACTCCCATCATCCTTACCTAACAGGACCAGGGGTCAGGGGTGATGGGAACTGTAGTCCCAAAACAGCTGGAAGGCCAAGTTTGGCCACCACTGGCCTAGGATAAACAGAATCCCCTCCTCGACTCTCCCAGCCCTTCCAACCCAGTGTTCCATCAGTCTGAATGCTCAAAGAGCCTTTTCAAAACATCCCTAACTGAACACGCTCACCTGCGTGACAAGTCACCATTTATCCGGCGGCAGCAGACACCGCTGTTTAATCACACTGCGTTTTAAGTCCACCCGCCATAACGATAATCTAATTATAATCTAGACGAGCTGTTTTAGTTCTGTCTAGGATGAGATTAATTCCGTGGACCCAACCTCAGCGATCAAAACAGCAAAATAAAACGGAAAGGCTGGGGGGGGGATGGCAATGGGCGGGGGGAGCCAGGCACTTTATCACTGCATAACCTGGATGAAAACAGGTTTTGCTTAACAACAATGAGTAAAATGCAATGGAGGCGTGACAATGATATGCTCTCAAGTCATGTGTGACCAAAATTATACTGCCATAAGAGCTGACGAACAAAGTGTTAAAACAAATAATTCAGCGATTTGCCGGGGGGTGGCACTGGGTTTAGCTCACTTGTTCAACAGCGAAACAAATGAAATTACAGCAGTATTATTGCAGCGATAAGAGAATGTATATTTCATTTTCCACACACACACACACACATCCCTTTGCCATACAAAGAACTGCTTTCATTGTGTCCTTATAGTGAAGAGAGCAGAGAGAAAGAAGGAACGTGTTTTTGTACTCCCTGTAAACCTCATCAAAAGGTTTCAAAACTAATCACCAGGACCTTGCTACTCTTTTGCCAAACTAAACCCGAGGCTGCTTTTTGGCAAAGGATTATCCTTCATACTGGCCTTTTTTCCCCTCTCCCCCTTTCTCAAAAAAGGCATTCAATCTCTCCTAATTCGCTGCTGTGGAAAAACTGAATATAGCATGGGAGATCTTTCCACAACCGAAAGGCTAGCTGAGCCTCCTTCCAATTAGGAGACTCACAATAGATTTGATCAGAAGTGTGTGTGCGCGCTTTGAACTACAAGCTCGATCTCAACCGCTCCGCATCAGTTTTTCCCCCTATTAACCTCATGCTTAAAATAGCTTAACAGATGCTCACTTCTTTTAAACAAAACTTTTTCCTTTTTCTCTTTTTTTGCAATGCTCAGAGGCTAAAGTGTGGACAACATCTGCCTCCCTAATCACCCACCACACAAACAGTTTTTTGCTGGAGTATTGAGAAAGCCAGATTTCATTTACACAGCTTTTCTATTTAAAAGGATTAGGGGGGAAAAGTCATGGAGATAAGTCCATTGACAAGCCATAAGCTGCAACAGTTACAAATGGAACTCTGGCCGTTGTTCGGAGGCAGGATAGTGAAATATCATCTTCGAAACCTGCTTGCGTGAGCTTGATGGGTGCAGGGAGAGGAAATGTGTGCCCACTCTTTACCTTGGGCCACACTGCAAGAAATGATGGGCGCTGGCGCTTGGCAACATCTGGGGAGCAACGGGTTCTCCAGTGTTTTCCACTTACTTCAAGAGCATTCTAGGATGTTTGCAAGAGAAGAATAAACCCCCTCTGAATTTCTTCCTTTAAAAGAGGTACCGTATTTTTCGCTCTATAGGTAGCACCCGACCATAGGACGCACCTAGTTTTAGAGGGGGAGAACAAGAGAAAAAAATCTCTCCCTCTCTGCGCGGCACCCCTTCAGCGAAGTGGCAGGAGAAACGGAGCCCCTTCCATTTCTCCTCCCGCTTCGCTGAAGGGGCGCTGGGCAGAGAGGGAAAGCTGTGCAGCACCTCTCCAGCTGAGCAAAGCCAGGAGATCAAGAGGGATTGGTGCACACCGATCCCTCTTGCTCTCCTGGCTTCAGCGAAAGCAACGCAAAGCCTCCGGAGTGCAGCGGGAGCGCTCCCACTGCGCTTCGGAGGCTTCGCGTTGCTATCGCTGAAGCCATGGAGCTTGCATTCACTCCATAAGGCGCACACACATTTCCCCTTAATTTTTGGAGGGGAAAAAGTGCGTCTTATAGAGTGAAAAATACGGTAGATGGGAAAACACCATTTGAAAGCAAGTGTGGTGTGGTGTGGTTCTAGGCTGCTGAACCAGGACCTGGGAGACCAGGGTTCAAATGCCCACTCTGCCATGATGAAGTTCACCAGGTAACCTTGAGCCACCTAGAGATCTTAGACGGACCTGCTTCACAGGATTGTTTCAAGGAAAAAACAAGGGAGGGAGAGCCATGGACCTGAGTGGTTTGGAGGAAAGGATATAAATGTGTCATAAATCAATGGCTTTGCCTTCAGGCACAGTATAGGAGAGCTGGTTATGTCCTCCACTGCTCAGAAATATTCTAAGAAAAGATAGCTCAGTCAGTAAAGCAGGAGACACTTAATCTCAAGGTTGTAGATTCGAGCCCCATGTTGGGTAAAACATTTCTGCATTGTAGGAAATTGGACTAGATGACCCTTGTAGTCTCTTCCAACTCTACAATTCTAGATTTTATTATTCTCTTGTTGAACTTTTTTTATTATTATTACTACTACTATTATTATTATACCACCCTTTATCAAAAGATCTCAGAGTGGTATACAAGAAGAACACATTTTATGGAGCAAAATAATAAAAAGCACCATAACGATCAGCATAATTTAAATAATAATCGTAATAACATTCCCTCCCCTCACAGCTTTAACAGGCCATATATTATTTAATGGCCAAAGGCCTGGGTACAGAGGAATGCTTTTGCCTGGCACCTAAAGATACGGAATGAAAGTGCCAGGTGAGTCCATTTGGAGAGAGCATTCCACAGACAGGGAGCCACCACAGAAAAGGCCCGGTCTCCTGTTGCCACCCTCCAAACCTCTCAGGGGTAGGGGACATAAAGAAGGGCCTCGGATGACAAACACAGGGTCCGGGTCGGTTCGTAGGATGGGAGACGGTCCTTAAGGTATTGAGGTCCCGACCTTTAAAGGAGGGGATACTAGCTGCATATGTAGTACTCGTATGTTTGGTTCAATTAAGGAGTCTTAGGCCCTCCAGACCTTGCTGAATGGCAGCTGCCATCAGCCCAGGCAAGAATGGCCTAGAGTTAGAGATCATGGGAATCACGATTCAGCAAGATCTGGAAGGTCACAGGTTCCCCGTGCCTGATTTAAGAGATCCCCACACATACTCATACAGAATCGTAAAGCCACTGGTTTTCTCTCACACATGAGGGCAACAACCACTGGATGAGAATAATAAAATTCAAAACAGCAAACAAAGCTGTTTTATATTGGGTCGGACTGTTTGACCCACCCAGCCTCCGGCAACCCAGTTGGTCCTCAGTACTCAGATTGAACTTGCAACCTTCTCCGTGCAAAAATGGCCTCTGTCACTAAGCTACACAGTTCCTCCCCATACCATGCCCATTGAGATTGGGGGTGTTTTGTACCCATCCCATGACAGAAGTATGATTATATTACTACATTTTCTCCGCACCAACTTCCCCACTGCCAAAACTCAAGATAATTATAATTTTATTACTAAGAGGGCTCAAAGTTACAGGGAACCAGGCAGAGGGCCTTCTCGGTAGTGGCGCCCTCCCTGTGGAACGCCCTCCCATCAGATGTCAAGGAAATAAACAACTGCCTGACATTTAGACGACAGGCATCCCTGTTTAGGGAAGCTTTTAATGTTTGATGTATTACAGTATTTTAATATTTTTTTTGGAAGCTGCCCAGAGTGGCTGGGGAGGCCCAGCCAGATGGGCGGAGTATAAATAAATTATTATTATTATTATTATTATTATTATTATGAAATTGTAACCCATTCTAGTGGAGCCTGCAACAAAATGTTGCAGCATAGAGTGCTGCTGTTTCAGGAGTCAGCCATGGCCTCTGTTCTATTTCACTCCAGTTTTTTTTTCCAGGGGAGGGCTTTCCTCTCAACAGTTAGCCAGCATTCCAAGATCACTTCCTTAATCCCCCCACGAAAAGTATTTTGATTTTCTGAAAACCGTGGTGTTCTCCTCTACCCATGACAGCAACAGAGAATGCTTGTGACACGCTTCCCAAGGATGTACATAGTCTGAGTTGGAATATAATTTATTCTCAGAGGCATGGAACATACCAAATTGTATTTCCTATCATTGTTTCCTTTTCTGATGAGCTGAGAGCTTGCCCACCCAGACTCAGTCATCACCATAACTGCCTGGCATACTGTAGTATTAATTGTCACTATTTCTGATTATTCTCTGGCTCAGTTCAAACACAACAGTCAGCCAAATAAACCAAGAGTTGTGCCCACTTGTTCCAATTTCCGCTCTCTTCTTTGTGTGGAAATTCAATTATTTCCAGGTTTTTTAAAGCACTAGAAACCTGGTATGACACCACCGCCAGATCTTAGTTCAACATCTTCATTACTAAGCAAAGCAAATCAGAGTTTCTTGGTTTAACTAAGGTTTAGCAAAAACCCTGAAGTCTTAAAGGGAAGGGAGGCTGCCATGTTCACAGCACTTATTTTCTCTCTAATAAACCAGGGTTGTTACAACTGAACCAGGCCTCTTAAGTTTTGCAATCGAGGATTGTAGATCTGAGCTGCGATATCCAAGGATGTGCACACAACAGTTTCCCCCTTAATTATCAAGTTGGTACAAATTAATTAATTATCAGCTTGGTACAAATATGCTTGCATTATGCACCAGTAAATATTAAAAGTAAAGGGGCCCCTGACCGTTAAGTCCAGTCGCGGATGACTCTGGGGTTGCGGTGCTCATCTCGCTTTACTGGCCGAGGGAGCTGGTGTTTGTCCACAGACAGCTTCCGGGTGATGTGGCCAGCATGACTAAGCCACTTCTGGCGAACCAGAGCAGCGCACAGAAGCACTGCTTACCTTCCTGCCGGAGTGGTACCTATTTATCTACTTGCACTTTGTGCTTTCGAACTGCTAGGTTGGCAGGAGCAGGGACCAAGCAATGGGAGCTCACCCCATCTTGGGGATTCGAACCGCCAACCTTCTGATTGGCAAGCCCTAGGCTCTGTGGTTTAGACCACAGTGCCACCCGCGTCCCTCCATAAATATTAGACCTCATCTCTCCCCTCCCCCCGCTTGTGTGGTGAAATGAGCAACCTCTGACAAGTTTTGCTACAACTTTGCCTGTACACAGCACTGATTGGCCAACGGTTGCAGCCCGCCCTCCCTCATCCCCAGAGCGGATTACAGCAACAAGATTATGCTTTTTTTAAAAGTTGCGGCATGAATGTTCATGAGTTTTATCTGCTCATTTGGCATCTTATTTTTATATTACATTTTATTACATATTTAAAAGCATAACCCACTTTGCAGCATGTCATAGAAGGGAGGATTACTGCCAATCACCTGCAGAACCATTTCACCTCATGTTCAGTCCTGGAAGCGAAGAAGTACTCAAGTCAATAACATGGTGGGTATATTTCTATTTCTCATTTATCTTCTATTACAGCAGGCCCACCACTCCCACATCAGCCACAGTTCCCAATAGCAAAAACAAAATGTTTACACACACACACACACACACACACACCGAGAGAGAGAGAGAGAGAGAAAGAAAAAAAGAAGAAAGAAATAAGAAAGAAAGAAAGAAAGAAAGAAAGAAAGAAAGAAAGAAAGAAAGATGAGGTGTTTTTGAGGAAGGAGATGAACATTTGAAAAAGCTACAGAGAAAGCTAGGAAGTGACAAGGAAAGTAAGTAAGATTCAAAAGAGGATAAAAACACAAGGTGTGACTGGAAAGTTCAGTGAATTGTCACAGAAATCGGACAGCAAGAAATATTTCAACATATAATTGGCATCAGAAACCCACGAAATGCTCACAATTGTGTACAGAGATGAAGCTGTAACTCAAAAGACAGTGTATGAGTGGTTTAAGAGTTTCCGTGAAGGACGGCAAACCATCGAAGATGACCCTCGTCTGGTAGACCGTTGACGAGCAGAACGGCAGCAAACGTCAACAGAGTTTGAGAGTTATTGTTGCGGGATCGGCGTTTGTCCGTCCGAATGATGGCGGAAGAATTGCATGTTCTATGTGAAATCCTTACTGAGGTTACTCCATATTCTCCCAATCTGACCCCACCGGATTTATTTCTTTTTCCAAAACTGAACTCTGCACTGGAAGGGCACAGATTTTCCAACATTTCCCACATCCAAGCTACTGTGACGAGGGAACTGAAAGCAGTACAAAAAGAGGACTTCTCCAGAAGCTTCCAACAGTTCTACGAACATTGTCAATGGTGGATTGTATCAGAGGGGGCCTCCTTTGAAGGCCTGTAAGGTATGTATGTTCAAATATTTCTCGCTGTCCGATTTCTGTGACCATTCACCAAACTTTCTGGTCACACCTTGTAGAAGGCAGACTTGAACAAGGCATTCATCTTTGTAGAAAGAAAAAGTCTAGATCCACCGCTGGAGCCTTTACTGGCACTTGCAGCCTAAACTGGTTCTCCCAGTTCAGAGTTTTCATCAGAGAAATGAGAGTTTTCATCAGAGAAATGCAAGACCTAGAACCACAAACATCCGAGCTCACTGAAAATCATAGATAACAGAGGCTTTCGATTTTTACTCGAAGTTCAGGCCTTGCATCGCTTCCTTCTCTCTAGGGTTAAATTTGCAAAGAAGAATAAATTAGTCCTCAAGGATAGAAGAAGATTTTTGTTAAGTCTGCATTTTTAAGCAGACTTTTTTAATCTAATTCGCATCTCCTGGACCAGTTCACAATTGGAATGTAATTATCTTTCCGATTCTGCATGACACAGCCCTTGGCTCATGGAAAGAAAATGCCGTTGTAGCCCAATGCATCAACAAACATTATTTTAGGAATAAAATGTTTTAGAAATATGTACAGCGAGATATTTAAATACATATTCTAGCAATTTTTTCATACAGGCTTTTAAAGTCACAGATTAATGTGCTAATGAGGCTCAAAAGACATCTGCGTCTATGAAATTGCTATGGATACTAATCTATCCATCCTTCGGTCCACTTTGAATTCCTGTTTTGAAATAAAAGCAGGGCGCAATATAAATAATGCAAATTTGCAAGTTTATATATTTTATTCAGGTACTGATAACTCTGAGCAGTCAGTGTCAAGCATAGGTGAAATAGAATTGACGGTGCAGGTGAGAGAAAAATTAGGCAAAAGATAGTGCTTTGTTGAATCCTAGGGGCAAAGAAGTCTCTGAATACCCGTTGCAAATGGGGAGAGTGATGTTATACAGTGACAGGTTACATACGCTTCAGGTTACAGACTCCACTAACCCAGAAATAGTGCTTCAGGTTAAGAACTTTGCTTCAGGATGAGAACAGAAATCGTGCTCCAGTGGCACCGCGGCAGCAGGACGCCCCATTAGCTAAAGTGGTGCTTCAGGTTAAGAACAGTTTCAGGTTAAGAACAGACCTCCGGAACGAATTAAGTACTTAACCCGAGGTACCAGTGTATTCGGGTCCTGCTTGCAAGATTCCCATATGCTTCCAGTTGGCCACTGTGAAAACAGGGCACTGGACTAGAAGGGACGTGGGGCTGATCCCACCTGCTGCCTTTGGAAGCCTTGCAAGTTGCTGCAGGAGAAGAACTGTCAGCAAACATTACATGACAGGTGTTCCTGGGGCCAAGGTGGAACTATGAAGCTCCCTTGCTATTTCTCTTGTTGCCAGGAGGTGTGATGCTATAATGTAGCCTTGTTATATTTATGGCACCGAAATGTTGTTTTTTCTTTCATTGCTGTATTTGATATTATGTTGGTGGCTCATTACATCGTTACAAAATCGCCCTTGCAACGGCAGGTTTTGAAGTATTCTCCTTTTTTCTGTTGTTGTTCTAAGCCGCTTTGAGCGGAATTCTTTTTCCTGGAAAGGTAGCACAGTCATACCTCGGAAGTCGAACGGAATCCGTTCCAGAAGTCCGTTTGACTTCTGAAACGTTCGGAAATCAAAGCAATGCTTCTGAATGGCTGCAGGAAGCTCCTGCAGCCAATCAGAAGCCACGGAAGCTCTGTCAGACATTTGGCTTCCAAAAATAGTTCGCAAACCGGAACACTCGCTTCCGGGTTTGCAGCGTTCGGGAGCCAAAACGTTTGAGAACTAAGCTGTTCAAAAACCAAGGTACGACTATATACAAATAAACTGATGGTGATGATCCAGCAGAGCTCTTATTGGGTTCTTATAAAACCCTACACTCCGTGTGACATGTTATATGCAATTTTGGGGGATGGGTATGGTCACTTCCACACCAGGACCCCAGATAACGATAACCTGGAAGACAGCCCATATGGTAAAACTAACTAATAATGCACAGGTGAGAGAAAGCAGGCAACTTGAGGATGCATTTATTGAAAACCTGGAGCAGGTGGGTCATGTATTTGTGTTAAGTGGAATCAGGGAAGAAATTTGATTTGGATAACTTTTCAGCAATTCGGTTCACATTCAGTCAACTTAAGCCATTCACACTTTCTGAAACAATACACAAACCAAACACAGCCCGGACATCTGAGTAGTGGAAGCTGGTGCATTAAGGCAAATCGGACACTGCCCTACCAGCCTCAGTCTGTCCTCAAGCAGCCCCCACCTGCCTGAC
The DNA here is from genome assembly GCF_964106645.2 of Podarcis pityusensis. Classification (NCBI taxonomy): domain Eukaryota; kingdom Metazoa; phylum Chordata; class Lepidosauria; order Squamata; family Lacertidae; genus Podarcis; species Podarcis pityusensis. Next base: position 31,055,087 of record NC_138041.1, read on the forward strand.
TTTTTACTTACAACCATCCCAGGGAGTTGGTCCTGGCTATCAGTTTCCTCTCCTTAGCCTTAGTGTTGCCCTTGTAAGACTCAGAAGAGAGGAAGATGGGGACAAGGTCAGAATTAGGTGGCTCTACCTGGGTGGCGCTGTGGGTAAAAACCTCAGCGCCTAGGACTTGCCAATCGCATGGTCAGCGGTTCGAATCCCCGTGACGGGGTGAGCTCCCATTGTTCGGTCCCTGCTCCTGCCAACCTAGCAGTTCGAAAGCACGTCAAAGTGCAAGTAGATAAATAGGTACCGCTCCAGCGGGAAGGTATACGGTGTTTCCGTGCGCTGCTCTGGTTCGCCAGAAGCGACTTAGTCATGCTGGCCACATGACCCGGAAGCTGTACGCCGGCTCCCGCGGCCAATAAAGTGAGATGAGCACCGCAACCCCAGAGTCGGTCACAACTGGACCTAATGGCCAGGGGTCCCTTTACCTTTACTTTACCTGGCTGTGTAGTACCACCTGCTCTTTGGGCTCCCTGCCTACTGCCCCAACTGTCCCAATGATCATCATCAGCTGCTGGATTTGGGGCTCATGCAGGGCTATCCCAAGACACGTTGGTGCCTAAGGCAAAGAACCAAGATGGCGCCCCTCCTCATTCCATGTGTAGAAGCTGAATCCTACTTCAACACTAGTGAATTGAATAGCATCCTGCACAACACTCAAGGCAGCAAGCCAGATTAGGGAGCTCAGTAAAGGCTAAGAGGCAACAGAAAGAAATGGCTGGTGGGAGGGACCTCAGAAAGGAACAACCTGGGGGAATCAAGTAAATAGAAAACTAGACAGAGAGGAGGGGCAGTAACTGATTGCAAAAGAGATTACAATAACCAATGGCCTAAGTGTTGTCACACTACACTTCAGTTCAAAAGGGAGAAACAAACCCCAGCGTTTTTTTTCCTCCATAGCTATAAAAGGGATTTCTTTACAGCATCCATGTCAATGATTTATACCCACACAATAAAATATTAAGAGCAGCATATTATAGATCCGATGTTACAACAGCTCTAACGAGTTTCCTGATAGATTTCCCCCCCTCATTTCCGAAGTTATATATACCCTCCAGAGCATTTGCAATGCTCTTGCAAATTGCACTGAAGAAAATAAGATGCACCAGCTCAGATTCCCATAACTGTGATATGTCTGCATACACATGATGGCCTAGATAAATGTCAAGAGGTGTATTATTGTTTTTTTAAGTAGAGTTATGACAGAATATGTAGCGCTCACCAATATGCAAAAGGGAAGAATCTGGTGCCGATACAAAGCTATCCTGTGTGTGTGTGTGTGTGTGTGTGTGTGCACTCACATAGAGACAGCAGCACTGCATTTTGCTAACCTTATGCCAGTCCTTCCAACAAAGAGCCAAATGCATTTTTAGAACTCTCTGCAGGGGAATCCCAAACGACCAAATGGAAGCCAACAGCAGCCAGCACTTTCAGCCCAATAACAGAACTAGTTATTGATATTACCAATAACTACTGGGAGAGAAACCCAATTTTTTGTTTGATAAAGGAACACACTGATAATAAATTCACCAGTATCCAGTAAATGCGGCTGTGCTTCCTATTTTCTGGTGCTGGCCCAAAATAGAAGTATTTTGGAAAATGAGATAAAACTAACAACAGGATATGATTTGCTGATAGATCTATTGGTCCCACTGTTTGCATATGTAAGGATATGTCCGCCTTACCAGTAGATATGAAACTGGTAATATACTTGCTGGCAACTGCCTATATAGCAACTTGCGTATATGTATTTTTAATCGACTAATAACAGACTGGGAGATAGCCCATATAGTAAAGCTAACTAAGAATGCACAGGTGAGGGAAAGCAGGCAACTTGACAAGGCTATTATTGAAAACATGGAACAGGTGGGTCTTGTATTGGTGTTAACAAGTAGGGTTGGGGGAAGGAATCTGACTCAGATCACTTTTCAGTGATTCAGTTCATATTCCATCAACTTAAGTACAGTGGTACCTTGGGTTACAAACACCTCGGGTTACAGACTCCGCTAACCCGGAAGTAGTACCTTGGGTTAAGAACTTTGCCCCAGGATGAGAACAGAAATTGCACATGGCAGCGCGGCGGCAGCAGGAAGCCCCATTAGCTAAAGTGGTGCCTCAGGTTAAGAACGGTTTCAGATTAAGAATGGACCTCCGGAACAAATTAAGTTCGTAACCAGAGCTACTACTATATTTGACACCTTCCAAAATGATACACGAAGCAAACACAGCCTAAGCTTTCCCCCCCTATGAACCACTTGAAAATTGCTGATGGTCTTCACAAACCACTTAAAATTTTATGGCCTGTTGTAGCAGTTGTAATGCACTGTGCTAGATGCTGCACGGTTTTTATTTCTTATATTTTATTGTATATCGCAAATTACAACTCCGTAGATTCCAGATTGCAATGCATCAGAAACAGAAGAAGCAATACACATGCAATTAAGAAACCAATTATGGATATTTAATACAGGTGACCACCACAATTTTGGAACCCCTGCATTATCAAGGTAACCTTCAGCAGTCAACTGCTTCCATGAGCCAAGTGGTGGCGAACCTCTGGCTTGGGGACTGACTGTGCAATATGGCAGCCCATTCTTAAGTTCAAGACACTGAACAGGCGCACTGGCCTGAGTAGTGAGGCATGCTGGGAAATCACACCTCCTTGTGGGCCAAATGCAGTATTCCAGGCCTCTCACTGTAGCCCTTGGGACTCTTCCCAGGCCACATCTCCTCTCCCAAGCTCTGCTCCATTACACTTGACTGCTTTTGCCTGGCTGGAATGTTTCCTTGAACTCAGATTAGGGAGGGGAGAGAAATAGGATTAAATTTGCATTTAAAGGCAAACCCACCTAATTCGCACTTGCCGGAACAATTAGTAAACAGAAACAAAGCAGTCCTTTGAGAAACCCACACTTCTGCCAGTTGCGCAAGGCAGCTCTTCAAAGCCAAGTGATAGGCACAAAAATGTGCATTAGTGTGCATAAAATTGCATGCTTTTGTGAAACATGCTCAGATGCATTACATCTGAGGAAACTGCTTTGCAAAAAAGAAAAGTGTGCATTAGGAGAAATTTGCACCAAACCGCGGATGAATTTTCATGAGGACTTTCCCTTTATTTAAAAATAAATCACAAACTTATATGGAAATATGGAGAACTGAATTAAAGAGGCAAAAACTGAGAAACTGAAATTGACAGGTTCACCCATCCCTAGTAACTAGCCTCAAGTAATTGTCCAACCAAATATATTACATAGGAAACAGTTTTAAAAAAAAACACACAAAAAACAGCAGCTGGTATATTTATGTTGGTTTGGTTTCCATGCTGTTGATTATGTGTGTGTGTGTGTGTGTTTTTCATATGAAAAAATCGTTTAATGAAAGAAAAGAACAAAGGGGGGGGGGGGAATCACCAATATCTTCCAAGCCAGGATGCTTGAAAGAACATGAACTCTCTTGCATTCTTAAGCCTTACTTAGCTGGTTTGTTCGAGGAAAAAACAAGCAAACAATTTGCCTAATGAAGTACATCATATAAACATTTCATACATTTACGGAAACAGCGAGTGGAGGACAAACACCCAGCAATGCCCGGGGTCACAGCACAGACCTGCTTTCTTCTAGGAAGGAAGGAACCAACCTTCCTAGTTTGCAAGTACCTGCTACCCTGCCATATGCTGTTTTAGATATACTTTATATACACATACACACACACATACACACACACAAACAGCTTGGTACAGCAACACTGCTTCCCCCCTTGATTTGTGTGCCCTTGAGGGTTGTGTGGGAAAGCAAACGCAGTGCTTCGCCGTTCCTACAATTTTGTAAGTTTAGGAGTATCCATTCCAATCTCTCTGGAAACTCAAACTTGGCAACCCGCTTAAAGCCGAGACTGCAGCATGTCATCTTGGCTAAGATACAATCAGCAGATGTCAATATTCTGTCACTTGGGACTAGAACTCTCTCTCTTTAAAACGGCACAGAAATAAACCTTATCCTCGCTCCCTGGAAGAAAATACATATTTATCTGCAAGCAAGTCGCTGCTTTGACATATATAAGTGGCGCCTGGAAACATCTCAAAAGCAGGGGGAGGGACAACGGGGGGGGGGAGACTATGAGAGGCTCTGCAGTGTGAAGGGGAAAGGGGGGGTGGCACCCACTGCGATGCTACCCAAAGCAGCTAAAAGGAATGTGCAACCGTGCACTCCTGCAGGCATGCTTACTCAGAAGTAAACCCCACTGTGCTCGGTGGGGCTTCCTCCCAGGGAAGCCTGCCCAGGGCTGCAGCTTTCTCCCCAGAGAATTAGCACATTGCAGACAGCCAAGTCTATTTATCCAATTTCATCACCATGGTGGCACTGATTTTGAAAAGGAAGGAGGAGGAGGAAGAAGAAGCAGGAGTTCTCTCAAGTTCTTTGCAGCCCCAGGAAAGAATTCTTCAGGCAACAGGGGAAAGTTTAAGGGGCAAGCTAGTTTTTTTGGGGGGGGGACACAGGGTGCACAATCATCTACCGATTGGGTAGGGAAAGGGCAGCGTGGTTTAACCCCTGGATCTGGACTGTTCACAATGCAAACCACGCAGAAGGGGGGGAGGCGCCGATTTCCTACCCTGACAAGAGCAAAGGCTTCCTTTTGCAATGCAGCGTTCCCACACGGCACAATGCCGGTTTGTTTAGCCTTTTTTGCATATGCGTTTTTTTCTTCTCCTTTTCTTCCTTTAACCCATTCCCATAGCAATCCAGCACACGCGCTGCTCCCCCACCGCTCCGAAACAATGAGCGAGCACACGAAACGTGGGCGATTATCCCTAATATGATTAGCTTCTCTTCCCCCCCACTCCAAAAAAACCAACCACCCTTCCAATGGGGGAGGGGAAGGCGCCTACGAAGCCGCAACCTTTGTGGGCAAAACAAAGGTTAGCGTGGAAAGGAGGGCGGCGGGGGGGGTGGTAAGGTGCGCTCTCTCTTTGCACGAGATCAGATACACCCCCCTCCACCCAAAAAAAAAGATGCATGCTCGTGGTCTCCCTCCATCAGCACCCCAGTGACCCAGATCAGCTCACCATCTCGTCGCCTTCTGCTGCGTCTCCGCCTTCAGCTTGAGGATGATCATAGTCATGGGAGAGATTCCTCCTCGCTTCACACGATCGCAGAGGAGGCGGGCTGGGAGGAAGGAAGGGGGAGGAGCCGCCTTCAAATCAAATACTCAGCAATTGATCAGCAGAGCAAGAAGGTCAAAGCTTCACACGCGCGCACACGGGATCTCGCTCTCCTGCTTTGCGCTCTCGCTCTTGCCAGAGCTGCCAAGCGCGCCCGCAAAGGTTTCCTCCTCCCCTTGCAGATTTCTCTCGCCTGGCTCTAGAGGAGGAAGAAGACAGACAGACAGACAACACGCGCAGGAGGTGCATCAGGGATGAGCCGAATTGCCTCCCGTTCCCAGCTGCCCTCTCCCGGCCCTGCAAAGCTTTCCTCGTCTCGCTCAGCAGCCTGGGCGCATCGGAGAGGCAGTCACACACAGCTGCCTCGCTGCCCGCAGAGGGAGCAAAATGGGAACACGCCGACGACCCCACGAGCAGCGCCGAGAGGGAGGGAAAGTCTGGATCTCTTCTCTAGCCCTCCAAATATAATTTTAATAGGCCAGCATGCACAGATATTCATTATAGTAAGGGGGGAGGTTTGAATTATTATTTCTTTTCAAAATCCTGAGCTGCCATTCCCTGCACATTTTAGGGCGAAGGTGGCCGGGGCGGGGGGCTTACTTGCAAGGCCACGTGCTTAGGATCGGGGATGCACCAGATCCTACCTTTCGTCCTCCCGACTTTTTTCTCCCCCCCCTCCCCCACTCGCCACAAACAAACACACAAGATCCCCTCCCCGCAATAAAAAGGTTGTACAGTGGTACCTCGGGTTACATACGCTTCAGGTTACAGACGCTCCAGGTTACAGACTCCGCTAACCCAGAAATAGTACCTCAAGTTAAGAACTTTGCTTTAGGATGAGAACAGAAATTGTGTGGCAGCGGCACAGTGGCAGCGGGAGGCCCCATTAGCTAAAGTGGTGCTTCAGGTTAAGAACAGTTTCAGGTTAAGAACAGACCTCCGGAACGAATTAAGTACTTAACCTGAGGTACCACAACAACAACAATTCATTGATATTCCGGCTTTCCTCCAAGGAAGGAGCTGGAGGTGGTGTCCATGGTTCTCCTCCCGCCCCCCCCCCCCCGTTCGTTTTACCCTCACCCCAACCCTGTGAGGTGGGTTAGGCTAAGAAACTGCCTGGCCCAAGGTCACCCAATTAGCTTCGTGGCTGGGAGGGGGCGATTTGAACCCTGGTGCGAGGCTCTCCACAACTGCAACGCAACACCACACCGAAAAGGCTTCGTTTTCAAACCGGGTACAATTTGAAACTAGTTTGGCTTTAAACCAGTTGCAATCCCCTGAACGCTGACCTGGAAGTAAGCCCTAATGAGCACGAGTCAACGTGCTATAGCAGATAAATAGTCTGCCAGCGTACAGCTTCTGGGTCATGTGGCCAGCATGACTAAGCCAGTTCTGGCGAACCAGAGCAGTGCACGGAGACGCCATTTACCTTCCCGCCGGAACAGTACCTATTTATCTACAATTGTCTAAACCACTGAGCCTACGGCTTGCCAGTCAGAAGCTCGGCAGTTTGAATCCCCACGATGGGGTGAGCTCCCATTGCTCAGTCCCTGCTCCTGCCAACATAGCAGTTCGAAAGCACATCAAAGTGCAAGTAGATAAATAGGTACCACTCCAGCGGGAAGGTAAACGGCGTTTCCATACACTGCTCTGGTTTCGCCAGAAGCGGCTTAGTCATGCTGGCCACAGGACCCAGAAAAACTGTCTGCGGACAAACGTCGGCTCCCTCTGCCAGTAAAGTGAGATGAGCGCCGCAACCCCAGAGTCGTTTGTGACCTGACTTAACTGTCAGGGGTCCTTTATCTTTTTACATTCTGCATGTGCAAATGGCTTTAGATACCTATTAGGTCCATAAATTACCATAGAGCATATATTCAACACAAAAAAACAGCGGCAATTTGTTGTTGACAAAGGACAGCTGGACATATAAAGGGCCCCATTACCCTCAGTAGTTTAGGGCCTCATCAAACCTAAATCCAGCCCTGGTCCTATGGAATTCCACGGGGGTTTACTCCCGTGTAAGTAAAAGTTAGGCTCACAGCCCCCACTCCACTGAACACCATGGGGCTCCTTCTTAAGTATTCTCACTTGCATTTGTGGCTTCAGGCAGAGGGAGCCGCAGACAAACTCCTCACTCACCATCACGTTTTTACAGCTGTGTCCATGGATTGGTTCTCTTATACCCAGCGACCACCACCCGATTGGTGGGATCTGTCATGCCGGACGCCCTTGTGGCTGCTGCTCTCTTTGTGTTGGGTAATCTGATTGTCTGTCAAAGCAGTTTCAGTCAGTCGGTGGCTCATTCTCTCTCTCCCTCTCCTCCCCACAACTCCGTATTCTAGGTCCCTGGATGGGCTTCCCCAGACACATTTTATCCAGTGTTTGTGCATCAGCTACAGAAGCTCCACTGGAACAGCTCACCATTCTGGGAAATGGGAAGAACAGCTAATAACTCCTGACTAAACCTCTCCAGAAAGGGACATTTGATTTCAATAGACAACAATGAATCTTCTCACCCTCGCAGGTACTAGAGTCCATTTGTTGACATTTGCAGGCTTCCCAGGGAAAAATCCAGAGTAGGCATGTGATGCCTTGAATAGCATCAGAAACTCAGCTAGGATGTGGGTTCAAACAGCTTTGTAATGTAGGCTGTCACCCTCCCTCTGCTTTCAAAAGGGGCAGCCACAAAAACAACACTGTGAGAGAGAGGGCACTGTTATTCCTATTGTACGGTTCAGGAACCAAGGCTGATGGTGCAATTTGTTCAAGCCTGTCTGGCCATCTGATGTATGTAGCCCTTTCTAGAAGTTATTTTCAATACTGGCAACAAATGTGTCGGGATCACAGCAATTGTCACGGCAATTGTCACGGCACAAACAGTCCTCACCTAAATGCTTAAAGGTAAAGGGACCCCCGACGATTAGGTCCAGTCATGGATGACTCTGGGGTTGCGGCGCTCATCTTGCTTTACTGACCGAGGGAGCCGGCGTACAGCTTCCGTGTCATGTGGCCAGCATGACTAAGCTGCTTCTGGCAAACCAGAGCAGCGCACGGAAAGGCCATTTACCTTCCCGCTGGAGCGGTACCTATTTATCTACTTGCACTTCGTGCTTTCAAACTGCTAGGCTGGCAGAAGCAGGGACCGAGCAACGGGAGCTCACCCTGTCGTGGGGATTCAAACCGCCAACCTTCTGATCGGCAAGCCCTAGGCTCTGTGGTTTAACCCACAGCACCACCCTTTATATGGGGCCCTTTATATGTCCAGCTGTACTTTGTCAACAACAAATTGTTGCTGTTTTTTGTGTTGAATATATGCTATATGGTAATTTATGGACCTAATAGGTATCTGAAGCCATTTGGACATAACAAAATATGTATTTTATCAAAGTAATTGTTGAACTGAAATACAATTAATGAGCAAACCAGTGATATTTTAGGGAGCAGGCTAGCAGGCGGGGCCCATTACTTACCACATAGGAGCCTACAAAACACAAAACACTGATGCTGTATGTAGGTTTTATTTTATTTGTTTTTTATCTTATATTTTGGAAATGTACATCCAGGTTGTTTCTTTCCTTTAAATTTTCTGGGGGCCCCCAAGAGAGTGGGGCCCTAAGCTATAGCTTGTTTAGCTTATACATAAATCCAGCACTGATTGATGATTATAGCTAAGGTAACTTTTTTTCATCTATAGGTCATGGGTGTATCCTTGCTGTTAACACAAATCATGCGGCAACAGTAAACTGAGTTGTTTTTCTAAAGTTGTAAATGCCAGCAAGGCTTTTGCCTCTGCCAACAACACTGCTTCAGGAACCCATTTGTGTTCTTTGTGGGCTGTGGACTTCCTACCTCCTGCAGTGAAACACCGGGCACATTTTTTTAAACAGCAAAACAAAACCTGACACGATCCCATTCCAGCAGAGTTATCACCTATATACCAATGCTACCCCTCCTTTCCCAACTGTGACGGCTTATAGCTTTTAGCAATAAAGATTCCATTCGTTCATACCCCTCCTTTTTCCCGGTGGACCAACTCCTCATGTTTAAAATCAAGTAATGGAGTCCACATAGTCATCTAGATAAAATAAGACTTTGATGGCTGAGATGGGTTGTAAACTCATCTCCCTGTTTCCTGCACTAAACTCCAATGCCTTAAACATTTGTGAAGAACCAGATCAAAACTTTGATGGATCTGTTGTGAACTGTGTTTTCTGGCCAATACATTTTTCAATAGCTAAATGCACATACATTAGCACACACTCATGGAGATAGACACACCCCACACCCTTGTTTATCAATAAAAATACATTCACTTGCCCTCAACCTTGCTAATAAAAGCTCCCATGGTGTTCATTGTGTTTATAGTGTGTCAGTTGGACAAACTGATGCTAAGAAGATACCTGTGTTATTATAAATTTGGCAAGTGCTTGAATTTTCTCCTGACATCACTAGAAAGAAGGCCTTGTATACATAATGTGCCTGGCAAAAACTTTCCTCTAAAACCAGACCTTTGATGTTGTAACTGTTAGTGGCCTATTAGTGGGATGTTTTTAATGTATTTATTTTCCCACTTTGTTTTAATGTATCTATGTGGGGGGTTTTGTCTGTTTATTTGGTAGTTTGTAAATTACTTTGGCTTGCCCTGGGCAAGATAAAACTACCAACAAATCCAAATAACAACAACAACACAACATAACAATTGTGTGTGTATGTGTTTGTGCACATCCTACAAACAGTATATTATGTTAAATTCCTGCTAGGAGCACAATAATCCAGTCCTTACAAGTAGGACCTGCAACAAAATGTTGCAGTGCAGAGTCCATTGTTCCACCCTGGTGTGCCTTCTCCAGGATACTCCAGTCCAGTCTGTCAGTATCTTGTGGCTGCTAAGCATCCTCAGTCCTCATTGGGCTGTTTTTGGAAAGATTCCACTCTCCACATATGATTCCCGCCATAAACATTTTCTGTAAACATTGCAAATTTCAGGGTCCCAAGTAAACATGCACGGGTTAGATGGCTGCACTCCTATGTATTCTCTTACCAGAGAGTAATCTCCTTGAATACAACTAGGCTTACTTTCCAAGTAAAAGCATGAATCAGATTATGTTGCAAACCATCTTATTTTTCCCTATTTTCTTTTTCTGATTAAAGGCGCAGTCGCCTCCCCATAACAAAAATTGTGATGACAGGTGCAAAACATGAATTTTAATTTTTTTTTAAAGCAAATTGCTCCCGCCACTCACTGGCATTTATCACCAAGGCTGCCCCAGTAATGCAAATCTGAATATTCCAAGAGACTACCTTAAGCCATCTCAGAACAATTCTACACCACCTTTAATCCAAATCCACCTGCAGTAAACAACCTCATTTTGCTGGGCTCTTGAGTGATAGCTTATGACATGTTTCGCTATACTCTAATCAACCATTCAAAAGCATTTTCTGAGGCACTGCTTCCCAATGTAATCTCTTCTGCTTAACATCAAAATTATCTGCTGGTCTCAATATAGTAAGTTACAGAGTCATCCCTGAGAAACGATGAGTGTTCTCTGCCTCAAAGTACTGCACATACATTAAATAATCAATTGTAGCTCCGTGTGCACTAATAGATACTGCAGCTTGACTTGATCAGAGCTGTTGCACCTTGGAAACCAATTTCACACTGAAATGCTGCCTGTGTGTTTATTCCGGCTACTGTTTTGCAATTGGTGCGTGATGTGTACAACAGAGGCCATCATAACAATATAATTCTTCCAACCACAGTAACAAAACAGCCTTAAAATCCAGAGCAGGTAAATTGTTCTGCAGTCACAATTAGAATGTATTATGCAAAGGAGAACTCCAGCAGGTTTGGATTTTCCCACTCAATCTGCATAATATTTGCATGAGCTTAATAGACTAATTTAATCTTGCTAGCCAAACTGTCAGCCCATTAAGGAGGGGGAACCCATAGCTGGTGAATAGTTTATTTTCTTTAAAAAATAATAATACTGATTTTAGATACACTATAACATTTCCCAGTTTTGTTCCCAAAATGGCACTGACTTGAACAAGAGGGAGGTATCCACAGAATCAGAGGAAATATTTGCAAAAATCCAAAAAAAAAACCCCTTTATTTAAAAAATCCACGATAGGGAGGTCCTTGCATCAAAGACGGTTGGACAGAAGCTCCCAGAGGAAACCCTTAGACCACCAGGGCCTGTAGAGCCAGAGCCCAGACTCTCTCAAGCGCCTTCCTCCGAGGAACAAGATGCTTCCCCCCACAAATCACCAGTCCTGTGGGCACAGGGAACACTCCAGGAGGGGGGCTATAGGAAGGCATCCAGTGGGGCAGGAAGCACATCTAAAGAGAGGTTATGAAACAGGAGTGGAGTGGAGCCTGAAAACCTCTGTGGAGAAAGTTGCTCACTTGGAGCTCTCCGTGGTCCTGCATTTCCTGATGAGCCTTGCCTCTTTCTCCATAGAATATGATGGAAGACTTAGTCTATTCAATACCTCTGGGAGAGCTTCAAAGACTTGATAATTTTATTTAATGGGAGCTATAGTTCCACAAGAGGGACGCGGGTGGCGCTGTGGGTTAAACCACAGAGCCTAGGGCTTGCTGATCAGAAGCTTGGTGGTTCGAATCCCCGTGACGGGGTGAGCTCCCATTGTTCGGTCCCTGCTCCTGCCAACCTAGCAGTTCAAAAGCACATCAAAGTGCAAGTAGATAAATAGGTACCGCTCTGGCGGGAAGGTAAACGGTGTTTCCGTGCGCTGCTCTGGTTCGCCAGAAGCGGCTTAGTCATGCTGGCCACATGACCTGGAAGCTGTACGCCGGCTCCCTTGGCCAATAAAGCAAGATGAGCGCTGCAACCCCAGAGTCGGTCACGACTGGACCTAATGGTCAGGGGTCCCTTTACCCTTTACCTTATAGTTCCACAACATCTGGAGAACCACAGGTTGTAGCATGACCCCTGAATGCAGAAGCAAACCAGACACAGAATCTGAGGCAGCAGTTAAGGAGGCTGATCAAGTTCAAGGCTTTGAACTGATTTTGACTGAAGCTGTCAGACAAGAACCTCTCAGTCTGCCAGGACCAGAGTCTGGACCCTCATGGGTGCCTTATACTGAGCTTGAGGAACCACTGCATTCATCATTCCTGTATTTAAGCTAGTGAAGTGGTCCTTTCTGAAGGTCTCTACAAGCTGGTGGAGTCTGGGGAGGTATTCTGGAGATGAAGGGTTAGACCACATTTGCACAAATCATTTAAAGCACTATGATACCACTTTAAACAGTCAGGCTTCCCCCAAATAATTTTGTAAGCTGTGCTTTGTCAAGGGTGCTGAGAGAGACACCCCATCTCATTACCCTCAGAGAGTTACAATTCTCAGAGTGGTTTAACGGTCAGTTCTTCTTATGAGGAAACTGTAGCTCTGTGAGAGGAATAGGGTCTCCTAAGGACTCTCAGCACATTTAACAAACTACAGTTCCCAGAATTCATTGGAGGAAGCCATGAGCATTTAAAGTGGTGCTTTAAGAGCACGGTGTGAATACAGTATAGCCGAAAAAGGCCTTAGTATGCTCCCAACCTTTATGTGAACAGGTTGTTCACTTGGAGCTATTAATGGTCTGCAACCTTTGACCAGCTTTGCCTCACTGCTTTCTTTGTGAGATCTGGCCTCAATAGGACTGCCGTACATCCGGATTTCCCCAGACATTATTGGGATTTCAAAGGTGGAATTGACATCCAGGGAGAAATTTCCGAAAGATGGCACTTTGTCCTGGATCTTAGGCAAGTCAATCAGAAAAAAAAACCTCAACAACTTTCAGGGTGTCCTGGTTTTTACTTTTTGAAATATGGCAATCCTAGTCTCATATCTGTAAAGCATTTAGATTTTTTTTGGGGGGGGGGAGACGACGACTTTATGATTCTTCAAAAATATGTGTGCAATACCCAGAAGGTAAGTCCCACAATTTTCAGTGGGGCTTACCCCCCAGAAAATTGTTTATGGGCCTTAATTTTCATTGTCTCAGCATCCACAACTGGTGAATGGTAATAGCATGCATGAATTTACTGAAATGCAATTTCACATAAGTGAGTCACAATAGCACCTCCCCCCCCCTCAAACTATAATGTATTGGGTTTAAAAGAGAGAAACCTAAACTGCCCACTATGCCAAAGTGCAAACCATGAAGCTCACTGGGTAAGTCACCATCTCTCAGCCCTAACCTACTTCACAAGGTTGTTAAGCGAATAATATAGAGAAGGGAAGAGCTTTATGCACCACCCTGAGCCTTGGGAGGAAAGGTATGATATAAAAAGCTAAAATAAAATATGCACACAACTTAAGTCTGCATCCAGCATGTAACAGAATGTTGGTGCATTCAATCATATACACCTAACTATGTTGTGTGTCTTCTCCTCCCTCTTATTCTCTTCTGTATTCCGTTGTCTTCAACCCACTGTATAACACTCTACCTATCCTATTGTAAAGGTAAAGGGACCCCTGACCATTAAGTCCAATCGCGAACAACTCCGGGGTTGCGGCGCTCATCTCGCTTTACTGTCCAAGGGAACCTGTGTTTGTCTGCAGACAGCTTCCGGGTCATGTGGCCGGCAGGACTAAGCCGCTTCTGGCGAACCAGAGCAGCGCACAGAAACGCCGTTTACCTTCCCGCCGGAGCGGTACCTATTTATCTACTTGCACTTTGATGTGCTTTCGAACTGTTAGGTTGGCAGGAGCAGGGACCGAACAACGGGAGCTCACCCCGTCGTGGGGATTCGAACCGCCGACCTTCTGATCGGCAAGAGCTTTTTTTTTCTAAAAAAAATAATTTTGAGGGGTACTCTCATTTTGACTCAAGAAAATCATCATTTTATAGTTCAAATTGGGAAAAATAAATACAGTAAATGGACAAAAGTGCAAAGATTCACAAAATATTTAGGGGTATGCGTACCCCTGAGTCCCCCCAGAAAAAAGTACCGGTACTGCTTTTATCTATTTCTAATAAACTTATGACTTATTTCCCTCTTATATTTGCATAATATTTTTTTCAAAAACGCTATTTTCTGTGCATGTAAAACCAAAAACGTTATATATACTGTATATATTTTCTCCCCCCCCCAAAAAAAAAGATATTTACAGAAAGAAACATAAATAAATAAATAAAATTTATTTGAAAGGGAGAGAAAGGGCCGAGCAGGAGGAGGGAGCAGCCAGGGAAAACATTCCCTACCTAAAGCAGGTTGCCCAAAGGAAAAAGCCCCGCCTCTTCTGGAAGCCTGAGAGGCTTCCAGCTGCTCTTGACGAAGCCAGCCAATCAGCGAGGAGCAAAAAAGGAAGGAGGAGGCGGAGGCGAGGGAGGGGCCGGCGCGAGGTGCGTTCAAACCTGGCCAATGAGCGGGCGCCGGGCGTGGTCAGACCCGAGAGGCGAATGAGCGCGGCCGTTGTTGCGGGGTGGGCTGTGTTCCCGGAAGCGGGTCGAAGGGAGCTCGGCGGTTCTTGCGCGCTTAGCCTTCTGAGGGGGTAAGTGGGAGAGGAGAGGCGGCGGAGGGCGGTTTGCCGCCGGGAGGGGAACCGGGCGGCTGAGGGCGGGCCCCCGGCACAAGGACCCGGCTGTGGGCGAGGAAAGAAGCGGCTCTTCCGCGGCTCTTGCCTCTGTTCAATTCCCGATTCCAATGCTGGGAAGCGGCTGTTGACGTTTGGATGGGGCGCGGCTTCCCTTCCCCGCGGAGGGATGGAGGGCTCTTGATTTAGGGCTGCCTTGGAGTGTTGGCCGCACTCGGAGCAGACCCGTTGGAATGAATGGGCGTGACAAACTTGGGTCCATTCATTCATAATAATAATAATAATAATAAAGGTAAAGGGACCTCTGACCATTAGGTCCAGTCATGGACGACTATGGGGTTGCGGCGCTCATCTTGCTTTATTGGCCAAGGGAGCCGGCGTACAGCTTCCGGGTCATCATCATCATAATAATAAATTTTATTTATATCCCGCCCTCCCCAGCCGAAGCCGGGCTCAGAGCGGCTAACAACGGTAAAATGGTAAAACATTCTAAAATCATTTCATTCTAAAATTAATTCCAATCAAATTAATGACAACCATTTGGGCTAGAAGTTCTGTGAGGATGGCCAAACGAGGGAGTCAGGCTAATAATAATAATAATAAATTTATTATAATAAAATCATGTGGCCAGCATGACTAAGCCGCTTCTGGCGAACCAGAGCAGCGCATGGAAACACCGTTTACCTTCCCGCTAGAGCGGTACCTATTTATCTACTTGCACTTTGACGTGCTTTCGAATTGCTAGGTTGGCAGGAGCAGGGACCGAACAACAGGAGCTCACCCCGTCGAGGGGGGTTAGAACCGCTGACCTCCTGATCAGCAAGACCTAGGCCTAAGTCCTGTGGTTTAACCCACAGCGCCACCCACGTCCCTTGACAAACTTGGGTACATTCATTCATAATAATAATAATAATAATAATAATTTATTATTTATACCCCGCCCTTCTGGCTGGGTTTCCCCAGCCTCTCTGGGCGGCTTCCAACAAAATAGAGTAATGCATCAAACATTAAAAGCTACCCTAAACAGGGCTGCCTTCAAATGTCTTCTAAAAGTCAGGTAGTTGTTGTTCTCTTTGACATCTGGTGGGAGGGCGTTCCACAGGGCGGGCACTACTACCGAGAAGGCCCTCTTCCCGGTTCCCTGTAACTTGGCTTCTCGCAGTGAGGGAACTGCCAGAAGGTCCTCGGCACTCGACCTCAGCGTCTGGGTAGAACGATGGGGGTGGAGACGCTCAGCAAGTCCAACCCCTCGAAATGCAGGATATATTCAGCTAAAGCAGTGGCTTCCAACCTTGGCTCAGGGGGCAGGGAGTGACTGCCTCCCCCCCCTTGGCTAAGCTCATGCTCCAGTTAACTCCTGTCTGTGTACCTTCTGCAGACCCTCAGTCCAGTTTCCCTATCTAAGCTGTGAGGCTCTTTCCTTTTGCTGTAGATCAGCGGTTCCCAACCTTTTTTTTGCCCACCTAAAGGTAAAGGTAAAGGGACCCCTGACCAGTCTTGACCGACTCAGGTTGCTGTGCTCATCTTGCTTTATTGGCCGAGGGAGCCGGTGTACAGCTTCCGGGTCATGTAGCCAGCATGACCAAGCCGCTTACCTTCCCGCCAGAGCGGTACCTATTTACTTGCACTTTGATGTGCTTTTGAACTGCTAGGTTGGCAGGAGCAGGGACCAAGCAACGGGAGCTCACCCCGTCGTGGGGATTCGAACCGCCGATCTTCTGATCGGCAAGCCCTAGGCTCTGTGGTTTAACCCACAGCGCCACCCGCATCCCTTTGCCCCCCCTAAGCATCTCTAAAATCCTGGTGCGCCCTCCTCCCACATGACATATAATTCTTATTATTCGGAAAGTGAACTCCGTGGAGGAAGCCTAAAAGGCCATTAACTGTTAAAAACTCGTTCTCGAATTGCCCCCCTTAAAAATCAAATTGCTCCCCCTGCTGGGAACCATGGGGCTAAAGCATCCAATGACAGATGGCCATCCAACCTCTGCTTTAAAACCTCCAAGGAAGGAGAGTCCACCACCTCCCGAGGGAGTCCGTTCCACTGTCAAAAAGCTCTTAGCATTAGAAAGTTTTCCTGTATGTTTAGTCAGAATCTCCATTCTTGTAACTTGGTTCAAGTCCTGCAGGAGAACACAAGCTTGCTCCATTCCATTGGGACCAATTCTTGAATATCATCATTATTTATTAGGTGCCCTCTTGCACTCAAGTGCCTCAGAGCGACTTACGGAGCAAAATGAAATAAATGGTTACAACTAAATTGGAATTGTAGGATTGTAGAGCTGGATGGGACTGCTAGGGTCATTTAGTCCAACCTCCTACAATGCAGGAAACTTTAGCCCAACGTGGGGCTCATACCCACAACCCTGAGATCAAGTATTTCATTCTCTACCAACTGAGCTTATCTGGTTGTTAGGTCCATTTATGCCAATGAGACCACCTTTCTGAGAATTATTATTATTTTTGTTTCATTTTTACATTCAAGTGCCTCAATGCAACTTACACAGTAAAGCAAAATAGCAAGGATGTTACACTTTGTTGAATAGTGTACAACAATCCTTAGTTCTCAATGAGGTATTGGACTTCACAGATTGCAGATGGAGGCTCATCTGAGGGAGTCTTGTTCAGCATCAAACAAATGTAACAGATCCCCCTGCCTGTTGAAAAGTAACCTTTTTGGGGAAAGAGTTGTGGACTTTCTCTCTCATGCGTTCTCCCCCGCCCCCCGCACCCTTGTGTGTATTGACTTGCTTCAATTTGTATTTTCTCTGTACTGAAAAAAAAAGAGTCGTAAATTGTTTTATTGATTTGAAGCACTTTTGTCCCTGCTGATTAGCCAAAAAGGTGCTCAGAGCAGCTTATGAAAACCTGTAGTAAGATATTTCTTACCGTTACAATTGAAAAGACATGGCAAACAAGAAATATGGGTTGGGGAAGGAAGAAGAAAAAAATATAAACTTCAGTTCTGAAAACAACCATTGGAAACACAGGTGTATATTCCCAGGAGTGCTGCTTGAGGTATGGAAAAACGTCATGCTGTTTTTCTACTTTGGGGATAGTAAGTCACATGACTTGGAAGATCCAGGGTCAATCGTTGTTTAGTATGGAAATTCACACTAATTTTGGCCCAATCACTGTCTTTTTGCCCAAACCACCTCTCAGGGTTGTAGCGAGGATAAAACTGAAGGGCCACACACCACATATGTAACTTTGATTTCCTGGGAGGAAAGGGGGAACTTCAGTTGTAACCAAGTGATACAAGTTTAGCAATCCTCGCTAATGATAACCCTTTTGACGTCTGCTGGGAGCTTCATGTGTGCTGCCTTGAATTCCGTAGGGAAAGATGTGATAGTGACGTTACATAAATATTTTTTTAGACCTTGACTTCAGCTTGAAGCAGTACACCTTAGGCTTTCTTTATTAGTGTGGGCCATTATGTAGAACAGGCCTCCCCAAACTTGGCCCTCCTGTGGTTTTGGGACTACAACTCCCATCATCCCTAGCTAACAGGAACAGTGGTCAGGGATGATGGGAATTGTAGTCCCAAAACAGCTGGAGGGCTGAGTTTGGGATGCCTGATGTAGAAGAAATGTCCTTGTTTTTTGTGGTTTATTTATTTATTTTAAAAATGAAAAATGCAAGAGGGAGGGAGTTGTCACTTTATTTCAGATCAAGATCCTCACAGGGCAAATAGCAGCAGGGGGAGTAATTTTGATCAGCAAAACAGCACCACAATAGTGCTGCCATTGTGGACAAATTGTGACCCCTCTATGGTTCCTTTCAATTTATTCTTTAAAAATGTAACCATGGATCTCCATCATAACATACAGTTGGCCCTAAGGAAAGTCTGTGCTTAAATTTGCACAACTGAGTGGATTCCAACGTGGATTTCAACATGGGCTTGTGCAAGTACCTTTGAACAATAATAGCTCCACACATTTTCTTTTAAGTCTGTCAGGAGTGTAATCAACTTTTGAATTTAGCAGCACCTTTAGCAGCTATTTGGTCAGCAGCAATCAGGTAATAGTGTTTGTCTTCAAGTCCTTGAAACTGTCCACCTGCTGATTCTGCATACCAAATAAGAGCAGAAGAGGAGATTAGGATTCCCACTCCACCCCCACCACAACTGCAGCGGCAAACCTTTCTTTAATTCTTTACTGGGCCTGCATCTTTAGGCAGAAGCCTGGCATGAGAAAATTAAGTTGGCAAAGAAGTTGTTCCTTGCTTTGAGGTAAAGTAATGGGAAAAGCTTAATCACAATCCATATACAGTGGTACCTCGGGTTACATACGCTTCAGTTTACAGACCCCGGTAACCCAGAAATAGTACCTCAGGTTAAGAACTTTGCTTCAGGATGAGAACAGAAATCGTATTCCAGTGGCGCGGCGGCAGCAGGAGGCCCCATTAGCTAAAAGTGGTGCTTCAGGTTAAGAACAGTTTCAGGTTAAGTACGGCCCTCCGGAACGAATTTAGTACTTAACCCAAGGTATCACTGTACTCTCCTAGACAATCCTGTCTACTCACCTTTGAGTGTAATGGGGCTTACCGTATACCTTGGTATAAGATTAACCTCTACTATTTCCATGTTGAGCTGCACGTTAAATGCACAGGAGGAGGGTTGGTGTAGAAAAGCAAGAAAGGAACGGCAATCTTTTTTATTCTTTTACATTTGGCGAGATGACTTTTCAGGGTGCATTGTAGCATTGTGTGTTTATTTTTCTGCAACTGTGAGGTTCAGAAACTTAAGTTCTGAAAATGAAGTTGTGTTACACACCAAAACCCCAAACAATCCCCAGCGCTTTACAGTTCTGTAATGAATGAGCTTTTCATGATATGTGTGGGAACTCTGTGGATGGAAGGACTACCTGTCAGCAAAGGACTGATTTGTTTGCATGTTATACCTTTTTATTTTGCCTTTTAAAAAATTCATTTTCCCCAGGACAGTTTTTTTTAAAGGAGAAAGCTCTATATTATGATTTGCCCTTGCCCTTTCCACCAAACATAGGGTGGATAGATGAATGCCCCTTTGTTACCCATTGTGTTGCTAATACACACCCCTCAAAATATTTCTGCACGTCTGTGGTCCAAAATAATTTTTTTCTTACTCTTAGAACACTTTGCAGCAGTGACACTGAAATGCTGCTCTTTCAGACATCATCTCCTTAATTGGGAGTGCCTAATCAGCTGATATGGGACACAGGTGGCCCTGTGGGTTAAACCACAGAGCCTAGGACTTGCCGATCAGAAGGTCGGCGGTTTGAATTCCCGCAGCAGGGTGAGCTCCCATTGCTTGGTGGGAAGGGAAATGGCGTTTCTGTGCCACATGAACCGGAAGCTGTGGACAAACTCCGGCTCTCTCAGCCAATAAAGCGAGATGAGTGCCACAACCCCAGAGTTGTCTGCAACAGAACTTAATGGTCAGGGGTCCCTTTACCTTTAATCAGCTGATAACACCTCCAAGGACTGTTATTGCTGGCTGCTGCAAAACCAGCTGAGCCTTCTCTTACTTTATTTTGGTATTTGCTAAGATGTTAAATGAGGCATCAAACTACACTCTATTCATTTGTGAATGTGCATGCTCCTGTATGTGCAAACACATATAGAAAACTAACTATTACAGGATCACTCAGCATACTTTTCAATGGTTTGTGTAAACACAGGTATACTAAAGTCCATTGTTGCCACTGTCCTATATGACAGGAGGCTTTCATATTGCAGAGTATCATTGCTTTAGAAAATGGGATAGGAACATAGGAAATTACCTTGTACCTGATCAGGCCATTGGGCCATCTAGCTCCGTACCACCTCCAACTGGCAGTGGCTTTCCAGGATCTCAGTCACTTTAGGTCTGATCCTTTTAATTGTAGATTTCAGGAAATGAATCTGTGGAAGTCTACCTGTGAGGTATGTGCTCTACCACTGTGCTGCTTTGGTCCCTATTAAATGTTTGGCCCTTCTTTCAGAAGGCCAGAGTATCAGGTTTATTTGTAGAAAAAATTATTAATTGTGACATAAACCTACAGTATTATAATATTACAGTCATTAAAATAACATGCTAAAAGTATCTTGGTTTTGAAAAGTACATATGAGAGTTTGGTATTCAAGTGTATTAGAACCCAGGTTTCTAGTGTGGCATCTCCCTCAAAAGTCTGTGCAAGAAAACAGTGCTCAGTTTATTGCTCTGACACACTATTACATATTTTTAAAATGCCTTAGGCCAGAGGTGGAGAACTGTAGCCCTCCTGATGTTGGTAGATTCCAACTCCCATCAACCCCAGCCAGCATGGCCAATGATCAGGGATGATAGTAGCTGTAATTTGGAGGGCCACAGGTTCCACACATCTTCCTTGAGCAAATCTGTGCTGCCCGCATTCTCCCCTATTTCAGAATATTGTAGTGGAATAGGTTATGATACCATGTCTGTTCCAAAGCCAGTGATTGATAGAGTGCTGTCTTTCCTGCTGCTCTTGCCAAAATCAGCAGCCCTTTAGGAAATAATTAATTGAAGGTGCTGTGTTTTAGTACTGCAAACAAAACCAACGGAGATTCTGCACTCTTAAGAACAGGCTTGTGTTTTTCCTTGGGGACTTCTGTTCAGGTATTCTAAAATGTTTTCTTTTTGCTAAATCTGTGTAGAACTATGTATAATGTTGTTAGCACCTGGCCATTTCACCCTGCAGAAGGCAATTGAAAGCTGTTAAGTACAATACTCAACAGTACTCCCAAGGAAAGCATTACCGTGAATGCAAAATGGTCAGTGTTGACTATATTCAGAAATAAGCTTTTAAACGTTAATTTACTAAATGCAAAACGGCTTTATTTCATTGTAAGCAAATAATGGTAATAGAAAATCCTTGAACAATTCTCACTTCTGGTAATGGAGTAATCTGGTTTTGTGAGTGGTAGAATCAGATGAATTTTACAGAGGTACCAGCTTAATAGATATAACAGCCAGTTAGCATCCTTGAGCGGGATGCCCCTAGCAATGGTTAGACTACTCCTACCTTGATTGGATTTGTAACATGCTCTGTTATGGATACAGCCTCTGAGAAGTCTCTGGAAACTGTAGTTGGTCCAGAATGTGGCAGCTAGGTTCATGGTGGAAGCATACTTGCAGCCATGGGAGTCCACAGTAGGGGCAAGCCCTCCCCCAACCATAATTCCCAGCTTTCATTAAAAGAACATTGCATTTCTACCATTTGTAAAACCTGGGATATGAGACCAAATGTACAGATACTACTTCTTTTTTGTAAGAAAGTGACCTGTTACCTCATCTCAGCACCTCCCCCAAAACATTCCTGTGGATTCCAATGCTTGCAGGAGTGTTCGTAACCATTTAGTTTCCAGGCACAGTTCCAGATGTTTGTGGTCACGTTTAAAGCCCTAAATTGCTTAAGTCCAGCCTATCTAAAGGACCACTAGCTCTTGTATCATAGTGCCAGTCCCCTAAGATCTGATGAAGATGCTCTACTAACAGTTATTCAGGCAAAAGTGGGTTGGGATATGTGAGAGAGTCTTCATTCGAAAACCTTGCAGCTTCTTCCTTGGCATATCTGCCTGTACCCCCTCCTCCCTTTTCACAAGTTAAGAAATTTCTCTTCTAAACCTTGTTAGGTTTTTAGCAGCAGACCCCACTGTTTTACAGGGCAATCATAGCATCATAGAATTGTAGAGTTGGATGGGACCCAACTCCTGCAATGCAGGAATATGCAGCTGTCTCATATGGGGATTATGCTCTAACCAACTGATCTATCCAGTTCTTCCTGTGCATGTCTAATTCTTGTGCTTGTCTACTCAGAATAAGTTAAATCTCATTTACCCCATGGTTGCTTGCTTCCACATAAGTGCATACAGTGGTGCATCGGTTTACGAACTTAATCCGTTCCAGAAGTCTGTTCTTAAACCGAAACCGTTCTTAAACCGAGGCATGCTTTCCCTAATGAGGCCTCCCGCTGCCGGTGCCCTTCCACCATTCGGATTCCGTTCTTAGACCGAGGTAAAGTTTGCAAACCAGGACAGTACTTCCGGTTTTGCAGAGTTCGTAAACCAAATCGTTTGTAAACAGGGCAGTTCTTAAACCGAGGTACCATTGTATAGGGTTACAGTCTTAGTTTGCAATATTAGTTGTAGTTCCTCTCTTACTGTTTTTCAAATAAAATATTGTCAATGGGTAGTCTGTGCTAGTCCTACTCAGAATTGACCCATTAAAGCTAATAGGTTTCCTTATGAGTGGCACTTAGTTGAGTACAAGCCATTGTGAGCAGTTTTTAAACACTGGAAGGCAGTACAATGGTACCTCGGGTTAAAGACGCTTCAGGTTACAGACTCCGCTAACCCATAAATAGTACCTCGGGTTAAGAACTTTGCTTCAGGATGAGAACAGAAATCGCACGGTGGCGGAACGGCAGCATCGGGAGGCCCCATTAGCTAAAGCGGTGCTTCAGGTTAAGAACAGTTTCAGGTTAAGAACGGATCTCCAGAACGGATTAGGTTCTTAACCCGAGGTACCACTGTATTCTACACTATCTCAAACAAACCCTCTCCAAAAATAATCACGGACAATATAAAACTAAACAGTTCCACTTTCATGAGCAGTCCTAGCTGGCTGCACAACAGAACTTCCCCTCACTCTATCTCCCAGAGTTCCCTTATCATTCCCTGGTCATGATGGTCATTCAGAGAGGTCCTCCTGGTATGATTGCACATTCATGAGCTCCACCTGACAGCTACTCAGAAGAGAGCATTTTCCATAATGGTGCCTACACTCTGGAACACGCTCCCTGTGGACATTCAACATGAGATTATCTTTGGTTTCTGACACACGTTAAAAACATTTCTTTTTAAATAAGGCTTTGGGAAATAGCAATATGGCCTGGTATCTCATTTTTGCTGCTCAGCACATATTTGATTATTACTTGTTTTGCTCTATTGATTGTATTTTGACCTTCATTTTTTGTTAAGTGTGTTGCATACCACTTTTTGTTAGCCATTTATAAATAAGTATCTACATATTTTTTATATATTAGGCTACGTGAACATGGGTGCCATAGCTAATAGCCACCATCCAATATGTATAATTAGTTGTATGTGCCAATGCCTTTTCGTGACTGCTATAAATCCTCAGGGCATTAGCTCTCTCTGACCTTGATTCTTCAAAGCTCTTTTGAAGTCAGTTTCCATCTGCTGGTTGTAAGTAACCTTTGACTACAGTGAGAGTTAAAGAATAAATGTCTTCAGTCAGCCTTGGGTGCTGCGTGCGACAGCTTTAGAGGTAGCGGTTTTCTGCTGATGTATTTGTGATGATCATTGTCTGACAATACAACTGTACATGCTGTCAGAGCTGGCCTTAAGAGATACTTTGCTTCTGAAGCAAAATAATGACCCATCGAGCCTTTTTGTGACATACGGAAATGGAGACCGGAGGCATGGAAATCTGGAATCTATCATCTAACTATTTTCACACTACTTTATGGTGAGGTCTGCTCTGCATGCTGGCTGGTTGTGAAAACTGACTAGATATACCAGCAGCATCCAGCCTTCTGGTATTCTTGGTAAAGTGTATTCAAATAGCTGCTGGTGTCATCCAGTGGAGAGTCTTTACTGTGAGGCTAGTGTTTAATATACTCTTTGTATATTCTTGGCCAAGTGGAGTTTGTGACCCTTAAATGACAATAATATTTTAATTTATTTAAAGTATATGTGACACGCCTTTCATTGCAAGCCATCCCAGGGTGGGGGGGGATGCAATCAGCAATTAAAAAACCTCCACAACCACAATAATATATAGAACTATACAATAAAATGAGGACAGATAAAGCAAATCAGCCTCTTGGCAGTCTGTAGCCCGTGGTTCCCAATTAACTAAGTACTGCAGACCCCCTTTTTTTAAAAGCCAAGCCATGGACCCTCTACTTTTGAAAATTTTGATACCTCTATGGTAGTTTTTTGTTACATGAATGGTGCCATGGACCTCCAGGGGTCCGCGGAGCACCAATTGGGAACCACTGGTCTACAGAACACAGCCAACTACATTTTAGCACCCAGTCCAGGGAGTAACACATTGTCAACACCTGAATGAACAACCATGGTTTTAGCTGGCACTGGAAAGCAAAAAGTCAGCTCCCGGTAGATCAGAGAGAGGAAGGCATTCCATAAATGGGGTGCCAGCTCAGAGAAATCACTCTCCCATGTCTCAGCATAACAAATCTCACCAGGCCACGAAGCACAAAGAAGGGTACCCACTGATGGTTTTCAGACAGGTAAGCTGATAAAGTATGGGATGCGGGTGGTGCTGTGGATTAAACCACAGAGCCTAGGACTTGCCGATCAGAAGGTCGGTGGTTCGAATCCCCGCCATGGGGTGAGCTCCTGTTGCTCAGTCCCTGCTCCTGCCAACCTAGCAGTTCGAAAGTACGTCAAAGTGCAAGTAGATAAATAGGTACCGCTCCGGTGGGAAGGCAAACGGCGTTTCCGTGCGCTGCTCTGATTCGCCAGAAGCGGCTTAGTCATGCTGGCCACATGACCCGGAAGCTGTATGCCGGCTCCCTCGGCCAATAAAGTGAGATGAGCGCTGCAACCCCAGAGTCGGCCACGACTGGACCTAATGGTC
Organism: Podarcis pityusensis; assembly: GCF_964106645.2. NCBI lineage: Eukaryota > Metazoa > Chordata > Lepidosauria > Squamata > Lacertidae > Podarcis > Podarcis pityusensis. The sequence continues at coordinate 31,080,444 of NC_138041.1, forward strand.
AGGGGTCCCTTTACCTTTAAGCTGATAAAGGGACAGACTATCCTTTAAGTAACTGAGTACCAAGCCGTATTGGACTTCATGTGCCATCACAGTCACCTTAAAGCCAGTGTGCTGTAGTGGTTAAAAGTGTCAGAGTAGGGACCTGGGAGACCAGGGTTCCCCACTTGGTCCTTGGGTCAATCACTGTCTTTCAGGCTACTCTACCACACGGGATACGGGTGGCGCTGTGGTCTAAACCACTGAGCCTCTTGGGCTTGCTGATCAGAACCGGCGGTTCGAATCCCTGAGACAGGGTGAGCTCCCGTTGCTCTTTCCTAGCTCCTGCCAATCTAGCAGTTTGAAAGCAGCGCTGTGGTGGGAAGGTATACGGCATTTCTGTGTGCACTGGTTTCCGTCATGGTGTTCCATTGCTCTAGAAGCGGTTTAGTCATGCTGTCCACATAACCCAGAAAACTGTCTACACACAAACGGTGGCTCCCTCAGCCTGAAAGCAAGATGAGCGCTGCAACCCCATAGTCGCCTTTAACTGGACTTAACCGTCCAGAGGTCCTTTACTTTTTACCACACAGGGTTGTTGTGGGGAAAGAGGTGAGGTATAAATGTAATAAATAAAATTGGTAGGAATGACACATGTCACAGTAATTAAGTAAATGAATAAAGCAGCTTCTGTATTACATGAAAATAGTTTAAAAATGATATCAATGCTATTGCGACCCTATTGCAATATCAAATACGATTAAAGGAACATAATTTTAAAAAATGATATTGCAGTGGTATCAAGAGCTAATTATAATATAAAAATGATTGGAAACTTCTGAAATGTAGACAAGAGGGAAGGGACTTTGTTCACTGGTTGTGATCTTATGGCAGTGCTAGAGGATTCTGAAGGCAAATATGTGCTTTTGGAAAGTTAAGTTTCTACCTTTAAAAGTATTCAATATTTTAAATATTAAAATGGACTGTACCGGAAGTAAAAGAATGGATTATGTTTTACATCATTGTAACACCAAGATTTAACAATACCTGAGGAATTTTCAAATGACTACATTAAGAAAATGGCACATTAAACTACATGATACATCTGTTATAAGTAAACTCACCTGGGCATTGAGTGAAACAGGGTGGATATTGAAAATCACTTTAAAAGTGAATGTATATGCTTTATATGGTATTAGGATTCTAGTAAAAATAAGTGAATCCGCTTACATTGTTGTAAATGTTATATTACTTATTTTGTTGACGTAGTTTAAATATAGTAGTTCCCAGTGTAATGCATTGTACCACACCAGCCTTCTTAAATAGCACAACCCATCAGAAGTATCTTTAATCTCAGTTGAAATATAGGGGAGTTGTCAAAGAACAGCACTAGGCTAAGGCATAATCCCTGTTTATTTCAGTGAATTGGACTCGGAACTGTGACAAGGTGTTTCTCAGATAGTATTCAAAATTAGATTATTCCAGTTCCTCTGGCTCCTATATTTATTCAATCCATGTTTTGTATACTTAGACGATAGGAATTTTGCGGTAAGCTTAAGCCAAGTGGAAGCGCACGTGTTGTGTGCTCATAAAAACAAGCAAGTGTTGTGAATCAAATGCACGTTAAAATTTAAGTATGTGCCAAAGTTTAATTTGTTTCCCAAGCTGTAGAACTATACAAGCAGCAGTACTTTACAGGTGTGACTGGATTTGGAGTTGTAAATGAATTGCTACACATCTTTAGGGCTTAATAAAAGGCTTTCTTATTTAGTACAAAAGCAAGAGGGGGAAACAAGAAATTAATGCTGTTGGGTAACAGCTGAGAGAATTGATCAATGTTTTACCTGGTAACTGTGAAAAGCGTTAAATACTCATGACTGCTGCTATGATTCCCCACCCCCTCCACTATTCTCAAGCATAACTCTTCTTCTGGCCATCTGTTTCTGGCATTGCATAATAAAGCTGCTCTTAAGCATCCCCCCCAACCATTGTGCAATATTTATACCACACAGAAAGCATATGTGGTCATTCCTCAACCAGGAGTATTGTGCAAAAAACAACAACACTGAGTTTTGTTGTTCAAATATCCATTTTTTGTGTTTTCAGAATCACTTTAAAAGCTGACCATTTTAATGAATCAGTGAGAAATGAAATGTTATGCCATATACTAAAATGTAAGCAGGACTAGTTGTCAATAGTACAGTGGTACCTCAGGTTACAAACACCTCAGGTTACAAACACTTTGGGTTACAAATTCTGCTAACCTGGAAGTAGTACCCCAGGTTAAGAACTTTGCCCCAGGATGAGAACGGAAATCACGCGCCGGTGGCGCGGCAGCAGCAGAAGGCCCCATTAGTGAAAGCTTGTCTCAGGTTAAGAACGGTTTCAAGTTAAGAACGGACCTTAAGTTCGTAACCCGAGGTACCACTGTAATTAATTTGTAGTTGAATTCTGGAGTAGCATTAGAATACTTAAAACCTGTAGACTTCAACCTGATTAAACATAGGGCCCGTCTTCAATTCTAGCGTGTCACTTTGAGATCCACTATTTTCAAAGGCAAAAGGTCTTAATTCCTAGTCTCCTTAGCAATACAGGAAACCCCCTTATAGCAGACTACTTGCCCTTCTGCCTCTGTATTTTCTACGGCCTCACCAGGGTTTCAGGTAGGGGGTCTTTCCAATCAGCAGCTACTTGACCCCTGTTTCCAAGAAAGGACCACAGCTCAGCGGTAGAGTCCTTGCTTTGGGTTCTTGCAACTGGAAATACCGGGGATTGATCCTGGCATCAAATGCATGGGAAGCATGTGCTCACTGCTGAGTTGTGATCCCTTCTACAAATACTTCTATCTTATCGCAAGTTTGAGGACTGCTGTCTTGAGAATACAGTGGTACCTCGGGTTACATATGCTTCAGGTTACAGACTCCGCTAACCCAGAAAGAGTACCACAGGTTAAGAACTTTGCTTCAGGATGAGAACAGAAATCGTGCTCTGGCGGCACGGCAGCAGCAGGAGGCCCCATTAGCTAAAGTGGTGCTTCAGGTTAAGAACAGTTTCAGGTTAAGAACGGACCTCCAGAACGAATTAAGTACTTAACCCGAGGTACCACTGTATGCTGGAGTAGATCAAAGACTCATTCCCAAGTGTTTCCTGCAGCGTAATAAGAAGCACAAGAGCTCAGGAAGCTGCCTTATACCAAGTTAGACCAATTCTGCTTCAAGCATGGCCTTCCCCAACCTGGTGCCCGCCTGATGTTTTGAACTACCCATCCTATCATCCCTGATTATTAGTCGTGCTGACTAGGGTTGATGGGAGCAGTAGACCTAGACATCTGGAAGATACTAGGCTGGGAAGGTGGACCTAAGCTCAGTATTGTCTGCTCTGACTGCCAGTAGCTCTCCAGGGTCTTGAGCAGAGGTCATTTCCATCATATGCTATGCTTTTAGCTCAGGGTTTCCCAAACCTGTGTCTCCAGCTGTTTTTAGACTACAGTCCCCATCATCCCTGACCACTGGTCCTGCTAGCTAGGGATGATGGGAGTTGTAGGCGAAAAACAGCTTGAGTCCCAAGTTTGAGGAAACCCTGCTTTTAGCTGGACATGCCAAGTGAACCTGGGATTTCTGCGTGCAGAGCATGCCTTCTATCAATAAGCTGTGGGCTCTCCCCTTTTCACCTTCTCTTCTAAAAAATTAATAATTAACCAATAGGGCAGGGGTCTGCAACCCGCGGCTCCAGAGCCGCATGTGGCTCTTTTACACCTTTGCAGCGGCTCCGGGGCGGATACTAGCGAGGGGAGGAGGCGCATTGTGCGCCCCGACACTCCCCACTGTGGCGGGCGCTGTACTGGCTGTGACGTCGCATGGGGGCGGTGCGTGCGTTAGTCACGCACTGTCCTGACGTCACCTTCCCGCCCGCCCGCCCGCTACATTGTAAGTGGCATGTACGCTGGTCACTGCATTGTAAGGGGCACGTACGCTGGTCACTGTTTTGAAGGGGAGTGAAGAACACACACACACAAAAAGGTAACTTGTTAATTTAACGTTTATTTCTATGAGGAGGAGTAATTCTGAGGGGTCAAACAAAGAAATAATTTTAAAAAGTGACAAAAAAGTTATTTTTATCATGACGAGTTTTGCAGCTCCCAGTTTTTTTTTCTTCGGAAACGGGTCCAAGTGGCTCTTTTTGTCTTAAAGGTTGCAGACCCCTGCAATAGGGTATTGTACGATTTGGCTGAGGGTTGTACACCAACATTATGAAGGTCCATACCTCGGTCACGGCGCACTGGGTGGACTGTTGCCATGTGCTGGAGTGAGGATGTAGCAAGGCAGAGGGCAGCAAGGGAAGCACCAGGATGATGATGGTGGCATTGAGTTCACAAGCACTTCCATATTGTGTACAAGTGCCGTATCCTGACCACGCCTAATAGCTGTATACATACCGTGTTTTGCAGTTAGATATTGCTTTGCTTAATGCAAGGGTGAGGTTGTATTCCACTTCCATAGATTGTTAGGCTCCCAGCTCCCATCAGCCCTAACCAGCATGATTGGTTGTCATGGATGATGGGAGTTGTAGTTCAGCAACAGCTGGAGACCCTTAGATTCCCCAGCGCTGGATTTGCTGTATCTTAATTTCTTGCCTATAATGTTTGCACAGAACCAATTGGTATGGTGAGAATTTGTGGTATCCTTTGGATCATCTGTAGCGTTTGTCACGGACGCTAAGGCTGTCAGAAGGAGCAGAGGCTTTGTCCAGGCACCCTTCCATCATGTGTGGACATAGCCAAGAACCACCCCCCCAGCAGTGTTTTATATTGTTCCTTATATTTCATTTTAATTGCTGTGAACGACACTAGAAGCCAATTTTTGGGACTGGCAAAGGGGATGAAAAGTGTTGCCAAGACCCTCAGCCCCTGTCCCTATTACATCTCCCTCAATGTATGTCTCTCTGCCGTCTTTGGCACACGTTCTTTTTTCATGCCCATATATTCATCGCTTTCTCTCCCAACCCACCCACCTTTACAGACAGGGAAATGGCTCAGTCTTGGCTCTTGATCCCTCAATCCCACAGATTTCACTGTTGCCATAGCCTTTTCTTCCCAAGCTCCCTTTATCATAGCTTGTGAAAGGCATTCCTGTGTGTTCCAGTGTGTGCGCTCCATGCCACAGTTGTGTACATAAGGTTCAGAAATAACTATTTAAAGCAGAGTTTCCCAAACCTCTAAGTTCATTGACCCCTTGATGTGCTTACAAAGTTGTCCTGGACCCCAACCCAAATTCTTAGGAATGTACATCAAATAAAGTCAAGAAATATCAATATCTAGTCATTTATTAGTCATTAGTTACCATTACTAGGAAACATAAAATGTAAAAAGAAAAAGTCCTTATTGAATTCATTGGTACCTCAGGTTACATACGCTTCAGGTTACAGACTCCTCTAACCCAGAAATAGTGCTTCAGGTTAAAAACTTTGCTTCAGGATGAGAACAGAAATCGTGCTGTACAGACATTCTGCATTGACAAGGGAAGTACACTCAAGTTAAAAACAAGCACAAAATAGATGATTAAAATTAGAAAAACAATAAAACACAAGACAAATGCATTGAATAAACATAACTTTAGAAATGATGACCAAGGCAGGTAATTTACTGGGGATAGTTTCTCCCATAGCATGCTGGAAATTGCTCAAAAGCATGGTCTTGCATAGCATATTTGGCCCTACTGAAGTTGTTGGACTCTCAGCTTCCAACAACCCTAGAAATCATGGTCAGGGGTGATGGGTTTTGTAGTGCAGCAGCATCTGAAGGGCCGCACATTTCCCATGCCTGGTGTAAAACTACAGAACTATGTGCAAGAATGCATACATATGTATGTTATTGCATAATAATAAAAAGTCACCACAATCTATAAGTATGGCACTATTTAAATAGGAACATGTTTTAACAATTCACAACAGTACCCACCCTACAGGCTAAAAAAAGAGGTGGGATCACAAATAATCAAGAAATAGATATACTGAGGTGTACTGCTGGCAGAGCAAGCCAACTAAGAAGTAAGTCCTACTGCATTCAGTATAGCTTACTCCCAGGTAAGTGGGGGTTAGGATTGCAGCCTTGTGCTTTTCATATGAAGTGCATTATCAAAATCAAAACATCTCAGTGTCTCTTAAATGCTGAGATCAGAATTCCTTACTTTCCAGAACAAATTTTGCAGCCCTCAATATGATTGAAAATAATTTCTTTCAAGGAGAAAGCGTATTTCTCTATTGGGATGTACATAAGGAACTGCAACAAACCAGTTCATGGAAAGGTATACACAAATTTGATCTTTGTAATTGTGCAGTAGAAACTACCAGGAATGGGGAAAGCAGATTTCAGGTAAAAGCCAAAAGGTACCTGAAAATCCAAGCTGTGCTTATTAAAGTAGGAACTCATTCAGTTGACCATACAGTGGTACCTCGGGTTACATACGCTTCAGGTTACAGACTCCACTAAGCCAGAAATAGTACCTCGGGTTAAGAATTTTGCTTCAGGATGAGAACAGAAATCGTGCTCTGGCAGCGCAGGGGCACAGGAGGCCCCATTAGCTAAAGTGGTGCTTCAGGTTAAGAACAGTTTCAGGTTAAGAACGGACCTCCGGAACGAATTACGTACTTAACCCGAGGTACCACTGTATTCATCATATAACAATAAATGATTCTTCAATATTGATTTTGCACAACTGAGCTATCTGGGATGGTTCTTTTAATCACATGAACTCTCCTTGGTCCATGTCCCTCTGGTATACTCAAAAGAGTTGAAGTAGTTTTCTTCGTTTCAAGTATTCATTTTAGTAAGTATGGGGAGCAAAATATTTAAAAAATATTTCATTGCCTTCCTTTGATTGTGTTAGTAAAGACGCAGTTGTGTGCATCCCTCCCCATCCCCTTTATTTTCTCGTTGCATCTTAAAAATCAAATGCAAACTTGTTCTTTGCTTTTACATAAGCTTACCAATGCACTTCTTTATTCAAAGGCCGCTAAGTGAGTATTTGTTGTTGTTGAACAACAAACTGGCAAATCAAGGCTCTGAAATAGATTTCAATTATTATAACAATGTTAAGCTGTCATGTTTTTAACAGATCCATATAAAGTTAATCACATAGAATAAATAAAATATGGAACAAAGGGTGATAACGAGAAGCAGCGATGTGAGACAGGCAAAATATTGGAAATGTCAGCTTTAATGTGCCCATCACTTTATGATTTATATCTCATTCTACTCTGGTCTCTCTGTAGCTACTGCTGTAGAGGGAGCTTCATTAATAATGACTTTAGAGGTTTGTAGTAATATTCAGCAAATTGCAGCGGCTTGCAGAGGTGAGTGAAAAGACGCCGTTCCATATCAAATTATAAGGGGGTAAAAGGCAGTAATGATCAGGATCTAGACACTCCGGTAAACTAATAGAGCAGTGGTGGGGAATCCAGGGCCCTCCAGGTGTTTGTGAACTAAATCTCCAATGATCCCTGACCGTTGGCTATGCTTGCCTGACGTGATGGGAGTCCAGTGACACCTGCAGGACTGCAGGCCCCTGACCCTGGTAACAGGTTGTCAGTCTGCGTCGATATTGCTTGTTTCTCTGCTGCAGTTCGAGATGCACAGAAAGGCTTTAGCTAATTGCTTGAAGGCTAGTTTGTTGACGGCCTGTCTAGGCCTGTGCATTTTGGATATATGCTGTGACAGTAGGACCATGTGTTTGCATCCTTCTCACTCGTGTGCTGAATATGGCACACACATAACTAGGGAGGGGGGAGAAATTATATTCAGCTCACATTTAATGGTGAAAATACCTATTTCACACTTTCCAAAGCAATACGTATTGGCATCTTTAGAAATTTGCACTTCTCCAAATTTTGTAATGAAGTCATCCAGCCAGGAAATGTGTGTAAAAATGCATATATTAAGGTAAAGTATGCATGAAGAGGCATGTATTAGTGAAAGCCATATACAGAAATGCATTATATTCGGGGAAATTGCTGTGAAAAAAATGTATATTAGGCAAAATTGCATATAAACTTGTGTATATCAAGGTAAATTCGGATTAAAATGCTGGTGAATTTTTGTGAGGACTGGGGGTGGGGGGAAACGCTTCACAAGCTAATGTGGAAACTGAATTTAAGAGAGGAACAACTAGAAACTGAGGGAACCCAGATTTGACAGATACGCCCATCCCTATACATGGCACATGTAAACTATAAAAAAATTCACTTTTAAATATGCAGCCATACCTCAGAAGTCGAACACCTTGTGAGTCAAACATTTTGGCTCCCAAATGCTGCAAACCCGGAAGTGAGTATTCCAGTTTGCGAACGTTCTTTGGATTTGGAACGTCATACGTGGGTTCCACGGCTTCCGATTGGCTCCAGGAGCTTCCTGCAGCCAGTTGGAAGCTGCGCCTTGGTTTCCGAATATTTTGGAAGTCGAACGAACTTCCAGAATGGATTCCGTTCAACTTCCGAGGTACGACTGTATAGACTGCCAGCTTTCACTCTTGCCTGCCTGTTTTTACGCAGAATGCTGCTCTGTTTCTTGGTGTGTGTGTTTTTGACCTGCCTGCAATGATGACGAAGCCTTCAAATAACCTAATTGGTTAAGCATTAAGTCTTTGGCTGCTGCTGCTCTCTCTGTTCAAAGCACATTAAAGACCTGTGCTGAGACTATTAACTAACAAAAGATACTCACCACAGATTCTTGGTGTTGAGAACAGACTACAGTTTTCTTCCTTTGTGCGAGTTGTGATGGTCGCTTTATGAAAAATGTATGTTTGCATAAAGCAGCATGAATTCTTAAAGAAGACAAGCAGTGGAATGTGTAATGACTTGGGCTTGATAAGTTGCAATTTGTCCTGTGAAGAATTCAATCCATTATTTTAGTGCTGTAAGGCAAGTGCTTCCTATTACGATCATTCCGCCTGGTACCCTTACGCACCGCAGTGGAATATAAGTGCCAGCCATTGTGAAGCTTCTGGCCTGGCTTTTGCCCTTCATATATGTCAGAGTTGCTTCCAGATCCTAGCTCACAGAGGATCACGCTAGCCAGCGATCATTAAATAAAAGTCTTTATTGAGTTACAGTTTCCATTCTCAAGCTGCTGCGTGCAACCCTACGTCTAATGGTTAGATCGGCGAAGCCCCATCTGAGTCTCCGCCCCTTGTACACCAACTTAATATCCTAGCCTTGCTCCACCTTTTCCGCCTGACTGTTCTTCTCTGGGTCCCTCTGCCCCCCGGGGTCTCTTCCTTCCGGGATTCCTCTGACGCTGACGCTGACCCCCCTGACTCTTCTCCCTCCTTTCGGCGGGCTTTAGGACCTGGCTCCCTTTCCGGGCTGCCTACTGCGCCACCTTCCTGTGCATTTGAACTTGTCGCGCGCGCCCAACCTTCCACCTTCCGTCTGACCGTTTCTTCGCTCCCCGATGGAGGTGTGGCCACTCCTGACTCGTGCCCTCCCCCCTGTTGTGAGCTGCCAGCGCTTGATCCCTGGCGCCCTTCCTCTTCCCTGCTCTCTGGCGGTGACGCTGGTCCCGATTTCCAACTGCTCCCCTCTGAGTCCCCTCTGGCTCTATCTTCCTGGGGTGTCCCCCTAGGCTCCCCCCTTGCCCTGGCCACTGGTGCTCCTTTCTGTGAATCTTCTGATTCACTGGAAAGACTCGGAGATCTCGGGTCGTCGTCATCACTCATCTTTTCTTCTGCCTCCTCCCCCTCGCTCTCTGTTTCCTCTCTTGCCCTTGCCTCTGCTCCTGAACCCCTGACAATATAATTCTGCGCCCTGGAGAACGTGTTTGCTCCTTGGGGAGCAAACATATTGGAGAGCAATATGGTTACTGTGTACACCATTGCCATCTCTGCAGCTCCAGAATTCGAAAGCTGCAAGTTTATAACTGCAATCATGGATTGGGTCCAAAGGACCATGAACAGAAGGAACATAGCTGCAAGGGCTGTTTGCAGTAGCACGATAGTTTGCATAGTGCTCTTCGGATGCTCACCCTCTTGCAGGCAGAGCACTGCCTCTGGATTTTCACATTTTCTTGTGCAAAGCTCTAGAGCAGGGGTAATCAACGTGGTGATCTCCAGGTGATCTTGAACTACGACTATCATCATCCCATATGAAGTTGACTCGGAAACCACTACTAATCCAGAATGCGGCAGCTAGACTGGTGACTGGGAGCAGCTGCAGGGACCATTATCACGCCGGTCCTGAAAGACCTACATTGGCTCCTGGTACGTTTCCAAGCTCAATTCGGAGTGTTGGCATCGACCTTTGAAGCCCTCAACGGCCTCAGCCCTGTATACCTGAAGGAGTGTCTCCACGCCCATCGTTCAGCCCGTACACACATCCAGCACCGAGGGCCTTCCAGCAGTTCTCTCTCTGCGAGAAGTGAAGCTACAGGGAACCAGGCAGAGGGCCTCCTTATGCTGAGTGGTGCAGTTTATCAATAGACCTGAGATTCTCCTGTACTTCCTTTGCTCAGGCACCAATCTGCTTGATGTTAGAAGAACATAGGAAGCTGTCTTATACCAAACCAGACAATTGGTCTATCTAAGCCTGGTATCACCTGTCCTGAATTGCAGCAGCATTCCAGGGCCTCAGGCAGAGGTACCCTCCTAGTCCTACCTGAAAATACCAGGGATTAAAGTTGGATCCTTCTGCATATAAAGAAGCATATGAACTGCCATTATGTTTATGGTCCTTCAGAGAGAGGGGGGGGGAGAGAGAGAGAGACTGGTATTTTGATGCTTTCTTCCATTGCTTTAGATAAAGAGTGAAAAAATAGCTGCATTCGTCAAAACAAGTAAAAAAGCTGCTTGTACTTTTGACCTAGTTTCCTTTCTCTCCCCACCCCATCCTTCGAGCCAGCTTTTTCTTTTGTCAACAAAAATTGTGATTTCTTTGGGAACAAGACATCCGGTTCCTCTTTCTAGGAGTCTGACTGTCTCTCTGCAACTGTCTCTCTTCACTCTTTGGAGTCAAACAGGCTGGGTCGCTGCTTGAGGGCTGTACGAATGACCTGTGGTTTCTGAATCCCCAATTGGTAAGTGAAAAAAGAAGAGATGTGGCTGGAATGATTTTGGATACATAAAAAAAAAAGTGGTGAAATCTGTCCCCACTAGCTATTAAAACTCAGTTGGACTGCTATCTGCGTATCTGAAATATTTAAGCCATCTATTCCTTCGGGCAGAGTTTTCAACGGCTAGAGTACTGCTAGATCAAAAGTCCTGTAGTGAAAGGCAACAGAAATATGTTTTTTCCCCCCTTCTCTTTGATGTGGATTGGCTGAAAATTGCAGCTAAAATTATGGGCTGCATCCTCTTCCTATAGATCCACCATATACTTGAGTTGTTGTTGTTTTCATTCAGGCACCAAGGCATTTCTGCATTTGATTTCCTATAGCTACCAACTTCATGAGTGGAAGAAATTTAAGATTAAGATACAGAGCAGTAGTGGGAGTGCAAATGAGCTTGGTTGTGCTCACAGTGACCCTTTCACCATCTGCTCTTGTAATCAGCCTGCGGTGATCCTGCCGCATTGTGTTGCCTTGTGCGGGTGGAGGCGGAAAAGCTGTAGCTCCGTGAGTGGTTGATCATTTGCTTTGTGTGTAAAGGCCCCAGGTTCAATCCCTGGCACCTGCAGTCAGAAGGATCATCTCGTAGCAGCGCTACTAAGCAAGTTGGTGTTGCTTGATGCAAGATAGCTTCATATTAGAGGTAGCTCAGTGCTAGAGCATCCACTTTGTGCTCAGAGCGCCTGGTTTCAACCCCCAGCATCCCCAGGTATGGCAGGAAATGTGTAGGCAATGCAGAGTTAGATGGACCAAATGGTCTGACTTGGTATAAGATAACTTCCTATATTCTATTCCCCACCCCAAACCAGATCTTCCCTTCTGGGTTCTTCCTCCACTTTGTGCAACACCGCTCTTGAAATCTGCCTGTTCTTTCCAAGTGCATCACCCTGATAAAGTTACAAATCACACCTTTGGGTAGAGCAATTTCCCACCCACCTCTCCACTTCATCCCCTTTCCTCTGCTTTCTTCTGTGCTGGTTGGCTGCTGGTTGTGCCTCATTCATCATTCTCTGTGCCAAACCATCATTATATGCCCCAGTGCCCAAACACCATGCGATCTATTTTCTGCTGGATGCTTTGCTGACTTATTTGAATATACTGTGTGTCCCAGTTGCATGAGGATTGTGGATTGCAACACCTGTGTATGCCTGGATGCAGCTTGCCGGTTTGGTGGGGTCCTTGCAGAGCTGATCCAGCCATTAGGCAGGGCGAGGCCACTGCCCCAGGTGGCACACCTGTGGATGCCCTGCCACCTCTGGCAGAGAAGCTGGCACCAGATTTTGCAGAGTGCAAGAGGTTTCCCTCCAAATCAGCACAATCTTTCCTGAAATTGGCGCCAAGGGTGGCACAGCTTCTCTGCCAGCAGTGGATATGGCAGGGCACACAGTGGCGGCAGAAGCAGATCGGTGGTGGCAGAAGCAACAGCAGGACAGCGTGGCACTTCCTATTTCACCTCGAGTGGTGAAACAGGATGCCTCTGCCCCTGGGTCCACGACTCTAATGGTTTGTATTAGGGTGAGGCAAGCTTGCTTTGTTATTTTCTATTTCGTACTCAAATTCCCAAAGCTATCTCTATGCTGTTTAAGTCTTTTCTTAACTGTCTTCTATTATAAATTCTTGTATTTATAACCTCCTTAAAGCATTGCATTTATCCTGGTGTGGCTTCTTAAGTAAGCGTGGCTCCGAATCTGATACCTGGCTGCTTGGTTCTGTGCTGCCAAATAAAGCGTAGACTTGGGGCTCAAAAGACAGTGAGTGGTTTATTTGGCTCTTGTCTTTGTGAATTCCAAGGACACCCAGAGAACAATCTGAGTTCCCCCTAGCTCAGGTTGGGGGATAGTAGGGATGGAAGCAGTGCTAGCTGACAGGGTTGGCTTTTACCCTGGCTAGCGCTTATCTAGAATCCCCAACACCAAAGGATCTCCAGTGGGCCGTTGGTTGTGGGGGAGGGTGTTGGTCCAGGTCTAAGAACACCCACCAGGAGAATCTTTTGCATGATCCACCACCAGTGGTTATGAAAGCATCAACACCAAAAAGCTGAAAAGCAATCTCCGGTATCCCAGCAGTACAAACTTTGTAGGGAGTAAGAGTCTCGCTCTTGTTTTGAGCTCTTGAGATGGTCGGTTTGTGCCAAGCAGCTTTTCTCGGAGCCTTGCGGCAGGCACCAGCTTGATGCAAACAGCTGTTTTGGCTTTAATACTGGAACCAAATTAACTTCTACTTGCCGAAGTAAACTTCGCCACTCAGTAGTGCATTTTAATCGGCAAACGGAGACGAAAATCTCCCGTAAAGCAACCCTCATGAGTCTTTGCAAGCCATTAACTGTCAACAGTTTCTTTTGATTGAGTAATCCAATTAATTTGCTGGCAGGGTTCCCAACGAAATGCTGTTGCTGCTTATAGTTATCTGACATCTGTCCTTAAACTTGTTACATCCACTTCCTTTGGTGGGAGATTGGGGCTGGGGGTTGGGGTTGGGAGGGAGCGTTCCATACAGGCCTCTGGAATTTCCTGCTAATTTTTATCAAGATGTCTTACGGAAGTAGGCTAACAAATTTGTTGTGGCATAAGTTTTTGTGGACTCGAGCCCCCCTTTGACAGAAGCATGTGGTGAAATCTTAGTTGGCAGGTATATACAACAGAAAATTGTAAGGTGAGAATTGAATTGCCAGGAGATACTGAAATCAGTGATTATTAGAGTTTAAATGTGTGTTAAATAGCCACCTTTACAGTAGCAGATGGGTGATAATTGCTGAGATGATTGTATTATTAATATTTATAGTGGGGCAAGGAACCATTTTGAAGAAATAGTCATAGATATCACAGATAGCCTGGCATTGGTAAACTAATTAACATATGTAGAATGATTAAGAAACCTTTGTCTCTTTAAGTGGAATTGAGTTTGCAAAAACCTGTGCCACAGTAAATTTGTCTTTAAGGTGCCACAAGACTCTTTGGCTGTTTTTGCTGCAACATTGCTAATCTCTCTGGAAATCTGTTAAATGCTAACCTCTCAGCATGCCATGCTTCAACCAGAGAGGGCTGTAACTTGCTTTGGAATTGCAAATTTTGTTTTGATGCCTTTTCGAAATGCATGTTTATAGGAGTTTGGAGAGAAGCCGGGGAATGACTTGTCATGGATGCTTCCTTGGCTGGCTTCCAAGGGGTGAGAGTGATGAAACCATGGTTCTTAATTTTGGAACACTAAAACAAGACCCATGTGTATTCACATTGCAGAATGCCATTCTGTTAAGATATTTTCTTAATGCTTCATGCCTTGTGTCATTCATCGGCTGGGAGTATGCAGTGAACACATTTTCAGCACGGCAAATCATCAAATATTTAATACTGTGCTGTGTGTATTGTTTGTGTAGTATTTACAATTTAGGGGCTTGAAACATGGCGAGGCACCGTATTTTTCGCTAATTAAGACGCACCAGACCACAAGACGCACCTAGTTTTTGGAGGAGGAAAACAAGAAAAAAAATATTCTGAATCTCAGAAGCCAGAACAGCAAGAGGGATCGCTGCACAGTAAAAGCAGCAATCCCTCTTGGTGTTCTGGCTTCTGGGATAGCCGCGCAGCCTGCATTCGCTCCATAAGACGCACACACATTTCCCCTTACTTTTTAGGAGGGAAAAAGTGAGTCTTATAGAGCAAAAAATACGGTAATTTCCCTCTGCTGTGTTGCACATTGCAGTCTTATCATCGCTGCACAGACCAGGGAGGGGCCAGAGAGATGTCTTCACACAATTCCCATCACCTGATTTGTTTCCACATGCTGAACTCCAGTTCACCGAAGCTGTTATCTGAGCATGTCCAATGGCTGTCCAGTGTACACGCCACATCTTAACTGCAGCTCTTTCAAATCAGACGGAAGCTGATTTGAGGGAAAGTGCACCAGACTGGAGTATTTCTCAAGAAGCTACAGGATTCCTCTGGATTGTGTCCTCAGTTTAAAACCATGCTCTGTCACTTGCATAACACTAACTAACATCCTCAGGATTCTGGTGTTCACTTTAAAAATGTCTCTTCTCTTGTCTCTTAAGATCTTTCAAGGAAAACTTGTTCCATCTAAGGCACAGCAGGTGAATCTGAGATCCAGGACCTTCTCGCACGTGGCACTTGCCCAAAGAGTCTCAGCTTTTAGACTTGCAAAAAAAAATACCTTCCCCCTTGCCCCAAGATGGCTTTCAGCCGATTAGAATGCTAATGTACAGATTTCAGACTTACCAGTAGCTGAGCAGTTCCTGACCTGTCTGTCCTTAGTTGTTTTTTAAATTTGCTATATCCAATTACTATGATGTGATATTTATGCTGATTTTATTAACTGCCCGAGGAGCTTCTGTTCAACTTTAGTACAAGTCTCCACTGTATTAAAGAGTCAGCTGATACTTTTTGTGAAATAA
This sequence comes from Podarcis pityusensis, assembly GCF_964106645.2. Classification (NCBI taxonomy): domain Eukaryota; kingdom Metazoa; phylum Chordata; class Lepidosauria; order Squamata; family Lacertidae; genus Podarcis; species Podarcis pityusensis. Next base: position 31,095,920 of record NC_138041.1, read on the forward strand.
TAGCTATTGGCTAAGATCAAGTGTAAGTGCTTTTTTTTGGGGGGGGGGGTAAATGCTTCAGGTCCAGCATTTCTGCCATTGAGATGTGGGTCTGATGTGGCCATAGCTCAGTGGTACAGCACCTGCTTTTCATGTAGAAATACTTGGGTTAAATTCCCAGTATTTCCAGGTAGGGCTGGAAAAGGCTCCCTACCCGAAATCCTGGAAAACCACTGCAAATCAGTGTAGAAATACTGAACTAAATGGACCAATGATTTGGCTCAGTTTCTGCCTTGAGACCAGCAAGCCTCCCATGTAAATGGGGACAGTGGCTGATATTGGGGCCTCAAATTTCAGCAGAGCCCTGTGTGATGCCAAAATTTGGTGCCCCTCCACCTCTCACGCTGCGTTGTAAATCATATTTTCGGCACCCCAGAGGCTTCACACTGGTTGCTCTCCCCTAAATCCGCCTCTGATGAGGATTCTTTTGTTTCCAGTAGGAAAGAATAAGCTGCTTCATTGACTGTTATCTTCTGTTGGAACATGTCAATTAGCAAGAGAACAAAGTCCTCTTTAGTTTTCACACTGACACCACCTTACCCAGCAGTTGAGCATTTCTGCTTCATGGCTCCCCAGCGTATTCTCAAAGGCCGTTTGATAAAGGAAATTGTGGCACTTGACAGCAGAGGGCAGTAGTTTGCAGATGCTTGTTATCTGCTACATTTTGGCAGAAGCAAGGCCCAGAAGTGCCTTTTGCTGTTAAAAGTGGCAAGAAAGGAGAACTTTCTTGCAAAGTGCCTCAAGACTTCCAGCCTGTATTTAAAATAATAATAATAATAAATGATTTCTCACATCCTCTCTTTGTAGCAAATGACTTCATGGTTTTATGATTTTCAATGGCAGAAAATATTTCATTATTTGTTTACAAGTTGCAATGCGAAGCGAAGCAATATACCAGATGATTAAACAGAAGAATAGAATAGAACGAGTCCTGGGTAGGTTGTGCTGCAGAGGAGAAGAAGAAGAAGAAGAAGAAGAAGAAGAAGAAGAAGAAGAAGAAGAAGAGTTTATTATTTATACCCCACCAATCTGGCTGGGTTTCCCAGCCACTCTGGGCGGCTGTCAACAGAGCATTAAAAACATAATAAAACTTCAAACATTAAAAACTTCCCTAAACAGTGCTGTCTTCAGATCGTCTTCTAAAAGTCAGATAGTTGTTTATTTCCCTGGCATCTGATGAGAGGGCGTTCCACAGAGCGGGCTCCACTACTGAGAAGGCCCTCTGCCTGGTTCCCTGTAACTTAACTTCTCGCAGCGAGGGAACCGTCAGAAAGCCCTTGGAGTTTGACCTGAGTGTCTGGGCAGAACAATGGAGGTGGAGATGCTTCTTCAGGTATACTGGGCCAAGGCCGTTTAGGGCTTTAAAGGTCAGCACCAACACTTTGAATAGTGCCCGGAAACGTTCTGGGAGCCAATGTAGGTCTTTCAGACCGGTGTTATGTGGTCTCGGCGGCCACTCCCAGTCACCAGTCTAGTTGCCGCATTCTGGATTAATTGCAGTTTCCGAGTCACCTTCAAAGGTAGACCCACAAAGAGCACATTGCAGTAGTCCAAGCGTAACTAGAGCGTGCACCACTTTGACGAGACAGTTTGCAGGTAGGTAGGGTCTCAGCCTGCGTACCAGATAGAGCTGATACACAAGCAGTGGGAAGGGGGTCTGGCAACTTGAAGAACCCTTAAGAACACGAGAAGAGCTTGCTGAATCTGGCCAAAGTCTCATGAAGCCCAGCATCCTGTGCTCACAGCAGCCAGTCAGATGCCTGTGGGAAACCTGCAAGCAGGACCCCGAACACAAGAGCTCCCTCCCTTCTTATGGTTTTTCCAGCAACTGGTATTCATTACTGCCTCAGACTGTGGAGACAGAGCATAGTCATCATAGCTGGTAGCCATTGATAGCCTTTTGTTGTTTAGTCATTTCGTCGTGTCCGACTCTTTGTGAACCCATGGACCAGAGCACGCCAGGCACTCCTGTCTTCCACTGCCTCCTGCAGTTTGGTCAAACTCATGCTGGTAGCATCGAGAACACTATCCAGCCATCTCGTCCTCTGTCGTCCCCTTCTCCTTGTGCCCTCTTTCCCAACACCAGGGTCTTTTCCAGGGAGTCTTCTCTTCTCATGAGGTGGCCAAAGTATTGGAGCCTCAGCTTCAGGATCTGTCCTTCCAGTGAGCACTCAGGGCTGATTTCCTTAAGATTGGAGAGGTTTGATCTTGCAGTCCATGGGACTCTCCAGAGTCTCCTCCAGCACCATAATTCAAAAGCATCAATTCTTCAGTGATCAGCCTTCTTTATGGTCCAGCTCTCACTTCCATACATCACTACTGGGAAAGCCATAGCTTTAACTATACGGACCTTTGTTGGCAAGGTGATGTCTCTGCTTTTTAAGATACTGTCTAGGTTTGTCATTGCTTTTCTCCCCAGAAGCAGGCGTCTTTTAATTTCGTGGCTGCTGTCACCATCTGCAGTGATCATGGAGCCCAAGAAAGTAAAATCTCTCACTGCCCCCATTTCTTTCCCTTCTATTTGCCAGGAGGTGATGGGACCAGTGGCCATGATCTTCGTTTTTTGATAGCCTTATGCTTCATCAATTTGTCTAATCCTCCTCTAAAGCTTTCCTAGTTGGATGCCATCACTGTTCTTGAGTTTCATGCTTTAAGTATCTGCTGCCTGAAGAATTGCTTTCTTTTATCTGTCCTGAATCTTCCAACATTCAGCCCCATTGTCCCATGTTTTTCTTGAGTACCCGTCTCATGAGAGAGGGAGAAATATTTTCTCTTCCCCCACGCCGTGCATAATTTTATAACTTCCATCATAGCACCTCTTGCTCATCTTTTCTGTAAACTTAAAGTCCCAAATGTTGCAGCCTTTCCTCATAGAGGAGCTGCTCCAATCCCCTTGATCATTTTGGTGGCCCAATAATGACTAAATTAGAAATATGGCGGAGGGCAGCTGACTTCATATATTTTTTATGTTTTGTTTTCAGTGTTTGGTTTTACAGTGGTACCTCGGGTTAAGTACTTAATTCATTCCGGAGGTCCGTACTTAACCTGAAACTGTTCTTAACCTGAAGCACCACTTTAGCTAATGGGGCCTCCTGCTGCTGCCACACCGCCGGAGCATGATTTCTGTTCTCATCCTGAAGCAAAGTTCTTAACCTGAAGCACTATTTCTGGGTTAGCGGAGTCTGTAACCTGTAGCGTATGTAACCTGAGGTACCACTGTACAGTGGTAACTCGGAAGTCAAATGGAATCTGTTCCAGAAGTCCGTTCGACTTCCAAAACGTTCGGAAACCAAGGTGCGGCTTCCGATTGGCTGCAGGAGCTCCTGCAGTCAATCAGAAGCTGCATCGGATGTTCGGGTTCCAAAGAACATTCACAAACCGGAACACTCACTTCCGGGTTTGCAGTGTCCGGGATCCAAAATGTTCGACTCGCAAGGCGTTCGGGATCCAAGGTACGACCGTATTGTCATTTTTCAAACGAATGTTTTGTTTTATGTAAACCTCCTTAGAAGTTTTTCTTGATGAAGTGGCATGTAAATATTGTTGAACAAAATCAAATTTTTGGCAACTGAACATTATGGAACCTTGACAGTGGGTAGTGGACTTCTATCAGTATTGAGCTGATCTGTGGCTTGACAGCAGCAAGCTGCTGGTTTGGCAGGCTTGAATTAGTTTTAAGATTTCATATGAACGCTGCACATGCAACTCTGTTTTTAGTGGTAAAGAGCAAAAAAGGAAGGGGGGGGAAACCCAGTGTGAAATGCTGCAGAAAATGGCTTCCTTCTGTTGGAATTAAGAATGTGGGATATTGTGGGAGGGTTTGGCGAGGTACTGTGAAATGTAGGGCTTGAATTAGAAGCAGAGCGTAGCGTGGAAATGAGAAAAGATCACTTTATCTTGAACAATGTTCCTGGGCTCATAAAAAATAATTTAATTTGTTTTCAATAAAAACCCCTTGGTCATCACTCACTGGGGCAAGGTTAAGTTAATTATTCAGCGCAGTTATAGAGTTCAGGTATTGATCTGCCTTTCTGCTGTACCGCCATCTCCACATTCTGGAAAACCCTTAATACATGCAGGCTGTCTGTAGCAGTGAAACATTTGGGAGTTCAGCTGCTGCCATTGTAATCACCGTTTTCAGTGGGGGGGGGGGAGTAAGGCTACATTGCGGTTTCATTACCAGACACGGTCCCCAAAGTGGGACTTTCTAGAAAATATTTGAAAAGGTAAAAGAATGTTTTTCGAGCCGTCCAAATGTGACTGAAATCTTTAAGCAGGCTGCAAATGTAGGTGTTTTTTTGTTAGGAAATGCACACGAAGCAAATAGGAAGCTGCCTTAAACCAGGTCAGACGATTTGTCCATTAAGCCCCATATTTTGTCTGCTTTGCCCTTGCAGCAGCAGTTCTTCATGGTCTTGGGGAGATGATCTTCCCCGTCACCTTATTGCAGGGGTCGGCAACCTTTTTATACCCATGGACACATCTGGATTTTTGAGCAAGCGTTGTGGACACCACCACCTCACTTCCCTCCTCCCCTTCATCAAACTGCCCCCTCCCCTCAAGAAAGTGAGAGAAAGAGTGCAGAAACACACACATGCACACATACTCCCCCTCCCACACACACACCAAGGGATCTGGGTAAAAGTCAGATCGAATCTGAGCCTTGACAAGCACATAGAGCTGAAAGAGGAAGTGAGAAAGAGTGTCACTCTTGTAACTTCCTCCTTTGATTCCATGTGCTTCCCTCTTTTCTTTTGTTTTTTTGATAACAATTTATTAATTTTCCAAAAATAGCATAAAATAATAAAAAATAAAAAATTGAAGTAAAATAAAAAACAGGGGAAAAGCATAAGTAAATTTTGCTTGACTTCCCTCCCCTCCCCCTCTTGGTTTGATTGTTTAATACTTGTTCATGCATGTCCATAAAACCTTATCGTATTCTTCATGCTCCAATTTTAAACCTTCTTCATCTTAATACAAGTGACATTTAAAAGTTATACTAATGTAAAAATCTGTACACAAACCCTATGTTTCATCAACCTGATGTCCTCCAGATGTTTTGTTTATTTATTCAATTTATATACCACTCTTTATCAGAAGATCCCCGGGCATTGTACAACATTAAGAAAACACATTATGGAACATCAGTGAAAGAAACATAATAAAAAACATAATGGCAGACAGCCTAATAGTAAAATAATAATAATAATAATAATAATAATCCCCCACACTTTCACAGGTCATAGATTATTGAATAGCCATAGGCCTGGGTAAAGAGGTTGTTTTTACCCTGGCGTGTAAAAACATGTAGTGATGGTGCCAGGCAAGCCTCTCTGGGGAGAGCATTCCACAGTCTGGGGTTTTAGACTACAACTCCCATCATTCCCAACTGGTACAGCTGCCTGGTCCTCCATGGTTCGGAGGAGCCAGAACGAACCTCAGGCTCCCATTCCTCTTTGCACAAGGTGATTTGCTCCCATTCTTCGTAGTTTCAAGAGATGCAGTTTGTCAAGACACTTGAGTCGGGAAAGCTATCCTTTTTCTCTAGGGCAGAATTGGAAACCGTGGCTTGATCTGAGTTTTCCGTTTCAGTTTGGAAGTAAACCATAGCTTGAACAAAATTAGAAAAGGGGGAGGGATTTGGAACATGCCAGTGGACAAAAGCGTGCATGAACACAAGGTTCCAAAATGCGACTTGGATGATTAACTAAACTAGCCTTCCCAATTCTGGTGCCTTCCCCGTGTTTTGGGCTTGCGACTCCCATCAGCCCCGGCCAGCATGGCCAATGGCCAGGAATGATGGGGACTGTTTTTTGAAAGAACCAGAAGGCACCAGGTTAGAGAAATCTGGTCTAAACCAAGCCTTTGCGTCTAGTTGCTTTTAGGTGTATCAGTACATTGCGGACGCCTATTGAGCATTTGTTCTGATAGGTTTGCGAGGAGGTTAGATGGTGTTGCACCAAAGCAAGCCCTACCTCTGGGTGCATTTTGCCCTGCCCTCACTTACCAGTATTTTAAAAAGCCCAATTTTGGGGGGAAACAGGTTTGTTGCACCAGACCTCCCAGTCAACTACAATTGTGTGACCGCAATTTGCCTGTATGGGATGGCATCCCACCCCAAAATAGTAACCGCCTGCAAGCTTTCCTCCTCCGAACTTTAAATTCCCATTTAAAACCTAGGCAGTGCCAAAGACCCGTCCTCTCAGTGTCTCTTTGTAAATTTCGAAGTCAGATTGGTCCTTCATTGCATATGTTTCATTTGCAGGCTGCTGCAGTATGACCCTTCACTGACCCTCTCCGGAAGAAGCACAACTTCTCCCCCTCAATTACTCATGTGCATTCTGTTCTTTAAGTTTGACCCGCGACCTGTTTCCAAAAATGCATACAGGTAATTTTCAACTCTGGTTATATTAGTCTCTTATCTAAATGTTTTGCTGCCATAGCTGCTGGGATATGTAACACTATTCATGGGATTGCTCGCTGTGCTGGCTTTGCTGTGCTGTTTGTGACCTTAATCTAACCTCCTATTTGTCTCCTAAATGAAAAACCAATGCCGTAAAGAAAACACTCCTCTCCCTCTCCCTTTTTTTTTCTGGCGCCTAGGAAAAGGTAGAATTGAATCGGTAGAGCATTGTCGTTTGCACCTGTTTTCATATTTCCTATATTGCTGGAATTTATGTACAGTGGTACCTCGGGTTACATACACTTCAGGTTACATATGCTTCAGGTTACACACTCCGCTAACTCAGAAATAGTGCTTCAGGTTAAGAACTTTGCTTCAGGATAAGAACAGAAATCGGGCTCCGGCGGCGCGGCAGCAGCAGGAGGCCCCATTAGCTAAAGTGGTGCTTCAGGTTAAGAACAGTTTCAGGTTAAGAACAGACCTCTGGAACGAATTAAGTACTTAACCCGAAGTACCAATGTATAAGGTGGGGGGGGGGGTTACCCCTCCATTAGATATCATGCACATGCATCCCACTACCAAAATCAGCACAATTACTTTTGTGACTTGTCCCCACAAAACACTTCATCACAGTTTCTTCCTATTTACAGTGGACGCTCAGGTTGCAAACGTGATTCGTGTGGGAAGCATGTCCGCAACCCGCAGCGCCACGTCTGCGCACGCGCGGGTCGCGATTCGGCGCTTCTGCACATGCGCAAGTGCCGAAACCCAAAAGTAACCCGTTCCGGTACTTCTGGGTTCGTCGCGGTACGCAACCTGAAATCGCGCAACCCGAAGCGTCTGTAACCCGAGCTATGACTGTATTCAAAGGGCCTCTGCTGCACAATACCAAATGTAACAATTCACTGATAAATGTATCTATGTACTGGCTCACTGGGAAAACTTCATAAATTCATATAGACATGTGAGCTCAGCTACTCTGAGCTGAGCTCTGCCTGAGTAATAATCCCTGGCATCCTGATACCTGAGTGCCAGAGGTAGCCATTCCAGAAATAACAAACCCAGGTGAAGACAAAAGAGTGTGATTAACTTGGCTGTGAAACAGGGAAATGTAGATATCTCTTCTGTTCCACTTGATGGGTGTTTTGGAGGGCAAGGGGAGGAATGGGGCAGGGTCCAGGATGCTCAGATTACTGCCACCAGACCTCTTCTTTCATGATGTAACCATGATGTATTAGTGATGTAGTTTGGGGGGTGTAACATGGGGATTAGCAGCTAATAAAAGTTTGGGTTCTCTTTTGTACGGGGCTTCCATCTTGTTTCACCTTGTGGCAGGTGGGAGTCCTGTCGTGACAGTCTTCAATAAAGACCAAGTTACTGGCTGCTGTTTTGCTCTGATATTCCTGGCTGGTGTCCTTGTTTTTTGTCCAAGGGAGCCCTCGGATTTCTCCATTAACACCTAGTTAGGAGGTAGAGCTAGAGTCCTCTTCACAAATTTAATGTGCATATGCTCAGTGCCTCATGGGTCAGCAGGATTGCACCCACTCACCTCTGCCTGATGACTCCTGAGCCTTCACATGCCAATTGTCACATGTAGCGGTTGCAAAGCCCAATGCATTTAGGGCTCCTGTCACAGGATTGTTTGTCACCATCCAATCCTCATTTCCCCCCGCAGCGTCAGGCCTGTTGTACTGTACCCCATAAGTCTTATGCAAGAGGGGGAGCTGGCCTATGCTGCCTCCCTGCATAAGGAAAGCTGCTGGTTTGGGCCAATGGCTCATCTTGGTCAAGCATCCTTTTCTCACAGTGGCCAACCAGATTCCTATGGGAAACCCGTAAGCAGGACCCAAGAACCCTTCCTGTGTTTTTTCAGCAACTGGTATTCAGAAGCATTATTGCCTCCAAAGGTGGAGGCAGAGCATAGCCCCCATGGCTAGTAACCTTCAATAGATCCCTTCCTTCCATTAATTTGTCTAACCTCCTTTAAAGGACCCCTGACCATTAGGTCCAGTCGTGACCGACTCTGGGGTTGCGCGCTCATCTTGCTCTATAGGCCGAGGGAGCCGACGTTTGTCCGCAGACAGCTTCCGGGTCATGTGGCCAGCATGACTAAGCCGCTTCTGGCAAACCAGAGCAGCACACGGAAACACCGTTTACCTTCCTGCCGGAGCGGTACCTATTTATCTACTTGCACTTTGAGGTGCTTTCGAACTGCTAGGTTGGCAGGAGCAGGGACTGAGCAACGGGAGCTCACCCCGTCATGGGGATTTGAACCGCCAACCTTCTGATCAGCAAGTCCTAGGCTCTGTGGTTTAACCCACAGCGCCACCTGCATCCTAACCTTCTTTAAAAGCCCTCTATTTCCATATCCCCTCTTACCTGAATTTTTTCCCTAAACGGAAAAAGTCCCAAACACTGCAACCTTTCCTCATAGGGGAATTGCTCCATCCCCTTGAGCATTGCCCCTTTCTTAACCCTTTCCTGACTCTCTTTCGATGTGAGCGTGACAAGGACTGTCAACAGTATCCTTGATGCTTTGGCACCATAGATCTGTATAACAGCATTGTGATACCGGCAGTTTTGTTTTTGGTTCCTTTCCTAATAATCCTCCCTAGCATGGACTTTGCCTTATCCACTGCTGCAACACACTGGGTCGACATCTGCTACAAACCCAAGGTCTCATTCCTAGTCCGTCACCGCCAGTTCAGACCCCGTGAGCATATATGTGAAATTAAATTAGCCTGTGTTGGCTTCCTTTCCCACAAAGGAGGAGGAGCTAGATGCCCTGCCTCATTGAGCCAAAGTCTCCTCCCCATTCTCGCCACCTCCCAGCAGTAACCACGTTATTTCCACCACCCCCTTTTTGCCCACTGCCTTAGTATTTTAATGTTAAGATGCATTTTTGTTGTTGTTGTTAAAATAAATAAATAAAAGTATTAAGCAGCATCCTTCATCAATTTGTCATGCACATAGGAAAGAAGAAAAAAAAGATACTGGCATTGTAAACGAAACTTGTAAGATTAATGAAGGATGAAATACTTGGGAACCATACGAGAATAATAAATACTAAATAACAGAGACAGCAAGAAAAATGACAAATGTACAAGCAAATCCTGAATTTGCAGAATAGAAAGAAACTTGGTCAAGGCTACATCAGCATGATAAATCACAGGGGGAGAACAAACCAAAGGGGCAGAACAATACAGTTTGCAAAATGACATGTAACGTGAACATCTCTTTATTTATTTGTTTTTTTATTCTACTTGGGTTAATCATCATATTCACTAGATCTAAAACTTGCACAAAAAAAGTGTGTACCACCTGTAAAAATAGACATTGAGCACAGAGTACCATTTTTCTTCCACTTACTGCTCAGTTGTAAAACAAGCCTATGGGATAAAATGTATTGACACACACATAAGAACACACTGGTTTGCAAGACCATATACTACGGTCAGGATCTATAGAGGCTGCGTGTGATAGAAATCAGATGCAAGTACTAACCTGCTGTGAGATTGAACCTTTGGAGCCAGAATCTTATTTGGGCACAGGGCCATATATATGGCTCAGTGGTAGGACATAACCTTTGCATGCCAAAGGTCTCTGGTTCAGTCTCTGGCAAACCAAGTAGGGCTGGAAAAGACCCCTGTTGGAAACTCTGAGGTGCTACTGCCAGTCACCTTAGGTGATGCTGAGCTACATAGACCAGTGGTCTGACTTCCTGTGTTTCTTTGATGACCATGCCAGCATCTCATACTAATGCAATATTAGGAAGTCCCCACCCAAAAGGGAAAAATCAGGGCAGTGAGAAACCATGCAGATAGCTGGAGTTTGTGGTAGTGGACAGCTGGCTATGTCTTGTAGCTAGGGTTTAGGCAGAGATTCCTCCAAAACCAGGTTTTTCCAATATACTTCTTCCGTATTGTGTATAAATGTTTTCCATTTAAACACACATCTCTCTCTCTCTCACTCACTCTCACATACATATAAAGATTTATAAATCTCATTTTTGAGATACAAATTGCTACTTTTTGTAAATACAGGTTTTAGCTTTCAGAGCCATAATCTCATAATCTTTTTATGGAACTGAATTATATCACAGGAAATTGCTTCAATGGAATGATTTCTCATGCTTCCATCTCTCTCTGCCCCCACATTAAGAAGTTACATAAATCTTAACACAGTTGAGGTTATGTAGCTATTTTTAGGGTCTTGTATAATTTATTTGGAGAAGAGCACTTCTGCTGCTGTTCTCCAATATGGAGACTTTGAAAGAAAGAAGTAAGGTATTCTAATAAAGTATGAATTTAGAACCTTGCATTCACACACCCAATTTAAGAAGTTTAGTTTCTAAGTTGCATTGTGGCTAACAGACATTCAGGAATTAAACACAGACCCAGTGCAGATTTAGCAGCCCTGTTTTGACTGTGGTCTTTGAGCTTCAGGCTCATGGATTCCCTCCCCTTGCCTACTTTAATTTGCTCACTTATATCCTGTATGCTTTTGAACCAGTATTGGAAGCCACGGTTTGAAATGGGGTCCGAATTCAGGGTTGCCCAAACCAAAGTTTGTCCGATTTGGCCATTGCCACAAACTGTGGTTTGCTCAGTCCAGTAAATAAGCGAGTGAACTGGATGAAAGGAGGGAAGGAAGAGAAGGAACATGCAAGCTTAAAGCTTACTCATAGCAACTAAACCATGGCTTGGCCCTGATGCCTGAACTGTGCCATTACATATAATAAACAAGTGGAATTTCAGGTGATTCCAAAGAGGTGCAGGGTGTCCCCCCACCAGTATGCAAAGGTAGGTGTGGCCTTGTACAGTAGTATCTCAGAAGTCAAACAGAATCCATTCCGGAAGTCCATTCGACTTCCAAGACATTCAAAAACCAAGGCGCAACTTCCGATTGGCTGTAGGAAGGTCCTTCAGCCAATCGGAAGCTGTGGAAGTCACGTTGGACACTCACTTCCGGGTCTGCGGCGTTTGGGAGCCAAAACGTTCGACTGGCGAGGCATTCAGCTTCCAAGGTACAACTGTATATTGAAGTGTTCTAATGAACCTGGCAAATCTCGATGCCAGTCTGAAGCACCAGCAAACATCTTGTGCATGTTGCCTGTACTTGGAATTTTGCTTTACTTGCGTAAGCAGTTTTCTCCAGTTTTCAATTCCACCAAAGCATAGGTGGACAAATCTTGCTAATTCTATAATGACCGCTCGTGAGCAGTGCCTGTGGGCAAGTTTCTTCCTTTCTCCATAGTGTAAGACAAACTCATATCAGTCAGAACCCTCCAAAAACATTTCCCTTTGGATGTAATGCTTGGGGGATGTGAAACTGCAGTAGCCCTTGAGTCTGTGATTTGTGCATTATGAAACCAAGCAGTAATTGAGATTAAAGATACTCCACTGAACGTAAAACTAGTTTAGATCATTGATTAGAAGTGTGTAGCCATTGTAGCCAAAGCCCTCTCTTCCTATGAATTAATGTCAGCTTTTATAGTCCCTTCTAGATCATCAAAATTACTTCATAATGACCAAATATATTATAACTAATTGGCTTAAGAAAGCAGACTGCTTCAGAGGTCACCCTTAAATGTTGGTGTTTCTTGACTAACTTCTTGCATTAAATCTGAATACCTTTTTAATGTATGCTTCATTGCTCAAGTGGATGAAAGAAGGATCTTTCCTCTCATTTAGCACCCAGCCAGTGTGTTGCTTTGGAACATTGTGTTGGAGAAAGACTTAAGTTAGTCCCCATTGAAGTCCCTTGGGGCACATCCGCACCATATATTTAAAGCACCGCTATACCATTTTATCCCCTTTAGATGCTGAGAGTTGTTAGGGCACCCCTATTCCCCTTGTGGAACTAGAATTCCCATAGTTCCCTGGGAAGAGGGATTGTCTGATGAACCACTCTGTGAGGGGAATAGGGGGTCTCCCAACAACTCACAGGACCCTTAACAAGCGCAAGTTCCCAAGGCACTTGGAGGGAAGCAACAATTTTTAAATGAGTTTTAAATGCATGGCACAGATAAAGCCCCAGTCATTCCTAACTTGTCCCATTCATTTCAGATAATGTATTCTGGATACAACCTACTGTGTCTTTCAGAAAATTTGCAATCCTGAAACCTTCCTACACAGGATAAAATATTGCATATTTAAATGAAAAATAAAAATGAATGTTACCACTTGGTCGTAAAACTGGGAGTGGGCAATAACTGCTATCCACTTCTCCAATTACATGAATGGTGCTCTGGTTTTCAGCCAAGCAGCCCTCCCACCTTTACAGGGCTGACTCAAGATGCTTTGCTACCTAAGGGAGAGCAGCAAAAGGTGCATAGTACCACCTGAACATGCACAGAATTGGCTTTAAAAGGGGTGGAGTGGGAAACTTGAGACCCACCAGAGGCTGTTGGACTCCCAACTTCCATCAGACTCAGCCAGCATGGTCAGTAGTGAGGGAAAGATGAAAACTAATCCAACATGAAGACTGCAGGCTCCCTATCCCTGTTTTTAATTTCATATCAGTAGATGGAGCAAACAGAATCCTCATTACCTTGCAGTCTGCCTTCTCTTCCCAAAGGACCTTAGATACAAACTGGGACATGGGTGGCACTAATTAAAGTAAATTTCCTAGGGAGGATGAGAGACTATGTTACCTTTGCAAGATGTGTGAGGAACTTTTTTCTTCTTGTTGTCAGATGCAGTTCCCAACGCTTGCATTACACCACTGGTTTTTGGCACTGCAAAATCCATGCTGCCTTGTCCAAGGAGCAGACTCTGACATGGGTGGTGCTGTGGTCTAAACCACTGAGCCTCTTGGGCTTGCCGATCAGAAGCGGTTCGGCAGTTCGAATCTGTGTGACAGTGTGAGCTCCCATTGCTCTGTCCCAGCTCCTGACAACCCAGCAGTTCGAAAGCACGCCAGTGCAAGTAGATAAATAGGTACCACTGCAGCGGGAAGGTAAATGGCGTTTCCATGCACTCTGGTTTCCATCGTGGTGTTCTGTTGCGCCAGAAGCGGTTTAGCCCTGCTGGCCACATGACTCGGAAAGCTGTCTGTGGACAGATGCTGGCTCCCTCGGCCTTGGAAAGTGAGATGAGTGCCACAACCCCATAGTCGCCTTTGACTGGACTTAACTGTCCAGGGGTCCTTTACCTTTTACCTTTTAGATACAAACTCCCCAAACCCAAATAACTGAGGTGGGGCAGAGATAACTATTTCCTGTAAGGTATAGTGCATCCTCTGGGTTTACACGCTCTTCCCCGCTTTTTTGGCTGCATCTACCTGTAAGTAAGTACTTGTGGTGCTTGATCTGTCTGTGTTGGGGAGACTTAAAAAGAATGACCTTGGAGAGGAGGGAGAGAGCTGTTGGTACAGCCGCCACCACCACCACCCAACACACACATCTGTTGAATGTGGTGGCTGTTCCAATTTGCCCAATGATAGGGCCAGTCCTCCACCTTGGTAGGAGCTTCTGTAGTTCTGATAGGCCTGGCCATCAGCTCCAAGCAAGGACTGATGACCATTTGGGGAAGAAAGACCAGAAGGTGGTGTTGCTAGTTATGGTCATGGGTGTTCCTAAGACTGGGCTATGGGTGCCTTTGCATAGCTGTGGTTAGATTGGGAGATGATACACAGGAAGTAAATCCCTGAGCTACATGCTCATCATGGCACATTACAAAAACTATTTCTGTCCATCAGGCTGCTGCCGTTCCTGGCACACTGAATTATGTTGATAGCTAAGAACAGTTCCCTAACTACAAGCCAAAGCTGTATCTGTTTGTGCATAATATGTTTAGAAGACCTTGATGGTTGGTTCTGATTAACTGCTAATATTGAGCAACATGATACATATTTCCATTATGCTTGAGGCTTATCTGTATATATTTATACAAGGCAAAATCACTGTAGATGGGCTGTGAGATTTTGGTGGTAGACTACACAAACACACACAAAGAGAGAGAGAGAGAGAGAGAGAGAGAGAGAGAGAGAGAGACTTCTGAAAACTCTTTAAATGAGATTATAGGGACTTTTTATTATGTTTTGTGCCTTTATTCAAAGGAGTGGCTTGTGGCTTCCTGAACTTTTTAGATCTGCTCCATCAATAATGGCGAGAAGCTGACTGCTCTTCCAGTGGGCATTAGAATGAACTCCAAAAGCAAATACCCAAAGCATCCTTCTTTGCTTTAGTAGTTGAGTGAAACTGGGAGCTCAAAGAGCTGAAATATATGGATTCTGTTCTCCTTGGAGGATTGCTGCCCATATCGACTGCTCTTATGCTATCCTCTTCCTTGGTTTCTGAATTCAAAAAATTGTGTTTCTGTATGTCTTCAAGAGAAATGACCCTGCTGCCTTACTCTAGATGTCTTATGGGTTCAGCTGCATATTGAATTGCCACACAACCTCTCCCAGTCTCTCTTCCTATTAAAAGACCTCCTTTTATTCACCAAGTGCTTAGGAGCGGAGTTGTGCCTGCTTATAAGTCACATCCTCCAACCCCCTAATGCAAGGATGGGGAACCCATGGTGCTCCAGATGCTGTTGGGCCTAAGCTCCCATCATCCGTGGACCAGGTGGTCATGCAGGTCAGGACTGATGGAGTTCAAGAACATCTGGAGGTCACCAATTTGGAGAAGACTGCCCTTGTCGATACCTCTCTTGCTTCAGTTCTTGTTCCGTAGGGAAACTGCATAATGGGAGCTCATATGGTACATTCAGCAAGAGTACAATCTGTGTATGTGGGTAGATGAACTGCACACTCGTTTGGTTGTGTACAGGCAACATTCAGCATTTGTACAAATCAACCAGTGCACACAATCTTTCACGTGTGGTACATGTGTGGAGAGAGCTTGCACCTGTGTTCCATGTTAATGAGCTAGTAGAATAGCATGGGGAGGTGGCAGTTCTGGGAGGAGAGGAGCCAAATAGCAACAGATCCCAGCTGAATAGATGGCTTTGCTGCTTCCCACCTGAAGCAGCTAGTTTGAATGCCTGTCTTTCAAATAAATGCTATCTTTACTCTGTCTGTCTCTTGTCTCTGTCTGTCTGTGTCTCTGTGTGTGCACACCTGCCTTTTAGTACTTACGCACTGAACACAGGCCATTTCGTTTGTTAACAGGAATAATCATTCATTGTGTAGAACCAGTCAGCTAGCCAGAGGATGATAAAGGTGCTCCTAAAGAATAATCACTTATTTATACAGTGGTACCTTGGGTTAGGGACGCAGGTGGAGCTGTGGGTTAAACCACAGAGGCTAGGACTTGCCGATCAGAAGGTTGGTGGTTCGAATCCCCGCGACAGAGTGAGCTCCCATTGCTCAGTCCCTGCTCCTGCCAACCTAGCAGTTCGAAAGCACGTCAAAGTGCAAGTAGATAAATAGGTACTGCTCTGGCGGGAAGGTAAATGACGTTTCCGTGCACTGCTCTGGTTCACCAGAAGCGGCTTAGTCATGCTGGCCACATGACCTGGAAGCTGTACGCTGGCTCCCAATAAAGCGAGATGAGTGCTGCAACCCCAGAGTCGGCCACGATTGGACCTAATGGTCAGGGGCCCCTTTACCTTTTACCTTGGGTTAAGAACTTAATTCGTTCTGGAGGTCTGTTTTAACCTGAAACTGTTCTTAACCTGAAGCACCACTTTAGCTAATGGGGCCTCCTGCTGCTGCCGCACCAGCAGAGCACAATTTCTGTTCTCATCCTGAAGCAAAGTTCTTAACCCGAGGTACTATTTCTGGGTTAGCGGAGTCTGTAACCTGAAGTGTCTGTAACCCGAGGTACCACTGTATATTGCTCTTCCTGTAAAATTCAAAAGTGGTAAAATCGAACCAGTAAATCACAAAGCAAAATTGGCTCCGTCCCCCTGCACCCACCCACTTGTATTGCACCTGGAGACTTGACACACAAGCCAAGGGGCAACTTCTCCCCACCCACCACCCCGTCTTCCTCAAGTGTTGCCTCTGTTTCCATCATCAAAATATCTGTGGTCCATGATTGATGACTCTTAGGATTTTGGATAATGTTGGTTTGCAGCAGTAAGAGCTCTTTCATTTAGGCTGCATGGGTTCAAGTATAGCTTGGCTTTTGTTTGCAAAGACTACCTGCAATCCATGTCAGCCAGTTGTCAATGGAGCAAACTGTGTGAGCCTTAAAGAGCCCAGCAAGAAGGACAGGACTAGTTCACATGTAGCACTAGGCCATAGTTGAGTGTATCGTGGATGAGCCTTACTGAGCCCAAGCTAAGCATCAGGTATGTGCTCTCCCTTCCCCAGGAGGAGGAGAATTTCTACCAAGTTCCTTTGCCATTTCAAAGAAACTGGGCTTAACATTAGTGCAAACCAGGCATCCTGGCATACAACATGTTTGATTGAGCAAGCCAGCTTCATAACCTACGGTTTGCTTTGCTGGGTCTTACTAAGGCTTGTCTGCATAGCATGAAGCCATGGTTAACATTGCATGTGAGGCAGTCCATGTTGTCTTGTCCTTCCTCCATGACTTTATGGGTCAGCAGTGTTTCCCTCTTATAAGAAGCTGTTGGACCATTGCCATGTGCAATGTCTTTAGATGGAAATGCAGTGGGGTTTTAATGTTGTTTATTTTGCATACATTGGTACCTTGGTTCTCTAACTTAATCAGTTCCAGAAGTCCGTTCCAAAACCAAGACGTTCCAAAACCAAGGCATGTTTTCCCATAGAAGGTAATGCAAAATGGACTAATACGTTCCAGACTTTTAAAAACAACTCCTAAAACAGCAGTTTAACATGAATTTTACTAATTTTACTAACGAGACCATGGATCCATAAAACGAAAGCAATAAACGATGTACTTCAGTCCCACAATCAATCAATCAGTAGCTGAACTGGGTTCCACACAGTCACAAAAACAACAAAAAAGAGCCACAAAAACGCAAAATAAATGGCAAAAACAGACAGACCTCAGCATAACACTCAAAATGGAAGTGTGGCACTCAAATCAGAAGCGTAACACTCAAAACGAACCATGTTCGGCTTCCGAAAAAAGTTCGCAAACTGGAACACTTGCTTCTGGGTTTGCAGTGTTTGGGGTCCAGGTTGTTTGAGTACCAAGGCGTTTGAGAACCAAGGTACCACTGTATTGTTGAAGGATCCTCTAGGTGGGCCAACAATGCTCCTATGTCTAACATTATTCACATTATCCATGGCAACCATGCTTTCCTGTTCTCATCCTCCAGGCTTATCTTAGCAGCTAACAGAGATGAATTTTATCACAGACCGTCAAAATCAGCTGACTTCTGGGACGGCAGCAGTGAGATCCTCAGCGGTACGTAACATTCTCCTTGAGTAATTATTCATATGTTGCATTTATGTACATGGTCTCCCCTCTCCCCTTTCATCCTCACAGCAACCCTGTGAGATAGGCTAAGCAAAGCTAAGAGATGGTGACTGTCCCAAGATCACTCAGTGAGTTTCAAGGCTGAGCTGGCGGATTTGAACCCAGGTCTCCAAGGTTCTAGTCCAAAACTTTAATCACTACACCATGCTGATGCTAATTTTTCTCTCTCTTTGCTTTTGACTATAAATTTATGTGAAGTGAGTTTTGGAATGGGCACCTATCATCTGTAAGCTGGGCTGTGATGTGATATTTCAGATGCCTCTCAAAGACCCCTGCATTCTTATTACAGGCGAGGTCTTCGGAAATGTTGCTTTTATTGCTGGCGGTTGTGGTTGTGGTGGTTTGTCTTTGTTTTTACAACTTTCACAACAGTGTTTTAATTTGACACCTCAAATCGAGTGATTTGTTGTTGTTTTTTGTTTTTTTTAATGATATTTATTAAAGTTTCAAAAAAAGATTACATTGATAAGAAAAAGAAAAATCGAGAAAAGAAAAATACAAAATGCAAACAAAACAATTAAAAACAATTCCATCTTTTCATCCCTTATCTTTCATTTACTTGTTTCCCGGACCTCCTCATGCCTCCCTTTTTTGTATTCCAGTTCAATTTATTAGTTCAGCAATTCCTTTCCCTCCTTGTTTTATCCTAATCTTTAATCTTAATATATTATAACATTAAGTTTTGACCTATTGAAAATCCAATTTTTCCATGTTCTTTTAACATTACAGCTAGAAACCACTTAACTTCAATCCAACATCATTCTAACATTCATTAATTTTGCAATATTTCTGTAAATAGTCTTTAAATTTCTTCCAGTCTTCTTCCACCGACTCTTCTCCCTGGTCTCGGATTCTGCCAGTCATTTCCGCCAATTCCATGTAGTCCATCATTTTCATCTGCCATTTTCATTGAAATCGAGTGATTTGAGCCATAGTTAAATCGTAACAGAAATGCATTTTGCTCTCCCATAAATGTGGTCCGATATCCCATTTTTCAAGCCCTCAGTTTTGGCTAGGAGACAAGTGTCTTCAAAAATAGTTTAATAGCTTGGGGTTAAAGAGAAAGTGTGTTGTTCTTTGCCTTTTGTCAGTTTGCATTTTACCGAAAGCAACTCTACCAACCTTCTACCTGGTGACTTTTTAAAAAGTTAACCAACCTTTTTGTTCACTTAATGCTCTGCCTCTCTTTCAAAGAAAACCAAAAACATATTTTCTCTGCCTAGCCAAACTGAAGCATAAGCCTCGCTAGGCACATAAATAAAAATGAGACACAGGCAGGCAAAGCATAGCTTTAAAATCTTTTGACGGTGCAAAGATTTTTCTTTTATGCTTGATGTTGTTGTCATTGGCAGGAAGAATTGTAAGGATAAATCACTCTCTCTGCACTGCAGTTCCTTTTACTTTCTGAAAGTCTCTCACTCATTCCAAATTCTTGCAGGGTATGCTGCAAACTTCCCCACTCCCATTTTTATACAAATGCAAAGGGTGTGTGTGTGTGGAGTGGTACACTTTGATGCTGAAATCTGAATTTTAACCAGGCACCAGGCTGTAGCAAAGTGGGGAGATGCTGAACCCACTTTTTGATGTGTTGTTGTTGATCCTGTTTAAGCTTTTCCCTGCCTATTTTTCTTTTTCTTTTTTCTTCATTTTTGAGGCAATAGTGCCTTGAAATATTCTCAAGGGTGTTAGTGGTCTAGGTTTCATTTCTTGTGTGAATAACACCCTTTGAATTAATAACACCTGCCTTTTTTGTCTCAAATAAAACCAGACATACTGGGCCGGTGGGGGGCCGGTGTGGAAAGTAAGTGCAGTAAAATGGTTTTGCATCATTTCTGCCTTTATGCAGCCTTGTATTTACTGTATTTTTCGCTCTATAGGACGCACCCAACCATAGGACGCACCTTGTTTTAGAGGGGGAGAACAAGAAAAAAAAATCTCCCCCTCTCTGCTCAGCGCCCCTTCAGTGAAGCGGCAGGAGAAACAGAGCCCCTTCCATTTCTCCTCCCACTTGGCTGAAGGGGCGCTGCGCAGCTCTCTCTCTCTGCTGAAGCCGGGAGAGTCTTGCTCTCCCGGCTTCAGCAAAAGGAACCCGAAGCCTCCGGAGGCCTCAGGCAGCTATCCCTGAAGCCTGAGTTCCCACTGCGCTCCGGAGGCTTCAGGTTCCTTTCGCTGGAGCAAGACTCTCCTGGCTTCAGCGAAAGGAACCTGAAGCCTGCGGAGTGCAGCGGGAACTTGTGCTGTGCTCCAAAGGCTTCAGGTGGCTATCCCTGAAACCTGGAGAGCGAGAGGGGTCAGTGTGCACCGACCCCTCTCGCTCTCCAGGCTTCAGCGGAAGCAATGCGAAGCCTCCGGAGCGTGGAGGGAACGCTCCATCTGAGCTTCGGTGGCTTCGCGTTACTATCGCTGAAGCCAAGGAGCCTGCATTCGCTCCATAGGACGCACACACATTTCCCCTTAATTTTTGGAGGGGAAAAGTTGCGTCCTATAGAACAAAAAATATGGTACTTGCCTGGTAGCCCATAGGCAACAGGGAACTCCATGCGGATGAATGATCAGAGCTGGAAGAGGAAGGAGGGAAGAACGGATCATTCTATGGGGGAACCCACTTTCCTCCACAACCAGCATGGAAATGCAGCAGGTTGGCAGAGGGCAGAGGGGAAGATCATTCTGACCTTCCTCTACCACTGGGATGGGAAACCATTGGGTGTCCAGATGTTGCTGTTTCTGGGGGCCACAATTTAAAATGGATATTGACTATCTGGAATGTGTGCAGCGGAGGGCAGCTAAGGCGATCAAGGGCCTGGAAACCAAACCTTATGAGGAATGGTTGAAGGAGTTGTGGTATGTTTAGCCAGGAAAAGAAGAAAAGAAGAGACTGAGAGGAGACAGGATTTGTTGTTCTTTTTTTCCCCCTTCTTTTTTTAAAAAATAATATTTATTAATTTTCAACCGTTTAAACACAACAAAATAGACAAAACAAAAAAAAGCATAACAAAATAAGACACAAACCATTTAACACACAAAACAATTTCAATATCTTATCTTTCATTCCCTTATTTCCACGACCTCCTCACACCTCCCTTTTTGTATTCCACTTCTGTTAATTGTTCCAGCAATTCCTTTCCATCTTCCTCTCTTTCTATCCTATAATTATCTTAACATATTCTGACCATATTTTTCCCTTTAATACTCTATTAATCTATTTATACTTAATTCCTTATAGCATTTCTACTAGAGCCATATAACTTCATTCCAACATTTTTCTTACATTCATTATTTTTACAGTATTTCTATAAATAGTCTTAAACTTTTTCCAGTCTTCTTCCACCGACTCTTCTCCCTGGTCTCGGATTTCTGCCAGTCGTTTCCGCCAATTCCATATAGTCCATCAACTTCATCTGCCATTCTTCCCAAATAGATAAATCTTGTGTCTTCCAGTACTTCACAATGAGTATTCTTGCTGCTATTGTTGCATACGTGGAAAAAGTTTTATCCTTCTTTAACACCAATTGGCCGACCATGCCCAGGAGAAAGGCCTCTGGCTTCTTCAAAAGGGTATATTTAAATACCTTTTTCATTTCGTTATAAATCATCTCCCAAAGTGTCTTAATCCTTGGGCATGTCCACCAAAGGTGAACTCTAATCCTCAAATTCGTCTGTTTTCCTTTAAGTTCAGTCATAGCAAGCATCAACTTATGTTCATCAAATTGCCTCTGTAGGGCTGGGGCTCTCTTTCTCTTTCTCTCCAGTTGTGTTACTTTACATTCAGCAACAACAGCTTTTTCCCTGGCTTCCTCCGCAGTTTGCCGTATCAAAGTAGGTTCCTGTATCAATTTCTGGGTGGTTTCTGTATTGGTATTGTTTATACTTTCTGTATTTAGGTTGATGTTAGTGATTGAATCATCCATTTTCGCATTTATCGTGTCCATTTTCCTGTTAAGCTGATCCAATGAGTCATTTATCTTATATAATGCAGCTGCTAAAGCCTCTTCTGTCAACATTCTTCTTGGTTTTAAATATGCTGGTACAAAGGCAGCAACAGAAGGAGCAGGGGGGGCTGATGATGGACCTCTTCTGGATTGTTGCCAAGTCCTCCCAGACCTTAATGTTTTGTCAGCAGTTGACTAGTCTGTTTTTCCTCTTCCATTTACCATAACACTTAAAAGATTCAAGGTCAGTCCCAGAGTCTCACGGTTTTTAACTTGCAGCTGGAAATTCCCCTAGCCCAGCTCTTGTAAAACAACCGGTTTCAAAGGCTTCCACTAGGGGGAAACAGTTTCTATTTGTAATAGTCAATAGTATCCTCTTTTCAACAATCCAAAATTAGTTTCAAATTAGTTTCAATTTTCAGTTACTTTTACTCCTTTTTAAAGCAGCCAGAGACAGTAGAAACAATGTATTTCTCTTGTTTAACTAACTGTCAATGAACGTTCTAAACACTGTCAATGAACATTCCAAAAGACGTCAGTCCTACTAGCAGCCCGTTTCCAGGGTCAGAGCGGCGGTGTTTTAAATCTCTTCACTCTCTCCCACAGGCATAATCAATCCGCAACTTCCCCCTCTCTTCTCCAGGAGACAGGATTTGTTGTTGTTGTTTAGTCGTGTCCTACTCTTTGTGACCCCATGGACCAGAGCACGCCAGGCACTCCTGTCTTCCACTGCCTCCCGCAGTTTGGTCAAACTCATGCTGGTAGCTTCGAGAACACTGTCCAACCATCTCGTCCTCTGTTGTCCCCTTCTCCTTGTGCCCTCAATCTTTCCCAACATCAGGGTCTTTTCCAGGGAGTCTTCTCTTCTCATGAGGTGGCCAAAGTATTGGAGCCTCAGCTTCAGGATCTGTCCTTCCAGTGAGCACTCAGGGCTGATTTCCTTCAGAATGGATAGGTTTGATCTTCCTGCAGTCCATGGGACTCTCAAGAGTCTCCTCCAGCACCAGAATTCAAAAGCATCAATTCTTCGGCGATCATCCTTCGATAGCTATACTCAAATATCTAGAGGGTAGGACCCAAACCAGTGGATTCAAATTACAAGAAAGGAGATTCCAACTAAACATCAGGAAGAAGTTTTTGACAATAAGAGCTGTTCAACAGTGGAACCAACTCCTTCCAGAAGTGGTGGGCTCTCTTTTATTGGAGGTTTTTAATCAGAGGCTGGGTGGCTGCCTGTCGTTGATGCTTTAGTTGAGATTCCTGCATTGCAGGGGGTTGGACTAGAGAACTCTTGGTGTCCCTTCCCACAGTTATTTGATTCCATGAACACCCATCACACCCAGTCAGCATAACCAATGGTCCAGGATAATGGGAGATGTTTGCGAAAAGGCAGAACTCAAGGAGGGCTGAAAGCAGAGGCAGTGAGGAGTATGGCTTGGGGGGAGGAGGTGTGACCTAAGAAGGGTCCCAAAGGCCTGACAGAGAGGCCTTGAAGGATGCATTTGGCCCCCAGGCCTGGGGTTCCTCACCCTTGGATTAGAGCAGCCTTTCTTAACCCTGGGTCCCCAGATGTTGTTGGACTAAAACTCCCATCATCCGTAGGTAGCAGATCCAGTGGGCAGTGAAGCTAGGGAGTTGTAGTCCAACACTATATGGGAATCCACGGTTGAGAAAGGCTGGCTTAGAGTATCAGACTAAGGCTGGGAAAAACTCAGCTTCAGATCTCTGCTCATCCATTACTCTTCACTAGGTAACCTTGGGCCAGTCACTACTTTTCCACCTAACCTACCTCCTGGGACACTTTAAAACCCACTGAGAGCCAAATCAGGCAGTGTTCTTCTAAGGAACACTCTCAACCCTGGAACTGGGCATGCCCCTCATGTTTTCACATCTGAAATGTTGAAGGATATGAAAGTATGAAGCTCTTGAACAGAGACCAAAGACACCTTTTAGATTTTTTAAAAATGCTGCTTACTTTATTACTTTTGTTACTGTGTATTTTTAAAATTTCATAAAATTTGCACACTGCTTGAATGGAAAACAAACAAGCAAACCGCAACACGATCTACGAAAAAGATGAAATGTTCAATAAAAGCAATGAAAAACAGTAAGTTGAAGCATTCAAAAAATTAAAATCAGTGGCAAACTGAAAACAGATTAAAACACACATTAACCATTCTAAGTATTTGGGTAGGTTTGTCTAAACAAAAAAAATGTTTTTAGCAGGTTTGGATATGGAGGAAGGAAAAGAAGGCGGGACGTGGCTTGGAATCAGCAAGAAAGGTAAATTGGCAGCCCTGACGAACTACATGCAGCCAAAGATAGACAAGAATGCAAAAGGAAGAGGTATGTATATGGAAACGAGAGGGGACTGGGTTACATGAACATTCCTGGAAGTTCCCTTAATATGCAGATTCTTCAGCTGTAAATCCTGCAGTCGAAAGTGAATCACACAAACTGCAGTAGCACTGCCCTTACTACCGTCATATATTCTGTTGCGGTGTTTCCAAACCTAGAACAGCCATGACTCAGTGGTAGAACACCTGCTTTGCACACAGAAGGTCCCAGCATCTCCCGATTAGACTGGAAGAGAGCCCCCAATGAAATCCTGGAGAGTTGCTGCCAGTCAGAGTCAACACTATTGAGCTGAATGGATTCTGTGTAAGGCAGCTTCCTGTGTTCCCTCTCCCTTACTAAACCAGAATCTTCTCTTTCAACCCCCTGCCCCTCCAGTATAGATCCAGAAGATCTCTTTGTATGGAGACAGATTGTTGGTCTAGCTGACCCTACTCACCAGTGGCGTAGCGTGGGGGGTGCAGGGGGGGCCGGCTGCACCGGGCGCAACATCTGGGGGTTAGGGTTAGGGGGCGCAAATCCACGGGTTAGGGGGCGCAAATTACTTGCCTTGCCCCGGGTGCTGACAACCCACGCTACGCCACTGCTACTCACTGTCAATGTCAGTAGCAATTCTCCAGAGTCTGGGGCGGAGATCTTTCCCAGGTCTCCCTTGCCAGGGGTGGCTTAACTGGAGATGACAGATATTACACCTAGGAGCTGATGCATGCAGACCATGTGCTCTGTACCACTGGTTCATATGCTCACTTCAAACTCAGTTCTTCTTTCCCTCCATCTTCCAGTGTGTTTGGGGTACTCCCATCAGATTATAGGATGCACTCATGCAGTATTGCTGCCACAGGCATTATGGGCTAGCTTGCAGTGAAAAGTTGTTTTTCTTATGCGTTTTTAGCTTGCATTTTATGGTTGTTCCCCCCCCCCCCCAATTATTTTTATTAGTTTTCCAATGTTTTTTTACAAATCAAACCGAATTACTTTAATTTAATACAATTTCTTTTTTTAAAAAAATCAGGTTCTCCGCTCCTGTTACAAACATATGTCCATCTTTTCCTCCTGTAGCCACATCATCTCTTCGTTAATATCCATTTCATCCTTCACTTGTTGTTGTCCATTCTTACAGCCGACCATCATTGCCTCCTTACCAACAGTGCCTCGGTTATTTCTTAAAAATATAAAATCCATTTCACTTGTGTAGTCCTTCATAATCATTATTGTCTCGGACCTGGTGTGCTGGGAGAGTTAATTCTTATCTTCCTTTGGTCAGTCTTTGCAGTGTTTACAAAGTCACATTCCAATTTCTGCTTGCATTTTTATGTTGCGAACCACACTGAAATCTATAGATGAAAGGCAATATACTACTACTAATAATACTAGGATACACATATTTCATGTTTGGAAATGGCATGCATCAGCTCCCAGGGTTACATCAAGTTAGTTGAAAGTGGTGCTGTTCCTCTTAAAAACAACAACAAGCCACAACAACAACAACACACAACTGCTTTAAAAATTCTGCTCTTAAAAACCTGCCTGCTACTTTGAAAATAATGTTATTTCTATAGGCTTATGCTTCCAACTGTAGCCAGAAAATCCTTAGATATGTTACATATTAAAGTGATGGGCTTGTAATTACTAGGTTGCTTCTATTGATGATAATGCTAGTGTTCCAGCCAGCCGGGATTTTGGTAGAACAATTAATAGCATTTAACTGTCTTGGGAACCCATTGTTTTGGAATAATTCAGTGGCCTCTGGAAAGCTGGGTTATCCCTATGTTTGGATACCTAAAGCTGAAGCAGGATTGAAGCTTCAATTTAGGTAGTATAGTGGTATCACTTTTGTTTCCTGTTCAAAAGGCTTGAAACTAGGCAGAAACTGCTTCTTTGCAGGAGGATCTGTAACTCAGTGGTACTGAATCTGTTCTGAATCTGGCATTTCCAGTTACAAACCAGGTAATAGGGAAAGCATTTTCCTGAGCTCCTAGAGAACCACTGCCAGTTAGAAATAGGGAATAGTAGGATTTGGGTCAGGGTGGTCCAAAGCATGCCCCAAGCACTGCATGCAACCCTCAAGACCTTCTTTTGCAGCCCTTGGCAACATTTGACGCCCTCCAAGCCCTTGCTCTGCCTTCCCAAAGCTGGGTAAGCGAGGTGCTGGGCTTTGTGAAATAGGTGTGAGGCTTTGACAGGGTCCTAGAGTCCTTCTGTCTCCTTTACCAAGGCTAGTTAGCGGTTTCCCAGCTTTGGGAAAGTGGAGGCAAGGCTCCAGGAGCCGGCTAGAGCCTCTCGCCTCCCTTTGCCAGCTTTGGGAAGGCAGCACAAGGTCTGGACCAAATTTTGGCCTCACTCCCCCACGCGACAAGGCAGTATATGGCCCACAGATTCTGTGTCAAAGTTGCAGCCCACTTGGTATGAAAATTTGGGCTGCCCTGATTTAGTTGGATATACAGGATGGAATTCAATGTCTCATGATTGTGACGGTTCCATCAGGGCAAACCTTTCTGCTTCCTAGATGGAACAATCTTCGCTCTCCTCCCTCCAAGCACTGCTCTGGGGATGCTTCTGACACACACACACACCCAAACTGATGGAGGGGGGCTCAGGAGGAAGAGGGAAGGGAACCCTATTGCATTAATGGGTCTGGTTGCTCTGGCTCCCACTAGTGCAACTATTTAGTTGAATTCGGTGCATAGACTGATCGGTATTAGCCGGCTTCCAATGTTCCTGCCATACGTAACCATGGCGGTAGGACTTAGAGAATGTCAAGGCTTCTAACTTCTAACATCAGAAGTGGCTGCTGGGTAAGGCCAAAGGCCCATCTTATCCATCAACCTGTTCTCACAGTGACCAGCCCCCAATGGAAGCCCACAAAGCAGGACTTCTGATAGCAGGACAACTGATAGGCTTGCCCTCCATGAATCTGTCTAACCATCTTTTAAAGTCAACCAAGTTGGTGGCCATCGCTACATTTTGTGGGAGAGAATTTAATCATTTAGCAATGCTCTGTGTAAAGGGGTACTTACTCCTGGTTGTCCTGAATCTTCCAATACCCAGCTCCATGAGACGCCCCCCAGTTCTACTCTTAAGAGAAAGGGAGAAAGTCTTTTCTCTAGCCACCAGTTCTCCATTGCAATTTTTGCAAGATCACATTAAAAATGTGATGTGTACCGAGAATAGAGCATATCTTAATTGCGTTTCTCAGCGTTTCTGCATATATTATGCCTGCCCACATCCTGGGGAGCTGGGTTTAGCTCTGCGTTCCCAGCATTGCTTGAAATACTGTCTGACGGACAATAGAGCCAGACCACAGTCTGGTGATGTAGTCTCCCCTCCAGAGTAGGCTGGAGCCTCTCTCTGTTTGGCTACGGAGTCAGCTAGCCACAGAGTGGGGAGGAACAGCATTTGGGGGGTGGAATATAAAAGGAGTTTCTGAGGGAGGGGGGTAGACAAGGCTGGATTTAAGATGAGAGGTTAGGCTTGGTTTTGAGGAGGGGCAAAGGTTCAGGTTAAGAAATAGGGTTTGGTTGGAGTTGGGAGTTAGGGAGTGAGTTCAGGAGAACTGGTTCTGAGGGAAGTTAAGCATTCACACTGAGGAGGACTAACCATAGCGAGAGGATGGAGCCTCGCAGCTTGGATAGGGAGACCGGGTTGAGGGTCTGGGGAAGGTATACAGGCCGGAGTGTCCTGAGAGGGCTGAGTCTGAGCCAGGAAAGGTAGATCTTGTGGGAATACAGGCTACCTGGGTCTCAGTAGAGTCAGGAGGGAAGAGTTCTTCTAGGTACTGAAGACTCCCAAACCAGTAACAAGGGGTGAGGGGATCCCCTGGGTCTGTAATACCATTTAGAAGACCTCATGAACCAAAGGATTAAGCTGTGAAGGAATCTGTATGGTGCTGAAAGTATTTAATTGTAATATCTAGGTGACAGAAACTGAGTACCCTCTATTCTAGAAACCTGAACATTTACCATCTGAAGTGTAACACCTGATTTTTAGTAACTGAAGAAGAGTTGTGCCAATAGTATTATGTTTAAGCCTGAGACATAATTAAATAAGTTAACTTCAACCTGAAAGAACGCATTTCCTGACCCGCTTCGTTTCATAAACTTCTTTTTATTTAATGAAACGTTTCTTGTTTGTTTGATCAGCTCCTGCCTGAGACTCTAAATCATTAAGTTTTCCCTCACACAAATCCCCCGCCAGATAATCTGTGGTAAATTGTAGAAATTCATGTAATTGGTGTACTGTGAGGTGGGTGCACTATATTTAATTGAGGGCAGTTAGCGGGAGAGGATCCACCGCATTATTAATTGGAGGTATTAAGTGGTGGGTCTGCTACAGCCGATTTGCAATGATCTTAATTGTGTAGCATTACTGACTTGCGGGAAATAAAAGGATGCTTTGATGG
The DNA here is from genome assembly GCF_964106645.2 of Podarcis pityusensis. NCBI lineage: Eukaryota > Metazoa > Chordata > Lepidosauria > Squamata > Lacertidae > Podarcis > Podarcis pityusensis. Next base: position 31,124,410 of record NC_138041.1, read on the forward strand.
GGTTGGTATTATTTGTGAAATTTGTCTCAGAGGGGGGCATAAAACATTTGAAAAGCCTTCAAAAAAAAATGATCATATAAAGGTCGCTTATTAACGGTGAGCCTGGTACACAATTGATCAAACTTACGTAAATCTGTTTCCATGCTATGTCCTTGACTACAGTGAGTCAGAAATCTTATTCATTTCTGCCACTTGGTTGAGCTAGCCCAGTGAGGGGGGAAATGTCCGTTTTCCTCATTGGAAAGCATTCTACCAGCATCTAACCCCCCCCCCCTTTCTCCCACTTTGCAGGTGCCCTCGTGACAAATTTTTTGACTTCAGATCTGGACAGTTATTCTTACTTGAAGAAAGTGGCCTTAGAAGGACACCTTTACAATGGATTTAATTTAATAGCAGCAGACTTGAAGTAAGTATATAAAAACTTCACAGCTAAGGCAGCAAAGGGGGAGGAAAAAGCAAGGGCCAATGGGGTTCATATAATGGATAGCACTAAATGTTTGTAGCATGGGTATGTGTCAGAGCAAAGCCTATTCTGTTTCCCCACCCCCTTTTTAATGAAGAAATTGTGTTCTTGTTGTCGTTGTTTTATTAAGGAACAAATTTAGGGTTGTAGCAGTCTTGAATTGTACTCATAGCAGCCCCATTGAAACTGGTGGACATGGCAGTCTTAATTTCAATGGGTTTACTCTGGGCAATGAATGTACATTTTACCTTTATTCAGTAGGCTAGTTTCTACATGCCCTCACAAACCATATTCTGTCCTTCATCCAGGCACGCCAGAGGCATTATCAGGACATATTCCAGCCAGGCAAAAACGTTATGGGGTTAGAAACAGAGCCAGTGGGAAGTGTGGCCTGGGGAGAGATCTGAGGGCCAGGTAGGGAGGCCTGGAGGGCCACATTTGCCCTCTGAGCTTGAGGTTCCCTACCCACGCTACACTGCGGTTGTGGAGAAGGGAGACGGGATTGCCAGGCAAGCTGCATAGATGACTAAAAGGAGTAGGCATGGATAAGGAAGGAAGCGCGGTGCCATCTCACAGTTATTACAAACTAATGGCTGCAATCTGCTCGCTTTGTTCACCTGGTCAGGCATCTAGGGAGAACTTGAATGAGAAAGGACCGAGAGGCAGAAACAGATGTGGTGATAATGATGAAGTCAAGGATGTCGCTCCCTGGAAATGTAAAATGGCACATCCCAGGTGTCAAGTGGGAACTGCCAATAATCCGAGTGGATCTGAAGTCAAGCACACTTCAGGTGTCATTTCATATGGTTCTGTAGATCTTCGCGGGGCTTTCTGAATTAGTCACATAATGAATATAGAATGCGGTCCTGGGAGAAAGCAGAGACAGAGTGCTAGTGAGCTCTGCTAGGCTCTAATTAACCCAAGAGGGTGACCTCAACCTGGATTTGAAGTAGCCTTTCTAGAAGGAGGCTTAAAGCGTTCCCCCCCCACACCCCGATCTATGAAATCATAGCAATGAAGGAAATTGCCCATTGTTTGGATGTATATTACGAACGGTACAGCTGCTTAGCTTTTTGGATCCAGCAAACTAAGCACACGCTTAAACCTCTTATCAATATACCCTGTTTGTTCTACATGCTTTTGTGGCACACTTAATCATGCAGAGTTGTGGTGGGACTATCATATCCACCAGGCGTTTGTGTAGCCCTGAAAGGGATGTAAGAATCCCCTGCTAGAGCACAAAAATCTTGGGTCAGCAGAGGCTGGATGACCATCTATCAGGGATGCTGTGGTGGCACCATGCACTGAGCAAGTGGGGTTGCATTAGGTGGCCCCTAAGATTCATTCTAACTCTAAAATGGTATAATTAATGTCATTCCCCGCTCACTGGGTTAACCTGCCGCTGAACCAAATGGAGGGTGTTGCTAAGACTTTGCTGCCGCAAGCTTCAAATTTATGTGAATTTTGTTTTCATTTTGCTTGCCAACCCTGCCCCACGGTGCAGGCCAACATAAATCATATCATTTTGTTTTCCTGTGGTGGAATACAGAAACGGGATTGGATGCTGAAGTGTGTGCCGCTTGACGATCCTTTTGGCCCTTTGCCGATCTGTAAATCAATTATTTCTGGGGCTCTGCCGCCCTTAGTTCAGCTCCGCTTTCAGCATTCCTGTTGCCTACTGGGGCTGCCTCAGCCCAGCCGAGCTGCCTTCTGGTTAGCTTTCAAATGCAGTAACTGGCCTTATTAAATGTATTATTATTTATTCATTTATGCCAGTTGCATTGAAGGATAGGTAGGCCTCAGTGGTATTTTGTAATGCTTCTTGAACAAGATGCCAAAGATGCTGGACTCCTCAGGAACCAAAGCATTGTCTGTTAACGGTATAGTTAGGAGTCTGTGGTGTATACAGTGGTACCTCAGGTTAAGAACTTAATCCGTTCTGGAGGGCCGTTCTTAACCTGAAACTGTTCTTAACCTGAAGCACCACTTTAGCTAATGGGGCCTCCCGCTGCCGCCGTTCTGCCGCCGTGCAATTTCTGTTCTCATCCTGAAGCAAAGTTCTTAATCCGAGGTACTATTTCTGGGTTAGCGGAGTCTGTAACCTGAAGCGTCTGTAACCTGAAGCGTCTGTAACCCGAGGTACCACTGTATCTGGGATGAGGAACCTCAAGTCCAAGGCCCAAATGCAGCCCTCCAGGCCTTTCTGTCTGGCCTTCAAGACATTTCCCAGGCCACACCCTGTCCCTGCTTTTCACCCTCCTTGAGTGCTTTTGCATGACAGGAATGCATTCTTGAACTGTGATAATGCCTCTTGCTTGCATGGATGGCTGATTGAGAGATGGGTGTATAGCTTTGACTGTACAGAGTAAAAGGTCCCGCTTGTTGCTCTGCTTGCTTTTGACTCTGGCCCTGCCCACCGCCGGCATGCGCCCCCCTCCCCAAAAGTTGCTCCCCTGTTGTGCATTTGCCAGTTCGTTCTTATGTGTGTACAGTGCATAGCTGACTACTTCAAATACGCTATATGTATTTTGACAAGAAGAGGAAGCTTCCCCTGGGCAGTAATTACTTTCTATATCCATTTCTTGACAGCTCAATAGAGTGTATCAAAGATGGATGGCTGCTAGCCAAAGAGGGGGGTATTCAGAATATGCCAAACAAACCATGTCCTCCTCCTGCTCTCCCTCCCCAAAATAGCACTCTGGTTTCACAGAAGTAGTTATAAGAGTTCTTCCCCTCAAATAGGTAGCCTTTGGACTCTCAGTGTTTTGCAGTAGGATTTCAGGTGCATACCAGAACTTCAGGCTTGTGCAATTTCAGTGGATTCAAAGGTTCTGTTGCCCTGGTGCGGCAAACCCACTTTTTTTGGTTTTTTAAATGGGTGTTTTGCAATTAGGAAAATCCTCTGAAAAGTGTTGGATGAATGAACGATGAACAGTACAAGCAAATCAGGATGAAATCAAGATCTGAGCTCATGACCGTATAACACCCCCCCCCACAACCAAATTGGAACAGATACTCAGTAAAGACCAGGCATAGTCTAACCTCTGTGTAAGTTTTGTGCAAGCGAGTCAATGCACGAGTCAAGGGTGAGCCTATGTTTGAATAAAACATGATTTGTGTTCCAGTGTGTTGTAAATGCATACTGCAGCTGTTAGTAATCAATAGGTTGGTGTTTGAGCATTACCTGTATTTAGTGGAGCTTTGACTATACAAAGATTACTAGTGAAACTGAGTTGGTAGGCATGTGTTGTGACCTGCCGTGGGATAGCTGACCGGTGAATCCCAGGCTTACAAATGGAAGGAGAATAATTTGTTTTCTCCAGACAACTTAAAAAATGCTGGGGGTCTTGGCAGACCACATAATAACATTTTTGTTTGTTTATTCTACAAATCAAAATATATACGTAACTCATATTTGAATAACTGTCAAGGTGCCTTATAATGCAATGGAAGAAGGCAAAAAACCCACGATCTTATTCTTTCTTTAGCATCAACATCAATATCATCACTGTATTATGAAAATCGTGGGCTTTGGGCCAGGCTGCTAAGAAGGGCTCCTTTTTAAACATTTAAGGGGAAATTAGTAGACTGCACCAGTGCATGAATATCACAGGCCCTTGTTCAAAATGGTTTTGATTTCTGTCATCAGAAAAAATAAACTGAGTGCAAGACCAAGTGCAGATATTTCTGACTGCTCCACAACCTTACTGTAGATAATGGAGCTTTTGCACCATCGCAGCTTGAGAACCTTTGGCTTAGACAACGTGGCACCAGACATTCTTGGACTGCAACTCCCATCATCCTTGACTGTTAGCCATGATGACTGGAGTTGGTGGCAGCTGTAGTTTGGTGGCAGCTGTAGTTCAACAGCATTCAGATGGCAACACGTTGGCTAACCCTGGCTTGAAGTGTAGCTTAGTTCATGTGCGTTTTCTTTTCTTTAGAAGGACGGTCTCTGGTTCTGCCCCTTGAAAGCAGCAATCACCCATTCTTTTGGACGGAGTGGGGAATGCCTGTTCTCCTTCGTCTTCCTAGTAGTAGCACTTGGCTTTGTTTGTTTGACTAGCACTGCATTCCCTCCCCCTTAGTTCTGGAGTGCCGATCTCTTCCGTATGGCAACCTTACTCTGTTGTCTGGACCTGTGGCTTGTGATGGAGCCATGTTAATCATGAGCATGGGTTTGAGAGAATGCTTTTTATAAATGTCATAGCTTGAAGGTCAGAACAATCCGTAGTAGAATCTTCTTCCCTGCTTCAAGTAAAGTGGACCATTAGAATTCAGCTGCAGACTGCCGCAAGTCGTGGTAGGTCAGGCAGAAGCTTTCATTTAAAACATTTCCTAGTGTCTCCTGCTTAGAGCGATGATCTTCAAATCCCAGTGGAATCATAACTACTGTAGGGCATCTTTGTGATTTGCTAATTTGCCCTTGGTCTCTCTGTAATGAAGATGAACACTCTCCTGGAACCAGGGGCTGGGGAGGACATGCAGGGAGGGCAGACACCGTTCAGAAATGGGGGCAGCCTTCTCTCCCTACAAGTTCAGGCGGTTTAGACCTCTTTCTGTTGCAATCATTCAGAGCCAGCCCTGACCAGATCTTTGTGGTCTTGGTACGATTAGCTCCTGCTCGTCCCTTCTCAATGACAAAGCCACAAATACCTGCTCTGTGCTCAATCTGTTGGACAAGGTTGGGTAATAAATAGTCTTGTTTCTCTTTCCTTCCTTCCTTCCTCTTTCTTTCTTCCTTCCTTCCTTCCTTCCTTCCTTCCTTCCTTCCTCTTTCTTTCTTTCTTTCTTTCTTTCGCCTTCCTTCGTCCCTCTTTCTTCCTTCTTCTTTCTTTCTTTGGATTTTTTTTTAAACAGCTTTCCTTTTTATAATTCAAGAATATTTGAGGTGGCTTATAAAGGAATGGCAAAACAGAACAGCATTTTTTTTTTTATTTTTTTTTATTTTTTTTTTTTAGAATGCTGGCATATGTTTTATTTTTTATTTTTTTAAATGATATTTATTAAGATTTTCAAAGATACAGAAAGTAAAGATTAAAATACATTCAAAGCCTTATTTTCATAGATCCACTTTCCGGGACTCCCCCCTTCCCCCACCCCTACCATATTCCCCTTTCATATTGTTGGCTCCACAAGCTCTCAGTTCTAAGTAAAACTTAATTTGTTTAAACCATTATTCGAATTTAAAATTTATACACTCCTCATCAATACCCTTAATAAAAAACAAAAGTTCTCTCCCCAGGGCCCACCCCATTTTCATTCCACAATTTCCCTTTTTTTTAAAAAATAAGGACACCCCACACAATAGAAATATAAGAAATAAGAAATAAAAAGTATAATAGGTGAAAAAGAGCCAGTTCAGAAAAAAAAAAGTTGACAAGCCTTTGGATTTTAGTTCTCCCCCCCCTGTCCCCGGTTTAATTTCCCCCTGACCACCAAACCATGTTATCTGCCTGGAATTCTTAAAGTCCATAAATCACCTATTTCCCCCAACTCCTTGCTGGCTTTTTCTTTTTATAGTTATTTTTTAAGACATTTAACTTCAAATCTTTAATAAAACTCCCCCCATTGTTCTTTCCAAGTTGTAGTCCAATTTCCTCTTGTTCCGCTGCTGAAACGTTCTAATTCAGAAGTTTAGTAACTCTGCAGGGATTATTGTTATTCAGGAACAAAAACTTGCGTTCAGTCCCTTCCTTTCTTCAATAGAAAATTCTATTGTCTCCTTTAGCTGAACACCCTGTAGACAAAATATTATTTCCGTTTTGCAGCTTTCCCAGAAGATAACCAGTCCTGTAAAATTCCAATGGTATTTTTCCACTTACGACCATCTTTGTAATGTCCCGAAACTCCTCTAGGGGGATTGTTGTAACTTTGTTTTCTCTAGTCCAAAAGTCCGATTGTTATCCATGTTTTCGCCATTTTGTATCCAAGTTTTAACGGGTTATAGCAAATTGTAACAAATTTAACCAGCAAAGTTCTCATAATAAGATCCTCTCTGCTTTCCGACTTTGACAGCTACTTTGACAGCTGTCAAAATCTCCGACTCTTTTCACCAGGCTCTCTCTTCAATCACCCCGGTTCCCAGGGGGGGGGGTCACGTTTCCCTTCTCCCTCAATTCTTCCTCCAGCACAGTTCTTGTAGTTCCCCATCGTGGAATTCTTAGTTTTTATCAGCAATACAAATCTTTTTGGACCTTGGTTTCCACCATCCTTGTTTTGGAAGGTTTACAGTAGGGAGGGCAGAACAGCATTTTTAAAGAGCCTCTAAAAATACAGTACAGCTTCTAAAAATTCCCTTCCACTGCCCTGCCTTTTCCGATGTCAGTGAGTACCTGAAACTGTCATTTGCGGAGTCAACACCATTGCTCCATCTACCCGCCATGCTGTCTACTCCAACTGGCAACAGTTCTCTTGAGCAGAAGCCCTTCTTCCACCCTGGCAATGGGCATCCTTCAAACTGAAAGATGATGGGGATTAATCCTGGGGAAGTCTTCGTTCAAAACATGTGCTCTCCTGCTGAGCCACATCTGTGTTCTCCCATAAATAGGAAATTTCTGCCCACTTTCAAATGCTTATTGTCAGAGTTGCTTCCAGATCCTAGCTCACAGAGGATCACGCTAGCCAGCGATCATTAAATAAAAGTCTTTATTGAGTTACAGTTTCCATTCTCAAGCTGCTGCGTGCAACCCTACGTCTAATGGTTAGATCGGCGAAGCTCCATCTGAGTCTCCGCCCCTTGTACACCAACTTAATATCCTAGCCTTGCTCCACCTTTTCCGCCTGACTGTTCTTCTCTGGGTCCCTCTGCCCCCCGGGGTCTCTTCCTTCCGGGATTCCTCTGACGCTGACGCTGACCCCCCTGACTCTTCACCCTCCTTTCGGCGGGCTTTAGGACCTGGCTCCCTTTCCGGGCTGCCTACTGCGCCACCTTCCTGTGCATTTGAACTTGGCACGCGCGCCCAACCTTCCACCTTCCGTCTGACCGTTTCTTCGCTCCCCGATGGAGGTGTGGCCACTCCTGACTCGTGCCCTCCCCCCTGTTGTGAGCTGCCAGCGCTTGATCCCTGGCGCCCTTCCTCTTCCCTGCTCTCTGGCGGTGACGCTGGTCCTGATTTCCAACTGCTCCCCTCTGAGTCCCCTCTGGCTCTATCTTCCTGGGGTGTCCCCCTAGGCTCCCCCCTTGCCCTGGCCACAGGTGCTCCTTTCTGTGAATCTTCTGATTCACTGGAAAGACTCGGAGATCTCGGGTCGTCGTCATCACTCATCTTTTCTTCTGCCTCCTCCCCCTCGCTCTCTGTTTCCTCCCTTGCCCTTGCCTCTGCTCCTGAACCCCTGACACTTATGTTCTTTTCTTTCTTGCTTTTAGTTTGCTCCTGTTTCGAAGTCCATTCTGCACTTTCTCTCCCCCCACTACTGTAACAAGTGATAAGTAGAGTTCTCATTACATGGGGGCACATGGTTAGATCTCGCTTTCCTGGTTTCTTTAGTTTACCTTTTTCCATTCTGCAGTGTGCCAACTCCAGTTTGGTTCAGCTAGCCCAAGATGGGCCCTGTCCTCACAGATTTTCCTTTGCTTCACTTATATGTCCAACTGTTTTCTCTGCTCAGCGAAGAGGGAAAGACAGCAAAGTAGGTATATTTTTAAAACGCAACGTAAAGGGACTGTTCCGATTAGCTTGTGACCATTTGACAAAAGTGGGTAGAAATATGTGAGCAGCTTCTGAAAGTGCTGCTCCCTTCCATTGCCCTTGTGTTTTTTTGCGTGTTTTTTTTTATGACGGCTGTAAAACAATCCAGGCAATGTGGTTGGCTTATATGCCAAATATTCACTGCGGCCAACATTGGATACGCTAATCTCTGAATTGCAAAAGCCTTCAGTGATGTCTTGTGGATATTTCGCCCTTAGGCTTTGATACTAGTGGCTACGTTGCCTGCAAGACACTCAGAATTCCCTTTGGTAATAAGATTGATCTTGAAACATAATTCCAAACAGTTTACACTGAAGCTATAAATTTCCGTGGCTGGCTCATGTTGCTGTTTGTCTGCAGCGAAGTTAACATCACTTGTTTTCAGAGGTTCTCTGCGGGTTGATGTTGGGCTGGATCCAGAGCTGCCCGTGAGCAGCAGAAGGGCCTCTTCTGCGGGCAGAAGGGCCCTTTCTGACATAGCGCAAGATTCTTGCACAAGAAAGGACGGACTGGGAAACCAGAGGTCGGCTTCTGTTTGTGCAAGGCATCGCAGAATCCCCTGTGCATTACACAACTTGCCGCCAACACTACCCCTTGCACAAAGTGGAACAGTAGCTGCTCACCAGAACTTCTCCATCTAAGGGCCTCTCTGGATCCAAGCAGAGTAGATTCTTCTAAAAACGTGGGATTAAAAGAAAAGAAAGGAAAGGAAAGCTCTCTTAAATGAATAAAAATACCTTGTCTTTCGTGCTAGCTCTTGCTTTTAAAATAAAATGCATGTGAATAAAAGCACGTATATCCTTCCTTTCTGTACTGCAAGATATCCAAGGCAGCTAACAACAATATAATAGCTATTGCAGGAATATAGGGTTGGGTCCAACTGTTTTTGATAAGAGCAGACCCAGCTGAAATCAACTAAGCCAAATTTATCATGTTTATAATATTCTGTTGGGAGCTGACCATAGTGGCTGGGGAAACCCAGCCAGATGGGCAGGGTATAAATTATTATTATTATTAGTCTCCATTGATTTCAATGGGTCTTTTCTGAGTAGAACAAACTTTGGATGCTCCCCTCCAGTCACGAGAGTGGCAGTTCCTATTCCTCATGTCTGAGTCTGGCACTGCAACTTATTTTTGAAGATCATGCTAATATGGGCAACAGCGATGAAAAATCAGAGCGGGTGGCAGTATTTTGGGAAAAAGCTGACCTTCCAGCCCAGTTTTAGAGGACAGAATGTGGCCCTTCTTTCCTGAGCTAGTTACAACATTCCCTTCCTGGAATGTGTGAGTACCAGCTTGTATATGTGTGTGTTTTCTAGCTGCTGAAGCTATTTGCTATTCAAATCTGTTACGGTTTGAGGTATGTGGAATAGAGAGTGTACTTCTGGGGAAATGTGGAATGTTGGGGAAATAAGCTACAGATGTCCTGAATTAACAAGGCTGTGCTTCAGATGCATCTCCCATTGTCCTGCCCCCAACCCCCTAAACTCCAAGGAATCTTAACTGCTGAAATTCTCAAACCAGAACTTCAAGGCAAGTATTAATGTTCCTTTCACACTCAAGTCTGCTACTAAAGGAAGTCTCTGGTGACTACTTAAATCAGCACATGATAGTCTTTTGCAGCAATGCTTGGCTAATAGATACATGTAAGAACTGGCTCTGGATTAGCTTCTGGGGTGCTCCCTCACTCAAAGACAGCTTTTTTAATATACTTCATACAGGCTTGGCACAAATATCAGTCAGATCATGGTTTACAGAGCCTAACTGGTTTGATGAGTCTAAATTGACAAACTTTGGTTTGCGACGGGGCAGAACTCAGATTATAAAATGATGGTTTGAATTTAAGCAAGCTGGTTTATATTACGTCTGACTCTGCAGATAGCAAACTAGGCTTGATGTTTTCCACATACTTAGCTCTTTTTGCTTATGTCTTTAGGAGCGTATAGCCTTTCAAGGAGTTGATCTACATGGTCAAGTTGGGACATTTTCTATAGAGACTTCCTAGGCAGGTGCTGTTTGTGGCTAGAATGTTGTACTGGAACCAGAGCCAGCGCTGTCCTGGAACCAACTATCCAGTGCACTTGTTGCAACGTTATTATCTACCTAGGGAAGCTTGAAAATGGAAGGAGCTAAATCTCCACTTAAGAAAAATCCTGAATTTTGTATAGTGTGCAACTATCCCTGTTTGACCAGGAATGGTCTTTGTTTTCAGTTACCTAAGCCTAATCAGGTACAGTCTTTATTTTTGCATTTTGGGGGGATTCTTGAAAAACATTTTAACGTAAGTGAATTGCTAGAGGACTTGTTCTTTAGGGTTCATCTGCCTTACCGGGATCTCTAGTAGTTTGGTGTTCTTCAGCTTTGGGTCCCCAGATGTTGTGGGATTACAACTCCCATCATCCCTGACCATTGGCTAAGCTGGTTTGGGCTGATGGGTGTTGCAGTCCAGCAATGTGTGGGAACCAGAGTTGAAGAATGCTGAAGTTGTAGGTGCATTGTGTCTAGTGTCAACACATTTGAATGGACACAGTGACACACTGCATTATACAGCCTGCACATTCACATACCGCTGCTGCTGCTGCTGCTGCTGCTGCTTAGTTTGAATTGTTGATAACCTATTGTAAGGTAGTTGTGGTTTTCCAGTGTGTTCAGCTGAAAAAAGCAAATACCATAATAGCTTGGAAGGAAGGCAGTAGCAGATTAAATTAACATAGCATGCAGAAATCAAAGAAGACTCTTCAGCAATGAGTAATAACAAGGGCAATTCAGACAATGATGAGTATCTGGGGTGTTACATACACGACTCTTGCTTTATTTCTTTTTTGGGGGGGGTGAAATGGAAAGCACATGACCATTGGTGTTTTAGCACACATTCCATTAAACTGTTGTGCACTACTGCAAATGCGTGAAATATTTGTGGAAGCCCATAGCGGTATTTGAAACTTGCTTGGTTGCTTGAAAATATGTTAAGTTCTTGCCACAATCTTTATTAATAGATTTCTCCTCTCTCGTCTCTCTCTTTTAAAAAAAACCAGCAAGATACATAGTTAAAATCTAGAAGCCTGGAAACTACAAAACTCTTATCCTGGAGGAGTTGTGGAATAGTACATGAGATGAATTTATATTGAGCAGAACATCTGATTGACTTGCCTTGGGAACGAGTCTGATACGTTCGTTCTTTTTGCTGAATTTTGCTTTCTTTCCTTAAAACAAAAAACTTTGGCTTTTTAGCGATGCGTGACCAGCTTGGGTTTTGTAAGGAATTGCTGGAATGTATGTCTTTGAGAAGGGTGGGGGATAAAGATCTAAGGTGAAACATAGCAACATGACTAATGGGCGATGCATCATCCACTTGGGGTTCTTTTGTGGGGGGGGAGATATTTCAAGTGCAAAGGTGCTCCCTCCATAGAAAATAAAGCGGTAAATCAGAGGTGTATATTTACCATGCAATTATGAGGGCCGCGAAACGGTTGCAAAAGAGTGCAAATCCTTCATTTCTAATGACAGGCGTTGATTTGTTTGGCACAACTATTCCCTGCTGCTTTAGTTGTTTACTGCCTGTTCCATGTGTGGCATTAGAGCATGGGTCGTCAAACTAAGAGCTGCGGGCCAGATCAGGCCCAATTGCCTTCTAGATCCGGCACGCGGACGTTCCAGGAATCGCTGCGTGGATCGCCAACACACGCGTTCTTTCCCTCTCCCTCCCTCTCCCTCACACAGCGGCACTTTTCTCCTCAGGGAAGGAGCAATCTTGTCCCACGCCGCTTGCCGTTGACGGCAGGAGTTGGCTCGCCCGCCTGCCCGCCTCAGTGGGCATGTGACGCTGGCTGCCGACTGCTGCTGCGTTTTCCTACGGCGCCTCCTCCCTCTTTCAGTCTCCCCTTCCTTCCTTCTCCACACCCCTTTTCCATGCCACTTCCTTGCATGCTTTCTTCACTGCCTGCCTCCCTCCTTCATTTCTCCCATGGCATTCAGGCGGGTTGTTGCGGCAGCTGTGGCCGCAGCTTGCGGGTTGGCGGGCGGCTCTGTCTTCTTCTCCGTGGTGCCTCTCAGGAAGTAGCAGCAGCAGGTGGTGGGTAAAAGCTCCAGCGAAGCCCCAGTTCCCCTACGTCCGTTCACGGCTCCTCCGCCGGGGCTGCTGCTTCTGTCTTCACTGGCCAACACAGCCTCCTGCCCTGCCATGGCGCCTGGCTGGCTGGAGAAGCCCAACTGCGGCTAATGGGACGACAACAGGGACAGGTAAAGCGAAGCATCTTCAGGCCTCTTGGCGGGCGGGTGAAAATCGTTCATTCCCCCCCCCCATATAGTCCAGCCCTCCACAAGGTCTGAGGGTCAGTGGACCAGCCCCCTGCTGAAATGTTTGCTGACCCCTGCATTAGAGCCATTGGGACTTGCGCTAGCAGAACAGGCTATTCCTCTCCTCTCTCCTCTCCTCTCACCTGCAGCCCCCTGTGCACTCTCAAAATCAGCTCCAGAGGGTTCACAGACCCCCCCAGAGAAGATTTTGGGGGTTGAAAGAGGCAGTGGAGGAAACAAACGTGATGCTGTGCAAGTAAAACTCTGTTGGTTCTGCTTTGGTTACAACCCACAGTGCTTAGTACAGCCTTCCAGCAACCTGGTATGCCCCCCACCCCAGATGCATTGGACTGCAGCTCTCATCGTCTTTGGTTGTTGGTCATACTGACGATCATCCCTGACTATTGGGGGGCTGGTGGAGTTGCATCCCAATCCATCTGGATGGCGCCAGGTTGTAAAAAGCTGGTGGAGTATATTAGTCTGCTATTGTAACACAAAGTCAAGAGCGAAGCAAGGACAGCAATACGTCACTTGTTTGCATTAAGCTAAAAATTAGCATGGCTTAACATTGCGTTCAAACCAGACGGTGGTTTAATTCATGTTTAATTTGCTGTGTAAAATTGATTTTTGTGTTTAATAAAGAGAGAAAAGAAAGAAGGCCTGCCCCAGCATTCCGACTAATAGGGATTGTGATGGTCAAACTTCTGTTGACAGGGAAATGTTGGAGGTTTCTTTTCATTGATGGCCCTTTACTGCACATCCAGCTGTTACTTTGAAACTTGAATGACATTCGGATGAAGATATTTTTGTGCGCTCGATTCAGTTGACAACCATGCTTCGAAACTCTTTATGGGATGACAGAAGGTAGCGCCCACCTAATTGCTGGCAGTGGAGAGAGCTTAGAAGCGCCAGGGGCAGGCTCCCATGGGAGGAATCATCTGAGCATCCAGACAGGTTTCCACAAAAGGAAGCTAGTTGGGGGGGGGGGCAGTGGTACTGTTGCCAGGTGCTGCCTGTTGAAAGGTGACTTAAGGCAGTGGTTTCCAAATCCTGGAGCTCCTCCACAGTTGAATCAGGTGTCTCTGCAAGATCAGCAAGGCAAGCTTCTCTTCTCAGATGGTGTCCCTTGTTGACAATCTTTTCCTGCGATGCACAGCTGCAAGGCATGGTTGGGCACATTTATTTCGTCTAAGGGGGTTGGCTGTCGCCTCCTCTGAGCTGAGAGCATACTCTAAAGGCAGGAAGACTGAAAACCACAGGGTTATGATATATAGTCCCATTCTCTATCTTCCATTGTTTGCCAGCCTTGCGCTTGTCTGATAACCTCTTTTTGTTGTTGTTCAAAAGACTTTTTAAAAGGCTGTGTATATGAGAAATAAGCAGATTTTAAAAGCAGGGAAAGTGTTTAAAGTTTATGGGCGAGCGAAGGGCTCAAATGTTACTAGTAGCATGAATCTTATTTTAGGGGGAAGTGGTGGAGAGTATAGAGCAGGCATAGGCAAACTCCGGCCCTCCAGATGTTTGCGACTACAATTCCCATCATCCCTAGCTAACAGGACCAGTGGTCAGGGATGGTGGGAATTGTAGTCCCAAACATCTGGAGGGCCGGAGTTTGCCTATGCCTGGTATAGAGGGTTGTATGCAACAGTAGTTCTACTCAGAGTAGATCCACTGAAAAGAATGGGTAAGGCCCTTTCCCCCTGTGTCGCAGGGCCTGGTTGAAAATCCAGCTCAAGCTGCTATTGCCCTGGGGTGGGTATTTTAGTAGGATTGTGGCAGGCGAGTCCAGCCCTTGCTGTCTGGATTGGGGGAGCCCATGCCTGCTATTTGAAACACACACTCATAAATGTGACCCTGCATTTAATGCAATGTACTTTGTTTTCTTTAAGTTATTTGTTTTAGAATATTTATGTCCTGCTTTATAGCAACAGGAGACTCTGAATAGGTAAAATGCAAGGGTACAAAACGATGTCATGACATACGTATATGGAACAACAAATACAAACTTTTGTTAACACAACGAGAAACAATATTAGGCTGAGAAGATCGCACATGGGTGAAGGGAAGTAACGGGAACAGGGGGAGGAAGGTATAGGGCACCATTTGGAAAACTGTTAAAGATATATATGTGATTTAAGAGGTTAAGAACAAGGAGTTAAAAGAAGGAGATTGACATGCATGAAAAGCAAAGTCATGTTCTTGTTTGTATTATGGTTTATTTTGGTTGTAAAATCCTCTGATGTAAATTTTTAAAAAACAATAAAAATTTAAAACTTCAAAGTGTTGTGCAAAAGGTTCTCGAACCAAGATCAGACCCTGGTCTGGGAGAGGAACAGAAATGACATGGTGCCCATGTAGAATCAAGCTTATTAGGGTAGTGTTTCATGTTCCCATCCTTGATTCCAAGGGAGTGAAGCTGAGCAACTGGATTTCACAGTGGTCCGTGATGGAGGCAAGGCTTCCCTTGCTGGCAGTTGCCAGGCAACAGGTTGCACCGAAGTCTTCTGAGGTGAGGGAGTTGGGCTGCCTAGCTGGTTCATGCTCAACCTGTGATGGGAGCCATGTTAGTTTGGTCCTGAACAAAATAAGGAGGTAAGGAAGGTCTCTATAACCAGAGAGAGAAGATATATGTTTGCTTTCTTGCAGTACAGACATCAGCCAAGACAAGAGCATGAGTAATTATTGTGTTGAACCTTAGGAACACAGAGGCTTGAACTCTGTAGTGGTTATAACTAATATTAAACGCTGGTAAAATGACAACGAGGCAGCCGGCACCTATGTTGAAAATGCGGAGAATTCAATTAATCTTCGTTGCATTTTTCAGGTGGATTAGAATTTACAGTCTATTCTGTGGTGAAGGCTAAGAGTGAATGAAAATAAAATTAGAACACTAATGTGAAGGATGGGTTGTGCCTCAAAGTTTGCCAGCTTACGATATAAGCACTGTAAATAACTGAACACCGATATTTTACAGTGTGGATTTTCCTCCATTGTGGGATGGGAGATGCACTCTGTGGGCCAAACTTTCCTGTGATTTCCAAGGGAAGAGACAACGAAGAGTTGTATACTCAACAGTGAATGCAATTGGCAAACCAAACAACGCCTTGGATATTTCCACATCAGTTCATGATTTTTTTTTTAGTGTGGTGGTTAGAGTGTTGGACTAGGACCTAGGAGAGCATGGTTCAAATCCCCACACAGCCACAGAGCTCACTGGGCTGGTCACTAACCTACTTCACAAGCTTGTTGTGGGGATTAAATGACGGATAATAATAAAAATAAAATAAAATTTTATTTATATCCCGCCCTCCCCAGCCAAAGCCGGGCTCAGAGCAGCTAACAACAGTACAGTGATACAACATTCTAAAACCATTTCATTATAAGATCAGTTCAAATCAGATTAATGTCAACCATTGGGCTAGAGTTCTGTGAGGATTGCCAGAAGAGGGGGTCAGGCTGTGCCCTGGCCAAAGGCCTGGTGGAACAGCTCTGTCTTGCAGGCCCTGCGGAAAGATGTCAAGTCCCGCAGGGCCCTAGTCTCTTGTGACAGAGCGTTCCACCAGATCGGAGCCACAGCCGAAAAAGCCCTGGCTCTGGTTGAGGCCAGCCTAACCTCTCTGTGGCCCGGGACCTCCAAGATGTTTTTGTTTGAAGACCGTAAGTTCCTCTGTGGGACATACCAGGAGAGGCTGTCCTGTAGGTCCAAGGGTCCTAGGCCGTATAGGGCTTTAAAGGTTAAAACCAGCACCTTAAACCTGATCCTGTACTCCACCAGGAGCCAGTGCAGCTGGTATAGCACTGGGTGAATGTGATCCCACAGTGAGGACCCCGTAAGGAGTCTAACCACAGCATTCTGCACCCGCTGGAGTTTCTGGGTCAGTCTCAAGGGCAGCCCCAGAACCATGTACATCACCTAGAGCTCCTTGGAGGAAAGGTGGGAAATAAATAAATAAATAACCTAATGGACATACTTTTGCATGTAATTTTGCCTAATGTACACATATTTATTTATTTTTTGCAAGGCAGTTCCTCCAAATATATTGCATTTTCATTTGCTTTCACTAGCACATTCATTTTTGTGGTGTTTCCCTTAACGCAAGCAATTTTTGAGGGGAGGCCGGAGAGAGCCGCACCGTACGATTCGGAGCAGTGCGAATTTTAAAGTGGCAGCTTGTTTTTCAGTTCACATACTGTTTTTGGAAAGCACAAATTGCATGAACTGAATCGGATCTGTCCCTTGTGCCGAGGCAGCATTTTACTATTAGCTAAGCTAACAACTGCTTTTCCGGGGGAGCTATTTTAACTAATAGCAATGAGCTGTGTAGCATAAGCCATCTTTTGAAGCATACCTTGAAAGCAGAAAAGAGGGAGAGCACAAGAGGTCGAGTAAATCCAGTGCTTCTGTTTCTTTCATTTTCTTCCTTTTTTATCTTGTTTTAATCTCAATCACCCTGTTGTTGATGCCCTACATAAAGTTGTTGTTGTGGGGTGGGTGCGAGTGTGTTTTAAGAGCTTTGGCTGCTTTAAAAAGGGAGGGCAACGCATCTCAGTTTGTGTTATAGCTGCAAAGTATAGGATAGGTTATAAATAGCTGAATAAAGAACAATTTCTGCTTGTTAGACTTTGTGCACCAGATGCCAATTTATACACCGGCAGCTTAAATTCCCAACGCGTTACATTTAGTTTTAATGAGGTTGTACCCAGCCTGCTTTCGGTTTGCAAGGGCCTATTGGGGTGTCTCCCCTGTTCTCGGACAAAATGAAATGCGGGGAAATGGTTGCTCATCTGCTGTGCAAACACTCCATCCTATGATTATATATGTGTGTACGTGAGTGCATACATGTATGTGTGTGTGCTTATCTATATGATTTCCTACAGAATTGTGTGTGTGTGTATTATTTTTTATCTTAAACGGGAAAGAGCAGGGGGAAGAGAATCGTGCATAAAAGGGACAAGGCAATTCTGAAAGCTTGGATAGAATTAAAATCTTGACTACAGATGTACTTCATTTGTCGCTGGAGAACTGCTTCTCCACCACCACCGTTGTAAATAATAAGTGAATCGCTTGAGTGAAATACTGCCTGATATGATCTCATCCTGACGTCCAGCCTAATAATCCCAGAGCAGTTTGAGGAATTGCCTTTCTGTGCTGGCAGGAAGGGCTGAAGGATGTAGAGAGTGAGCCATCTAATGGCAGCTCTGCAATTCTTCCTTTGCTACTTCATAAAAGAAAAAGAGGAAGATGGGGGGGGGGAGAGATCCTTAAAACTGTTGCCTTGTCCAATTTCCTCCCCAGTCCACTCGAATTTGACATGCTACTAGCAGCATCTGCTAGCTTATTTCTAAAACTCCGTATCGAGAAAGAAAGCTAAATCCCATAAATGCCTTCCTTGCTTGGAAGCCAGTTCATCTCTTAGCAGCAAGGGCGTGGCTGCTCCCACACCAACTCTGGTAACAGCTGAAGGAAGCAAATCACGCAGACCTTGAGGTAGAGATAGATGCATCTTGTCAACTTTGTTTCTCATTTTCCCAACCTTATGTTCAGTTGGCCCCATTCCCTCAGTGGTTTGTTTGTTTGTTTGTTTGTTTGTTTGTTTGTTTGTTTAGCTCATGCCTGCTGTATATCCACATATCCACCTTTTGGCATTAGTGGCCTTATGCCAAGTCTACTTTTGGGAGAAAAGTTGTTTAGGCCAGCTGCTTTGTAATCTGGTTTAGTCAATTTCACAGTCCCATTTTCTTGGATAAAACTTGGGAGAAATTTAGGAATATTGAACCCTTCCTTCCTCGTTAAAGGTAAACGGTAAAGGGACCCCTGACCATTAGGTCCAGTCGTGGCCGACTCTGGGGTTGCGGCGCTTATCTCGCTTTATTGGCTGAGGGAGCTGGTGTACAGCTTCCGGGTCATGTGGCCAGCATGACTAAGCCGCTTCTGGCAAACCAGAGCAGCGCACGGAAACACCGTTTACCTTCCTGCTGGAGGGGTACCTATTTATCTACTTGCACTTTGACGTGCTTTCGAACTGCTAGGTGGGCAGGAGCAGGGACCGAGCAACGGGAGCTCACCCCATCGTGGGGATTCGAACCGGCGACCTTCTGATCGGCAAGCCCTAGGCTCTGAGGTTTAACCCACAGCGCCACCCACGTCCCTTCTCCCTCATTACAAGCATTCATATGATCATTCTGGCTCTGGCTCTTGGTCTCCCTGCCTTCCATCGTCTCAGTCCCAGTTGGTCCATCTCACTCTGTTTTGTCTGCACCAGCCTGCCTCAAGCCTGGTGCCCTCCAGATGTTTTCAACTGCAACTCCCATGTGCACCAGGCAACATGGTCATGCTGACTGCAATTGATGGGAGTTATAGCCCCAAGCATGTGAAAGGCACCAGGTGAGGAAGAGTGGTCTAATCTGACAAAAAGTGGGTCTCCAGGTCCCAAGAATTTTTCCCAGCCCTACCTGGGAAATAAATAAAACTTAATGGATTTTGGCATGCAAAGCATGAACTCTCCTACTAAACTGCATCCCATTTCTGTCCTTAACCTATATTGCAATTTCCCCATAGCGTTCATGCTGTGGATTGACAGCTTAAAATCCAACATTCTCCTATTCTTTTCCTCTCCTCTAACTCTTTTTCTTTTGCAAGAGCAGAACTCTTGTTGTTTCCCTTTTAACTAGGGATGTGCCTGCGTGATTCAGGATGTGGCCCTGGCTTGTGGCTTCTCTACTGTCCCCTGCTCATAACATACAGCAGTGAAACACAAGATGAGGCCCTGCCATGCGTTCACCTGCCCCTCCTGGTGGGGAAAGGGTGAAACAAGCAGTGTGTCAATTCTATTTTTGGTTGCTGGCCTGCATGTTGTGTAACGTTTCTCATTGCGGTCCCAGCCAGCATGGCCAGTGGTCAGTGAATTGTTATCTGGCAAAATCTAGAGGGATGTAGGGTCCATGTCTTCCCCACCATATTTGAGCTTGATAAATATTGGAGAGCAATTTGATTTCTCAACACAGGGCTTTTTGTGTTAGAAAACTGATAGCCTGTTTGCTCTGATATCCAAGTACTGCACACTTAGAGTTGTATACAGCATTAGTCATTTTCGGAGTAGATGCACTGAAAGGAAAGGAAATTACTATCTTAGATCATTTAATTACAGTCTGAGTAAATGCCATGACCCCTGTATCCAGGAGTGATTTGGACACAAAGTTGAAGGCTGCAGGGGAACTGGATGGGGAGCTAGTCTGGGTCAGGTATCAGAGCTGACTGCAGAAGACAGGGAGGCTGTTGGGCTTGAGACGGTTGGACAAGAATTCCCAGAGGAACCTCCCAGGCCATCAAGGCCTATAGGGACCCGGGACCCTCATAGACAACTTCCCTTGAAGAACCAAATGTCTCTCACTGCACATCACCGGCCCAGCAGTGCTAGAAGTCCACCAGGAGGGGCGGCTATGGAGCAAAGGAGACTTGTCCATCTTCAGTCCAGAGGGTTGCTTCTTTAAGGCTCTGAAGTTATTTGGACTCAAGGGGGTGGAGCCTAGAGGAGGTTGTCTCCAGACACAAGAGGCCCAGTCTGCTCCCAGTCTTCGTCAGAGCAAGTTGCTCACTTACACCCATCAGTGGTCCAGTAGCCATGCCTCCAATCTTGCCCCTTTCCAGGCAGGTTCTGCATCAGACCAGAACACAACGGCAGAACTTAAGCTGGACAAAACCCAAACTGAACTAAGCTTTTGTTCATTGGGGACTGACACGTTGTGTGTTTTGTGCTGTAAACTTGTACATATGCACAATTGTTGGATGGTGTGCTGTTGCCGTGAAGATTGAATTTTGCCTTCAATACGTAGGTGTATGCTGAACTGTGCTGTACCCTGGGGGCTTCATTACATTCCACGCTTTGATTCATATTTTCAGCATCTGTGAATTTTTTTTAAAACGTAATTGGCTTTGTGTACCACTTTCCCAGTAGAATAAAAGCAGCAATGGTGTGGATGGGAAATAACTAAGATGAAGTGGGATGCGGGAGAGCTGTTTTGTGATGGCTAGATGTGAACTCACTCTTGAAATGTCCTGTGGCTTGTTGCTGAAACAAACGTGTATGAAGAAGTTAAAAAAAGAGAGGAAAAAAACCAATCTCAAATTGCTGTTGACTCATCAGGGCAGACATGAGTGGGGTCAGCGTAAGTCCTGACTACTGTGGTTCGGATGCATATCTGAACTCGGCAGGTTCTCATCCAAGACAGGGTGGCGTTGTTCAGAATTTAATCAAATGTGGGAGGAAGTGCTGGAAAGCTCTATTGTATTTCCCTTTGTTCAAAGTACGCGCGTGCACACACACACACACACACACACACACACACAGAGAGACTTGGATCCAGAAAAGCACAAGTAGAGTTTGAAGGCACATAGCAAGACTTCCTTGCACCCTTGGTTCTGCAGCCTCTTATGCCTCTGGGGGAAAGAATCAGCAAAAATTTGCACACTTTGGTACACATGAGCAGTGGCTCTCTGAATATTGTCCCTAGATAACAAGCTTTTGCTTTGTTTTTGAACAACTCAAGGGGTTGTATCCAGTGTTGCGACAATTAAAAGCAACTTACTAGGTTACTTGTTCTGCTGGTGAAGTGTTTTGCACCAGTGGGTTGCTGTTGTTGCGCAAGGGAATGCATAAGCAGCATGCTGGTAACTTTGTTGCACAATAGAATGCACAATGGGTTGTGCAGTGGGTTTCTGCTAGTGCAACTGTTGCATTGCATTCCTCTGTTGTGTAGCATGAAAACTCCTGTTGGATACAGATCTTTGTTTCCTTTTTCCTTTTGTAGCTCCTATTAACCTTGTAAAAAAATTCCTTTCTTTTCTTTTTCGTAGTTTGTGGGGGGGTGTTCCTTTTTATTTTCCTCTTTAAACAGCCTTTTAAATAGTGACTTGATTATTATTATTTTAAATGAGTAATTGACTGATCCCTGAACTGAGGGTTGGCGGGGGGGGGGTGTCACTGTGGGGAAGGGTTGCACGGAATTTAAACTTAATCAAAGATATGAGTTGCCATTTTGCAAGGAAAACTCTTCTCTCCACCCCTATTTTTATCTTTTAGCACCACCAAAGGAGATGTAATTTGGTATTACGGAAACAAAGGCGGCCCAGAACCTGTCTTCTTAAATCCCGGTGGGTTATATCAAAAACTGTTGGAATGTTGGTTTATGTTACAGCAGTGGCATGTGTTTGTGTGTGTTGTGTGTGTGCTTGCACAGTCTTTGTCCTGAAAAGCGGAATCCCATGAAAGAGAGCTACTGGATCTTTGTAAGAGGAGTCTCATTCAACGGTGCATTGGCTACATGTGGAGTAAACTGGCTTTATAAATATCTCAAATAATATTTTTTTTAAAAATACCGATGAGTAGGGCGCTTAACTAAAACATGGAAGGCTGTAGCCTGAGGGCTTGTTCTAATAATTACTTTGCCTACAGCAGCTTGCAGGGGAATTCAGGAGTCAGGCAGTGCTGAGGCATACTGCTGATGTAGTATATCATTTTGGAGGATCTTCTTTCAACATAACTTAGAACTAGATACTTCTAGTGCTGGAAGGGACCTTGGACGTCTATCTAGTCAAGGGATGGGGAATCTCCAGTCCATGGGCCAATCTTGGCTCAGGACAGGGAGGGACCTGTTTGGCCTGCAAGAACCCACACCCACCTGTCAATCAGCAACATCACTGGGGCAGGTTCGGCACTGGCAAAGCTGCAGGGAGCAGGATTAAACCTTCCTCCCATCAGCTGATGAGCTGGGGAGTTTAGTCCTGCTGGGTGCTGATTCCCTGCAGGGAACATGCTGGTGAAGCAGAACCTCACTGCCATGCATCGACGTCCCATAGCTCAGTTGGTTGGAACATGGTGCCAATAATGCCAAGGTTGCAAGCTTGATTCCCATATGGGACAGCTGCATATTCTTGCATTGCCAGGGGTTGGACTAAATGATCCTTGTGGTCCCTTCCAACTCTAGAATTCCATGATTCATGACTTGGGGCTTTATGTCAGGTTGACTGGTGGGATTGACTCTGGTCACCATGTCAAGGCCAGCCTGCAGGGTGGAAACAGATAAAGATCTGGCCCATAAGATTCCCCACCCCTGATCTCATCCATACCCCACCCCATTCAATGCAGAATCTACAGTGCAAGATGCAGAGTCCAGCATCTCTGACAGATGGCCATTCAGCCTTTGTTTAAAGGTCCCCAGAGAAAAGCGAACCAACTACCGTTTAAGACAGTGATGGCCAAACTTGGCCCTCCAGCTGTTTTGGGACTACAGTTCCCATCATCCCTGACTATTGGTCCTGCTAGCTAGGGATGATGGCACTTGTAGTCCCAAAACAGGTGGAGGGCCAAGTTTGGCATCACTGGTTTAAGATCCTCTGTCAAGCAGCTCTCACTATTAGGAAATTTCTCCTCCTGCCCAGCCAGAATCTGCTTCCTTGCCATTTCCACCCCTTGGTTCTAGACCTGCCCTCTGGAGCAACAGAGATGAAGTCTGCTCCATCTTCTAAACAACAAACCTATAAGCTCGTTCCGCATGTTCATATCCCACCATCCCTCACTTGCATTGCACAAAGCTGTTTTTTAAAAATAAAAATACATGCTACTTAACTAAACGTAATACATAAAATGTTAAAATGGATTAAGGCCAAACTTCAATTGAAAATGTCTTCTGGAATTGGGGAGCCTCCAGTAGGTGCAGAAGTTCAACAGGGATGGGGCTGTCTGACCTCAACAGGAAGAGAGTTCCACGAATTTGGGCTCACAATACTGAATGCACAGCTCCTGCTGGATACAAGCTGTTCATCCATGCCATGAAGGACCTCTTATGAGAGACTCTCCCCAAGACCTCAGTGATCAGGCAGGGATATAAAAGTATAAGCAGAGCATTAGAAAGTTTGTAGGCAAATAAAATGGGGACACTGGCCACATCTGCATGCAGTGCAAAGCCAAAAAAATTTATGGCATAATATGCCAGGATATGCATGAGTTGTATGCAGGGGCACGCAGCTGATTTGCAGCCACATTGCTCGGCAGTTAACCATAGTTAACTGTGTGCAAGTCCAGAAACTATGGTTAATGGCTTCGGAACAAGCCAGAGTGTAAAGCCAGCTTCAAAGCATAGCTTTGTATCCTGATTTCTTTTGAAGCTTGACATTTACTATTTCATTACATTTATACACCATTTGAGAATAAAACAATAATCACAGGGAGGGAGGGACGGACGGGCTGCAAAGGAGCATGGCATCTCTGTACCTGGCATCACAAAGGAACCTGGCATCACTCATAAGGTAAAGGTAAAGTGACCCCTGACAGTTAGGTCCAGACGTGGCCGACTCTGGGGTTGCGGCGCTCATCTTGCTTTATTGGCCAAGGGAGCCGGCATACAGCTTCCGGGTCATGTGGCCAGCATGACTAAGCCGCTTCTGGCGAACCAGAGCAGTACACAGAAACACCGTTTACCTTCCCGCCGGAGTGGTACCTATTTATCTACTTGCACTTTGACGTGTTTTCAAACTGCTAGGTTGGCAGGAGCAGGGACCGAGCAACGGGAGCTCACCCCGTCGTGGGGATTTGAACTGCCGACCTTCTGATCGGCAAGCCCTAGACTCTGTGGTTTAACCCACAGCGCCACCCGTGTCCCAGGCATCACTCATATCCTGGCTTATTAAGGTAGTAATTTTTACTTAGAACTACATTCATGGCCACTGTATGACTTTCTTGGTAGAGGAAGAGCCACCTTAATTTTGGAGCTGTTGTACTTTTTGTCTTCCACTCTTGTACAGTGGTTCCAACCCTACCCCCTCCTAGCCAGGCTGTTGCATGAGTTTTCAGAATGGAAGCAACCTAGCCGTTGACTTGAAAGGCTGCGCATAGCTCAGTGGCAGAGCACATGCTTTTCATATGGAAGGTCCCACGTTCAGTCTCTGCATCAGCCTGAGACCTCAGCGAGGGCCCCCAGCAGTGTGAGAAGGAGGCGCAGTACAAGGCGGCTACTTAAGTCCGCAAGTTAAAAATAAATCCAGGGAGACCAAGGGGATTCAAGCCCTGTCTTTTCCCTTTAATTAAAAGGGGGGTGTTGAGAATTCTCGGCGCATCTGACTTTGTTTTTGCATGCCTTAATGCCCCATTAAGAGATCAGTGATCACTTATTCACACCGTGCCACAAAGCTGTAATGCAAGAATTGGGTACCCAGAGGTACTGCCGCTGACATCCCTGATCTTTCTGCATCAACGACGAGTTCATTCTGTGCTAAATGTGGCCTCCACGGGGAGAGTAGCTGATGTTGGAGGGTTGTGGGATAGATCATTATATTACACAGCTAGTGCTTATTCTTCTGGATTATGGCCAGCAAATGTAGGGCAGTGCGAGAGAGAGAGAGAGAGAGAGAGAGAGAGAGAGAGAGAGAGAGATCTCTGCTGTCAACCAGTGTTGCTGTGCACCGTTAAGGACCCTATTTGAGAGATGTGCCGTATGCGTTTAAAAGGGGATAAAGTGCCTTTCATTAAGCCATATATGCAGCTCTTTCGGCGTGCCAATGCCTTGCAATCTTTCGTCTGAAGAAAGTGAGATCCAATCCGCTGTCATCATTGTGTAAGAACATAGGAAGCTGTCTTAAACCAAGTCAGGTCTGCTAGTTCTGTATTACACTGAGTAGCAGGGGCTTTCCATGGTTTCGGACAGGGGGTCTTCCCAAGCCCTACTGAAGGATGCCAGAGATTGAACCTGAGACATTCTGCAATCCACAATCTACCACTGAGATGCAGCTTCCCCCCGGTATCCTGCATCCTATCCCTGGGGATAAGCCAGAATGTTAGCGAACTTTGGAGTTGTATCCTTCCAAGTTAGAGTAGGCCGATTGAAATTAATGAACCTAAATCAACCATGTCCATCAATTCCAGTGGAGCATGAGACTCTTCATTTCAGCATTGTGGGTTCAAGCCCCATGCTGGGCAAAAGATTCCTGCTTTGCAGGGGGTTGGACTATCGTGGTGCCAACTCTACAATTCTATGGTTCTATGGGTCTACTTTGAGTAGGACTGGCTTTGGATGCAAGCTTTTTTCTTTAAGTTACGAGCAGAAACTGCCACAAATGACTACAGCAGCATAAAACCAGCCTGTGCGTTCCACGGCATTGATGTTACCCTAAACTAGGGTTAGCCAATGTGGTGCCCTCCAGAACCACAATTCCCATCATCCTTGACTATTATTGGCCTTGCTGCCTGGGATGGGTAGGAGTCCAACAAATTCTGGAGGGTACCACATTGACTACCGTGCCCTAGATGTATACACTTCACTCTTCTTGTAAATAATACTCTATTATTACTATGATGCTGCTGATTATATAATGTTCTTCCATGTACGAACTTCAGGGCTACATAGATTGTCCTCCCCCCGAGCCACTTTTTATGCCAGGCCTGTGAGATATTTTAGAATGAGCAAGTGTAGCTTAAATTTGCTCACTTGGCACAATGGCAAAGCTTGCAGAGGAGTTTATTACAGATAACCCCCCATTTACGCGTGTTCAATATGTGTGTGACCATGCATACACGCATTGGCCCAAACCTGGAAGTGATCCAAAAATGCCATAAAAGGGGGCGGGGGCAGGAGAGGGTGTTTGGGGGCTTTTTCAAATATACATGATTTCATGTATGCATGCAGTGCCTCGGAATGTAACCCCCGTGGAAATGGGGAACTGTCTGCAAATTTGCATGCCACCCTTCATCCGTAGAACTTGGGGCATTGCACAACATAAAAATGCAATATACAAAAAACACAAAATACATAATAAAACCCAAAAAAAACCCAATGATTCCCGCCCCGCCCCCCAGCACATTAAAAAGTATATTGGATATTTATCAGCCAAAGGCCTGGCAGAAGAGGAACGTTTTGCCTGGCACCTAAAGATATGTAACAAAGGTGCCAGCCAACCGCAGAAAAGGCCCATTCTCGTGTTGCCACCCTTTGGACGTCACGTGGACATTTCCTGTTTCTTGGTAAAATTCACATGTGCTGCTTCTTTACCAGTATCTGAACCGGTTCCTAGCTATGATTGGACGTTCTGGAGCAATAGTTTTATTGGTTTGGTTACACCATCTATACCAGGATTTCCCAAGCATGGGTCTCCAGATGTTTGTGGACTACAATTCCCATCATCCTTGACCACTGGCCCTGCTAGCTATGGATGGTGGGAGCTGTAGTCCAAAAATAGCTGGAGACCCATGCTTGGGAAACCCTGATCTATTCCAAGGCTTCAGGACCCTCTAAGAAGAATTAAGAGTTGTGGTGTCATTCAGTGGAACAATCCAGGACCAGCTTATGAAAGGCCTTTTTTCTCCCCCTCCTCTTATTCTTCTTTACAGAGCAACAGACATTTGAACCCTGTTTAATGTACATCTCCCCATAGATAAAAGGATGCTTAAATCGCCTTTTAGCTAATTGAATGGTGGTAATAAGGGTCTGCGGATGAGTCTTTAGGCTAATAATGACTGAAGAGGACTCATTAATGAAGAGGGCTCACGCGGGACTGATCCAGTTGAAATCTGCAGGAAAAGAAGATCTGTGATGAGTTATTTAGTCAATTATTGAGACTAATCAGTTGGGTGTTTTGCAAGTTTCATTAGAGTGTTCTTTAGGCATGGTTTAACTAATTTACAGAGTGACCCTTGGCACGCTGTTGCCCTCCCTTTCAGTAAGATCCTCTTGTAATGGGCTTTTGTTTTGCCAGTGTAGAGGTAGTTGCGATATTAATTCCCCATCCCCAACAACTGCCCAGGTATGGTTAATATCTAGAAATACACAGAGCCATATCAGCAGTGGAGGCTGATCCATTAAGGCAGTGGTGGCCAAACTTGGCCCTCCAGCTGTTTTGGGACTACAGTTCCCATTGTTCCTGGCCACTGGTCCTGTTAGCTAGGGATGGTGGGAGTTGTAGCCCAAAAACAGCTGGAGGGCCAAGTTTGGCCACCACTGCATTAAGGCAAATGGGGCAGTGCCCCAGCCAGCCCCCACCTGCCTGCTGTCTCACTTACAACCAACTGCCTGTCGGCTTCCTCCTCCTCACTCTTGGTTTTGTCCTTGTAGAGGTCAGAAGGGGAGAGGATGGGGACAAAATCAGAGGTAAATGGATCCACCTGTCATTGGCTCAAGTTCCAACTGTCTTTGGGTTTGGCTCCACCTGCCATTGTCTTTTCTGCTGTGGCTCCCTTTTTGTGGGATGCTCTCCCCAGAGAGGTTCATCTGGGACCTTCATTATACACCTTTAAGCACCAAGAGAAAACATTCCTCTTTAACATCTTTAACATGACATCTAATGCCCTTTTAAAATGTGCTGTGTGCGGGGCAATTATCGGGTTGTCTTTGTTTTTATTATGTACTTTGTGTTTTTTATATTGTAACTTTATATTGCGAACTGCCCTTAGATCTACGGGTATAGGCCAGTATGCAAATTATAATAATAATAATAATAATAATAATAATAATAATAATAATGGTCTGTCTGCCTTCTGTCTGACCAGTACCCAATGGGCCCCATTCACCATTACATAGCAGTGTAAAAGAATACATCTATGGTAGAGGCTGAGATGGTCCTACATCTTTCAGGTCAAAGTCCATTTTCTTGTTTGCATTTTATTTAATACATGGCTTTCCAACCCCACTGTATTTCCATCGGTTCAGGGCATGCGACGTCACAGCAGCCTTTATGAAAACAACCAATAAAACACAGCTCAGGAATACTGTGTCTGGTAAGGCAGCTACAAATGTGCCCATAAAATAGGAATATTGTGCCCTGGTAAAAGCCTGCAGGTTTATTGGTCTAGCAAGCACGCTGTGTATTGATGCACACCTTGTTCGACCAAGTGTTTCAAACATACAGAGCTCTTAGAAATGGTGACGATTTTTATTATACAGTGCTAAGTATCTAGAATATGCACTCGAGTCATCCCATCGCCCCCCCAGCCCCAATTTATTTTACTGTCGAGGGATAGGGTAGATCTCCCCTTTTCCCTTGTGGGCTCATAGTGTCTTAAGAGGACCCCTTCCAAATGCTAACATAAAATAAGTAATTACATTGTTGGGTTGGAGGTAGGGAAAGGCCAAATGAAATAAACATGAGATTTTCCAGATATAGAATCTATTTTAAAACCACCTGCCCTATGCCATATATAGACAGCCCTGAGAGCTATCAGGTGGGTATATATGCTAATATTTATATATTAAACATTTAATTTATATGTTAATTTCCCCCTCCCCTTTAATGCCAACGGTTGTAAGGCAGGGAAATGCAAATTTAAATGAAAACAAATCTAGGTAATCACACAATTCTGGGTTGAAATTAACCTGGTTTTGATTTGCATTCTGTTGCAAACACTGACTTGGTCAGAGTTCAAATTCTATTGTTTAAGTCAAAACACAGGATAAAAAGAGCACCACATTGCAAAGTTCAAGTAAGCTGCTTGCATTGCTATGGCACGTGATGCACTGACCTTGCAGATTTGGATCTGTTCAGTCTCCCTAGATGGGAGACCACCTTTGAACCAATCTGAGTGCCAATATGTTAAAAAAAAAAAGTGGGACAGAGGTGCAATGAAACAAATTATGATTTAGAACAATCTGAACAAAGTGGAGCAAAATGTTCCTACTCACTAGTTTAAAGCATAACATTTGGATTGGATGACAACTGGCTGTCACCAGCTTATGCTTGATCTTAAAGGTAAAGGTAAAGGGACCCCTGACCATTAGGTCCAGTCGTGACCGACTCTGGGGTTGCTGTGCTCATCTCGCTTTATAGGCCGAGGGAGCCGGCGTACAGCTTCTGGGTCATGTGGCCAGCATGACTAAGCCACTTCTGGCAAATCAGAGCAGCGCACAGAAACGCCATTTACCTTCCCGCCGGAGCGGTACCTATTTATCTACTTGCACTTTGACGTGCTTTTGAACGGCTAGGTTGGCAGGAGCAGGGACCGAGAAATGGGAGCTCACCCCGTTACGGGGATTCAAACCGCCGACCTTCTGATCCTCAAGTCCTAGGCTCTGAGGTTTAACCCACAGCGCCACCCACATCCCGGTTTGATCTTACAAACCATGATAGCAAATATAGCTACTCTGTAGGCACTGGACCTCTCTTGATTTCTATAAAGGGAAGCAAATCTCAACAAAGGGTTGTATCCAACAAATATCTATCTACTCAGAATAGGCCCACTGAACCTAAGGGGCCTGTGTTAGCCTTGCCTATTAACTTCATTGGGTCTGCTCTTGAGTTGAACTAACTTTGGATACCACCCAAAATTGGGGAATTCCTTGAAGAACTTCCACAGGCATCCAGCTCCTGAATCATCATATAACGGGCAGTACAAGCAACTTCCCATTTACACAGGGGTTATGTTCCCAAGGTGTATATTGGGAACACCATTGAAAAAGCCTCTAAACTCTTCCTAAACCTCTGGAAATCCTTGAAAAACCTTTTTTAAAAAACCCAACCAAACCACGACAGTTGCTCTCTCCAAACCTCCTTTCTCAAACTCCGGCTCTCCAAAGGCCTCAAAGGTTGGTGCACGACTCCTGGGATTGCACTTGCAAAGTCTCATGGGGTTGCTTGATGTTGTGTTTGTGCCATTTTGGCTGTTTTCAT
Organism: Podarcis pityusensis; assembly: GCF_964106645.2. Taxonomy (NCBI): domain Eukaryota; kingdom Metazoa; phylum Chordata; class Lepidosauria; order Squamata; family Lacertidae; genus Podarcis; species Podarcis pityusensis. The sequence continues at coordinate 31,154,507 of NC_138041.1, forward strand.
GCTCTTTTAGGGCCGTTTTGGCGCCTTTCCGTCTCACTTCCTGGTGGTTGGCACGGTCATGCATGCCTTGAACGTGCATAAATGGGGAGTTTTCTGTATAACAGAAAGCTCTTGGTCCTTCCATGATGGCCTTATATATGCAGACACACAGTGGTAACTTGGTTCTCAAACTTAATCCGTTCCAGAAGTCTGTTCCAAAACCAAAGTGTTCCAAAACCAAGACGCCCTTTCCCATAGAAAGTAATGCAAAATGAATCAATCTGTTCCAAACTTTTAAAAACAACCACTAAAACAGCAATTTAACATGAATTTTACTATCTAACCAGACCATTGATGCATAAAATGAAAGCAATAATCAGTGTACTGTACTATAAAATAAATAAGACAGTATTGCAGATGATAAAAATTATTATTTTCTTACCTGCACTGATGATAGTCATTGTTTGGATGGGGGGTTTTATCCATTTCCACAGTCACACAATCAATCAATCAGTAGCTGAACTGGGTTCCACACAGTCACAAAAACAAATTAACCGAAAAAGCTTCAAAACAAAAAATACAAATAAATAGCAAAAACAAAAGCACCGAACTTAATCTGTTCCAGAAGTCCATTTGACTTTCAAAATGTTTGAAAACCAAGACGCAGCTTCTGATTGGTGCAGGCGCCCCAGAAACAATAGCGGACAACCGCATTGGACGTTTGGCTTCTGAAAAACGTTCGAAAACTGGAACACTTACTTCCGGGTTTTCGGCATTTGGGAACCAAGGCATTTGAATATCAAGGCGTTTGAGAACCAAGGTACCATTGTACTGCTCAAGAGTGGGCCTTCTTTTGTGTGTAGAGCATGTCATCAAAAGCAGCAATTTTGAACAGTCCACTCGCATAATAACTGTGAATGAGAGTTGGGGGTGATTTGCTATGGTGTGTCAGCTCCTCATTTCATTGTCAAATGGGACATACCAAGTCAGGCCGTTGGTTCATCAACCCAGTGACTGGTAGCAGCTCCTCAGGATTTCAGACAAGGGACATTCTCAGTCCTACCAGGAGATGCCCGGGACCTGAGACCACCTGCACTTAGCTCAGATGCTGTATTGCTGAGCTATGACTGCAAATAAAGAGTTCACCTTTCATAAGCTTTTATCACCTTTCCTCCCATGCAGGGGTATATGGCTTGAGCAATTCTTTGCTGGATACACCATGGAAGAAGCTTCAGTATGGAAAGCAGCTTTTCACGGATGTCATCCGGCACAGCCAGGACCTTGTGAAGGAAGATCTGGTGCAAGAGCTCATTAAAGTGATGAATAACCAAGACCCGTAAGTCTGTGCCTTGGCTGTAACGTACAGCCATTACCTAGGGATCGGCAACTCTAAGCCTTTGCTTTGCCTGTAAATAAGAATGCTTGTGGGAAAATGATCGGTTTTTCGTCTTGTGCTTTTTAATGCTTTCAGTCTTAAGTGTATTGAACTAAATTCCTTCTTATGTACACGGTTGCTTGCATTAGCGGAGAGAAAAATAGGAAGCTTCGTGATAATGGTGCCAGGCAATTGTTCCATCTGGCTCATTATCTTCCACACCAGGGATGGGTGGTTTTTGTGTGTGTAAAAGCATATTTACTTATTTATTTGCAATATTTATTTGCAATATTTCCAGCCGGCTTTTCATTACAGAAAAGACTCCCAAAGTAGGTTGCAGTCACAATGCATTTATTTATTTATTTATTTATTTAATTTATTATCTACTTCCCATGAGGCATCCCAAAGCAATATATAGTATAACAGAAACATATTCAAAACAATTACATGTATAAAAACAGTTGAAACCATTACATATATATATATAGAGAGAGAGAGATAAACAGTTTAAAGTAACAGCAGCACATGCATAAAATCAGTTTAGCTTCAATATAGATACCAGCTGGGATAAAGGTTTGTTGGAAGAGGGTTGTCTTTTGCAAAAGCAGGGGGGGAAATGGGGAAAGTGCCTCTTTGATATGTAATGGGTGGGAGTTCTAAAGCATCAGTGTTGCTACCACATTAAAGGCCTGATTCTGTCCATCATGCAGATTTGGCCTCCTGACGGAATGCCCTCTCCTGCAGAACAAAGTGATTGGTAGGGTATGTAAGAGAGTAAGAAGACTACCTTTTAGGTAGCCGTTAAAACCTCATATATTAAGAACCAACAAATCTTATATAGGAGAACCATCAAAATAAAACAGAAGTCAAGCAATAAAGTCAGTAAGCACCCAAGTAATACCTGGTGGGCATCTCCTGTAATTTGCCCTTGACGGCCTTTGTCCACTTGGTGCCCATTACCCCTGACCATTGGCCATGATGGCTTGCAGCTGATGGGAGTTGCCGTCCATCAACATCTGGAGAGCACCAAGCCCAGGAAGGCTGTCCTTGTTGGTATTTTGACAGCTTATCACGTTACTGTGTGCTCTCGAGGTTTCGATATCTATGGTGGGAAACGTGTGCTGGAAGGAGCAGAAGTTGTGCCACCTCCATTTGGTTTGCTTTCTGTCTCCAGTCAGCTGCCAGATCCCGCAATTGAGGATCAAGGAAAGGACTACATCCTCCCCATCTTGAACAAGTATGCAGCTGTATGCGTTCGCTGTCCCGATTATGGAACCAGGTAAGGGAGAACCCTTGCGCAAGAAAATGTGGCTGTCCATTACGTTTGGTTTAAATGATTTAGTGGTTCCCTCTAGAAGTAATTGGTTGTGCTATAGAGTCACTGAGTCTACAGCAAGTGAATTTGCAGACTTGGGAGGCTTTTTATACAAATCTGCCCCAAACTTTAATATGTCAAAATGGGGTGGGGGAGGAAGGAGTCCTTTGGGGGTTTGGGGGGGTTGGTATATTCTCCTTATCCATCACTTTGTATTGGTAGGCGTTACAGGGAATGGGTGGTGCTGTGGTCTAAACCACTGAGCCTCTTGGGCTTGGCGATCAGAAGGTCGGCGGTTTGAATCCCCACAACAGGGTGAGCTCCCGTTGCTCTGTCCCAGCTTCTGCCAACTTAGCAGTTCGAAAGTACGTCAAAGTTCAAGTAGATAAATAGGTACCACTTCGGCGGAAAGACAAATGGTGTTTCCATGCGCTCTGGCTTCCGTCACAGTGTTCCATTGCTCCAGAAGCGGTTTAGTCCTGCTGGCCACATGACCTGGAAAGCTGTCTGTGGACAAACAGTGGCTTCCTCGGCCTGAAAACGAGATGAGCGCCGCAACCCCATAGTCACCTTTGACTAGAGTTAACCGTCCAGGGGTCATTTACTTTTACTTTTACCATTGGTGGGCTTAGCAGTGCAGCAAAAGCAAAGAGCCTGAATTTAGCAATGTGACAACAGAAAATTGAATTAGTTTTGCTCCTTCCTTTTTGACCCCAACAACTTGCTGCTTGGTTCACTGTGCAAGGTGGGGATTTTTTATTTTTTCAAGAGCGAAGAATTAGAATCCCAGGAGTTGGTTACCTAGAAGCATTCTTTAAAAAAAATAAATTATACATTTTTCTTTTTCATTCATTACATACATTTCATATCCATAACATTTACTATGCATTCCTTCCTCCCTCCCCTCCTGGGCTTCCCCCAACTTCCGTTTCTGGTTTGTTTCTCCTTTCACCCACTTTGCTACCTCCTAAAAGAAAAAAAAATACTAATAACATATTTATACAGTAACATCAAACCTAAAAACATAAAAATAAAAACTGAGTACATCGTATTATTTCTTTGTCTACCTAGAAGCATTCTTGACGTTCTTATTCCTTCCTCTTTAGGACAAATACAGTTATTCTCATTGATGCGGTAGGTCACGTCACCTTCACTGAGCGCACCATGCTGAACGCAGACGTCGACCAGTGGAAAACGAGCACCTACCAGTTCAAACTGCAGATTTGACAGCTCTCCATGTGAATGGGTCACACCAAAAAGGGGAGAAGGGGAGGTTGGCAAAGTGCAGTCTGTTGAGCTGTAGGGGTACGGAAGGCCTTGGCTGCAGCTTTCATACAGCAGAGGCTTGTTGATGCTGCGTAGCACGCCCTAGCAACCACCAAAACCATATTTATTTATTTTTGCACAAAATCCAAAACAGAAAAATCTGAACAGGAAAAGCTGGGCTGTATTTAAGAAGCAAGCCGCGTTTTGCACAAGTGTACATGTTTGACTTTTGAAAGGGATGCTGTTAGGTAACACAGTTACGTGGCAAAAGTATTTAACTTGAGAATCATGTGTGTGGAAGGGGATAAATAGGAACTGTGGATAATCATGGAAAGCATTTCCTTTTTGCTTGGTCAAAGGGGGAGGCAGAGTTGGTAAACTAAAATGCAAATCTGTAAAAAAAAAAAAAAAAAAAAAGCACAATTCGGAATTGGTGATATCCTGCTAGTTTCAGTCCACTGGCATTGGAGTACTCCTGCCCACGCAGAGCTCAACTTTTGCAGGAACTCCCCATTTTCTCATTCTGTGTGTGCTTTTCCCACTGGGCATTCAGAGTTGGCCTTAACATTGAAGTGAATGGGATAGTCTCTGCTCCCACAAAAACCCTACCTATATGTTGACATCCTGATGGAACTTCTTTAGTAAGCCAGCCCCTGCCCCCCTCCCCCCGACTGCTAAAATGAATTAGCCTAGAAAGGTTAAAATCAACACACTTTGATTTTAACTCTTTTGTCAAGCATTTCTAAGTTAAGTGTGTCTTTGTAAAAGAAATCAAGCTGTGTCCTGTCTGCTTTTTAAGGCAGATTAAAAAAGAAAAGAGTTGTGGGGAGAGCTGGAACCCCCTTTTCTCATTATAACTGAATGTATAATTTTGCAGCCTTTGATGTGTGAATATATGTATGTTTCAGTGTTGCAATATGTGTGATTATAGGCAACATGGCAACTGCTCTCTCGATCTTACGCTCTCCAAGAGAACAAAGCTAAGACTGGGTTTTCTTTTTAATGTGAATTTTGCTTTGCATCTAACACTTGAGTGATGTAACGCAGGAAGTCGAGCCTTGGGCTACAATTCTAGTGTACCCATTTAGTACACTAGAGCTAACCCCATGGAGCCATATGCGCGGCACTGCTAATGCATGCTTTGTGGGGTCCTGGGGAGGGCCTTAAAAAATGGACTCTCGATTGCCATTCGTAATTCTGCAACTTCATAGTCTCCTTGTCTCCTCTAGGCAGACACTCAAGTGCTGTTAATTGTGCATATTTTCCAGTGCAATCATGTGCACTGGGAATATTTACTACCCGGTCAGTGTATACAGGATTCAGTGGGAGGCTGGGTGAATGGGGCAATGCCCCACCAACCTCAGCCAGCCCCTGCCACCTGTTAGCTTCCTCCCCTTAGTCTCAGTGTTGCCCCTTGCAGACCTCGGCAGGGGAAAGGATGGAGACGATACCAGAATTACAGTGGAGACAAAAGCAGAATTAGTTGGCTGTACCTGCCATTGGCTTTGGGTCCACCTCCCGTCAGCCTCCCTGCCTTCCACCCTACCAGTCCCAATGGGCAATGGTAATCTTGCAAACTGCAATCCTGAGTGAGCTTTCTAGGGAGTGAAGCTCATTGAACTCGGTTCCTCCAGAGCAAATGCTAGATTGCTTTTCAGTTAGACAGTACCAGGAGTTTGGAGGAGTCGCTTAAGTGAAGGAGTCTTAAGTCTTTGGTTAAGTTTTCTCTGCATTTAAATCAGCAGACAAGGCATTATATCTAAGAATGGATTTGTATTCATCCCCCCCCCCTTCTCCCTTCTTTCTCTTGTACAGCATATTATTTCTGCATTAGTATTCCGCAAGTTGCATAAGTGACTGAAGTTTTAGCTTTTCTTACACGTCCTGCAGAGTCCATCAGCCGCTTCGCCTCTGTGTCGAGGGCTTCGATAGCAACTTCAGGTGTGAGGCTTCTTGCAGCATAGCCTGTAATGCGTTGGGAAATGTGTGGTTAGGAGAACGGCGACAGGATCGCAGGGTGCTGTTCCCAGATTGGGACAGGAGCAGTTATAGGAACACAGGAAGCGACTTTACCCCAAGGCGCAGTTATAGTTCATCAGTCCATCAGACTCAGTTCTGTCCTTACTGACCAGCAGTGGCTGTTCAGGGTTTCAGGAGTAGGATATTCCCAGCCCTGCCTGGAGATGCGAGGGGTTGAACCTGGAGCCTTCTGCATGCATGCATACACACAAAGCAAATCCTCTTCCACTGAGCTACAGCGGCTGAATCCTCACTGAAGCATGTGTGGGAATGAGTTGTGTTGCAAGGTAACGAGTAAAAGAGATGGGCTGGGCTGGGGGTGGGGGCAGGGAGCTTGCCATAGGGAACATTGATATTACCCCATCATTTCCCACAATGCACAGGTAATGTGAGAATGTCACACATGGGTGTGCACATCCTTAAAGACCACCGCACTTGCATCTTCAAATACTAGCATGGGATGCCTGGACGCTATCAATTAAAGATGCGCACACCCTTCGGAGGTGAGTGTATGTTAAATTCTCGCTTTGGCAAACACTAGCAGTGTGCCCAGAGCAGTCCTTGGATGGCCTACAAACCCAAAAACCACTTCAGGGGAAGCGAAGAAGAAGCTGCCATAGAGTTTTGGACTAGCAACCTCTCCTACAAGCAAGCTTTATGGACTGGGGGTTCGAAACATAGGAAGCTGCCTTATACAGAGTCAGACCGTTGTTCCCAGTAGCTCAGTGGTGTCTGCTGATTAGTAGTGGCCCTTTAGGGGTTTCAGATGCAGGAAATTCCCAGTCCTGTCTGGAGACGAGGGGGATTGAACCCGTGGCCTTCTGCATGCAAACAAGCAGAACCACTGAGCTGTGACCCATTGTCCTGCTAATCTACACCTTCATTACAGTTGCCTTTGCATGTGGTTTGGGTTGCGTCTCTCTCCTTTGCGGGTACTGGTACGTGCAAAGCCAGTAGAAATAAATAAATCAAACCCTTTTGCTTAAATAACTGGGAATGTTAAAAGGGTTGAATGCTGAATATTCAGTGGTGTCTGTAGCTGGGCCATATTGTGTAGGTAGACTCACAAATGTGCTCTCCGAACTGAGTTCAGGTGTATAATCATGCATACAGTTCGCGTGTTTCAGATCCTGGAGACTTTGCATCTTGGTGAACTTTAGGGAATAAGTGTTAACTTTCCAGCTTCCTTCTCACGACTGTTAATAAGGCGATTTCAGTTGTTTGGCAACTCCGACCTTCAGGATGCAGGCTCAAGGTGAAGAATGGGTGGCAACGCCTGGCATTCACAAGCCATTACTTCTGCCGGAATAAAAAGTTCCACATTTGAAAAGTGACGGTGTACCCATTTTTCACAACATGGAGATCATCTCGATGGTGTCTTTGTATAAAAAATGCAGTGCTGTGTGCAGTAACAGTCCCTATATAACATGCCCAAACAAGAAGACCCACAAATATATGGCTATACGTCTTATACTAACAAACACTACAAACAGGACAATACATGATAATAATAAAACAGCTAGTTACAGATCCAATTTGATTATTAATTATTTTTCAAATACGCCCCAATTAATACGGGATCTTTGGGAAAGGTTCTCAAAACATTCTTGTGTAACAAGTGGTTCCTCTGGTTCCTCATTAGTTGGTAAGGACTCATTTAATGGATCAATTTCCTTTTTGTCAAGAGACTAAAGTCTTGGAAATGCAGATTGGATTTTTTATGACACAAACAGGCCATTCCCCTTTTCTTCCCAGGAAAAGACCAGAACTAAGTACATATTAAGCTTATTCGTGAATTTGTGGGTCTTGTTGGTTATGCAGTGTGTGTGTGTGTTTTAAGGACACACATACCATGTGTGAGGCATGTGCTATCTTTCTGAATGTACTTTGGAATTTTTTTATGCAGTATGCACCTGGCGTTGCTTGTGAAACGCTGACACAGTCAGTTACTGCTGCTGTTTCCACTTTAGTACCTCCGTATTTCGTCACGCCTTAAACATCGCTCGGTGTATTGGTACAATATTGTGTATTGGCACTTGACGCTGCTGGCTCTTTTTATTTCTTAAGTGTCGGTAGGAGGCCTACTGATAACACACAGTACTGAGAAGGAAGGTGTGCAAGACGAGAGATGTGACCTGCTTTTAAACCATGAACAAATAGAGCCTTGAATGCACTCCAGATGAACACACAGATTTAGCGAAGGTACAGCTCAATAATTTGGGGCTTTTTCGTTGGGCTGGGGCATGACCCAAAGCATGGAGGAGATGGCTGCCAATGGCTTCTAACCCTGACAGCTGTTATATGCCTCCAAGATCAGGGGCAGTAATGCTTCCGGATACCAGTTGCTGGAAACGGCAAGCAGGGATGGTGCTGCTGTGCTTATGTCTTGCTTGTGGGTCTCCCACAGGAATCTAGTTGGCCACTGTGAGAATAGGACTAGGCTAGATGGACCACTGAGAGCAGCAGGCTCTTCTCATGTTCTTAATGATGGAGGTTTATAGGCATGCTTTGGAGAGTGTGGCTAGGATTCCCCCCTCCTTCCCCCTCTTGTAATTTGGGATAATCCCATAACAGACCCTCCAAGTGTCCCTATTTTCCAGGGACGTCCCTGATTTAGATCCCGGTTTCTGATATGATCCCGGAATATCCCGCTTTCCCTTAGGACGTCCCTATTTTCATTGGAGAGATGTTGGAGGGTACAAGTGGTACCTCTGGTTACGTACTTAATTCGTTCCGGAGATCCGTTCTTAACCTGAAACTGTTCTTAACCTGAAGCACCACTTTAGCTAATGGGGCCTCCCGCTGCCGCGCGATTTCTGTTCTCATCCTGAAGCAAAGTTCTTAACCCGAGGTACTATTTCTGGGTTAGCAGAGTCTGTAACCTGAAGCATATGTAACCCGAGGTACCACTGTATGGAATTATACGACGCCCCAAGCCATCTGGAGGCAATCTTGTACAGTGGTACCCCAGGTTACATACGCTTCAGGTTACATACGCTTCAGGTTACAGACTCTGCTAACCCAGAAATAGTACCTCAGGTTAAGAACTTTGCTTCAGGATGAGAACAGAAATCGGGCTCCTGCGGCTCGGCAGCAGCAGGAGGCCCCTTTAGCTAAAGTGGTGCTTCAGGTTAAGAACATTTTCAGGTTAAGAACGGACCTCCGGAACGAATTAAGTACTTAACCCGAGGTACCACTGTTTAGACAATCCTGTATCAGGAACCCTGGGAACTGTAGTTTGTTAAGGGCGCTGGGAGTTGTTAGGGGACCTCTATCCCCCCCCCCAACAGCAGAGCTACAGTCTTGAGTGGTTTAACCCACTTCCCGGGAAGCACTGGGAACTGTAGCTCTGTGAGGGGAATAGCAGGGTCTCCTAACAATTCTCAGTGCCATTGGCAAACTACAATTCCCACAATTATTTGTGGGAGGGAGCCATGACTGTTTAAAGTGGTGTGATACCACACAGACGGGACTCAGCTCTGCTTCGTCTTCTTGACAAATCATCAGATATTTGAAGGTAGCTGTTGTGTGTCCCCCACCTCAACTTGGTGAAGGTTCACCAGGCAGAACATACCCAGCTCTTTTGACCATTCCTTGTAGCTATTAGCATTGATTTCTGTGGGTCACTTATGAGTATCAGACACTTAGGGGTATCACCTTAGTTTCCAGACCACCTTATCATCCAGGTTGCCTTCCTCTGGATGTATTCTTGTTTGTTAATAATGCCCTCAAAATGTGATGCCCAGACACAGGACTGCAGCAAAGGATATTTCCCCGGAAACCTGGTTTTGAGTGTGCAAATAGTTTTTTCGCAGGAGGCACAATTAAAACTTTGACGTTTGCACCACCAGGAGCTGCAGCCGTACCTGGTTTACTTAGAACTTGGGCCTAGTAAATGGAGGCAAAGTGACGTGTGATCAATGCAAGATTTTTATTCCTTTCTGTGCACCAAAAAAAATGCAAATGAGAAATGTGTCACAAGGCAAAACTTGAGGGAAAATAATTTCTTTATTTTTGTATTTAATGTATTTAAATACATTAAATAAATAATGTATTTAAAAATAAATAAATAGAGGCAGACTTAAGAATAAAGCTTGCTGTGGTTTGGTGTGGCTTTGAATGATCTTGTAAAAGCCATAACTCTGTGTGTGCTGAAGTGATTAAGTTGTTTGGTCCATTGAAGTAGAGTGATTTTTTTTTAAAAAAAGAAAAGAATATAAATATATAATTTCTGTTTTCTTTTAAAAATTGTTTTATATTTTATCACTTACACCTGTGTCCAAATGCAATCAATAAACTTGTTTGACCAATACTGTGTTATAGCATTACTGTCTCCATGTGACATTTAAAGAACAGGATTCTGTGGATCTTAATGAGGACACAATCCTTTGTGGACCTGTGCTGATTTGGCACGTTATAAAAATTGAGTAGTGAGGAATGTATGGGGTCAGAAGGAATTTGCTCGAAAGTTACAGAAGGCCTCTAAGAGGTAGAGTGCATGGCTTCTGGGTGGTGGCACCCAGCTGTGGAATAGTTTTCCTAGACACATTCTTTATTGTCTTTTCAACACCAGGTAAAGGATCTTACTGTTTACCCAGGTCTTTTAAATGGCTAGCATTTTTAAACAAATGAAATCTGGGCTTTAATTGTTTAGGTTGCATTTTATGGTTTATTGTGTTATATTTGTTCCTGCCACAAATGGTTTATTAGTTTAAATACAAAAATTGCCAAACTAAAGATGCATTTGCACAATAAAAAAACACAAAATATTAAACTTATTTAAGTTTAGAATGTTAGAATTAAAGAAAAGCACATTTATGCATGATGTTCTTACCGTGTTCCCAATCATATACCTGGTTCAGCATTATCTTGTGTTTTGTTACACCGATACATGATAAAAGTACTCTTGTCTCTTAACAAAAAGCAATTTTCATCCTTTGATTTATTGGGGTTTTTTGTTGATGCTTTTAATTGAACTTTAATTCTGTATTTTGTTCTTCGCTCTCTAAGCTGCTCTGGGAATTTGTGATTGGAGTCAATATTACATACATACATACATACATACATACATACATAATTTTATTTGTATGCCACCTTTCCATAGTTCAAACCATGCAACTTAGAACATGAAAAATACATAATTACTAACATAACAAAAGTCATAAGCAATAAATAAAACATCAAAAAGTACACAACCAAATCAATTTCCACATAAATCATAATAAGATCTAAAATAAAGATACAAAATGAATATCCATAACCACAACAGCCCCCTCTCCAAACAACCTCCCCCCTAAACAATTCCCCAACCCAAGAGTCTGTTCAGCAGCCTCAGCTTTTGTAGCTGGAGTCAGTCAGGGCCCTCCCAGACCAAGTGGGAAAACTCCTGCAAGGCAGGGAGCAAGGTCTTCCAGGACTCACACACAGCCAAGATATAAATGAAGCAATATATAAAAACAATCGCCCCAGCACCAGATCATAATGGCCCCCATTTGCATTGCAAGTGACCATTCACAGCAGCAAAAAAAAGGTGATAAAATAACATCTTAGCATTGCTAAATGTATTAACACTTGTAGTATTGACCGATGGTTGATGCATTGGTTGGCAGGATGGGACAGTACACAGCATAAGTTTAGATTTCCGGCCTTAAGCTCAGAAAATAAGACTGAAGTTGCCCGAGTGCTTGGATGCTTCTGAATTCCCAGTTTGGTTCTTTCTTAGCTCAGTTTGGCTCCTGACAGTTGCAAAGAAGGCATATGTAGTTCATTTGTCCTTCGCAATGCATAGTCTGGGAGCTAGCATATAAATAAAATATTTCAACATGAAGTGGCCTCTATCTCCAGTGGCAATGATGTAGAGCATTTCATCCCATAAACTGCAAAAAAGTGAGCGAGACTGCAGCTGGATTCCATTAAGCAAGGCTTGCTGTTGGAGCCAATGTGAAATACTGTGATCTATCTTTCTTCCTCGTCTTCTTTTTAATGGAAGCTGTGTGCTGGAGGAGGTATGCATGTCTTCCTCTTTTTATTATATTCCTTACCAACTTCCACTTTTATCAAATTAAAATCAGCCTTCTGCAGCCCGAGCCCGGGATCAGTGTCATCTGCTTATTTAAAAGCTGAAGATTCCTACAGTGCCAGTTCGCTTCACACAGTTTGTGCTGAATGCATTTAATAATTGATTTTTACCCCTATTAGCAAGGGGGGAAGTGTTGGCACACAAGGGGAAGACAGCAAACCCTCTTTTAAAAAAGTAGAGCTCATAATCTGAGCGGCTTCAGGGCGGGGAATGCCCAGGGTAGAGATCAACATCTATTGCATTGGGGGGGGGGGTTGGAGGGTAGAACAGGTTTAAATTAATACTAGAAGATCCAGCATTCTCCATCCACTAGTCTAGTGCACTGGTGAATTTTAATGTTGCACGACAAAGGAATTCCAAAGCAACCCTGTTACCTCTTCAGCTTCCGACACGTCCTCCCAGTCTGCTCCCTCTTCTTGCTGTAACCACTCATGGTCATAACACCGCCAATCCCTGGGCTCTGATCTTTCTTTGGGGGTTCCCCAACTGGTGCCTCCCACCATTCCTCTGCATCTAGCCCAGGGGTCAGCAAACTTTTTCAGCAGGGGGCTGGTCCACTGTCCCTCAGACCTTTTGGGGGGCCGGGCTATATTTTGGGGGGGAAATAATGAATTCCTATGCCCCACAAATAACCCAGAGCTGCATTTTAAATAAAATCACACATTCTGCTCATGTAAAAACACCAGGCAGCCCCCACAAATAACCCAGAGATGCATTTTAAATAAAAGGACACATTCTGCTCATGTAAAAGCACGCTGATTCCTGGACCATTCGTGGGACGGATTTAGATGGCGATTGGGTTTCATCCAGCCCCTGGCACTTAGTTTGCCTACCCATGATCTAGCCTGTCCCTGACACTAATTCAGTATTGTCATCTCTCCTTGCTGTAGCCAGGTGGAAAATGTAGAAAGCTGATATATAGGAATCTACTTTACTCTGAGCCAGACAATGGTACGCATAGCTCAGTATTGTCTACAGCAGGGGTCAGCAAACTTTTTCAGCAGGGGGACGGTCCACTATCCTTCAGACCTTGTGGGGAGCCGGAATATGTTTTGAAAAAAAGAATGAATTCCTATGCCCCACAAATAACCCAGAGATGCATTTTAAATAAAAGGACACATTCTACTCATGTAAAAACACGCTGATTCCCGGACCGTCCGTGGGCTGGATTTAGAAGGCAATTGGGCCGGATCCGACCCCCGGGCCTTAGTCTGCCTACCCATGGTCTGTCTACAGCAGAGGTGGCGAACCTATCACACGTGTGCCAGAGGGGGCACTCAGAGCCCTCTCTGTGGGCACGCGCGCTGTCGCCCCTTACAACTCCCCACAATCCTATGATTTGAGGGCTAGACCACCGGGCTGTGCTTCTAAAGCCCGCTCTTGCGGGAGGGAGCAAAATGCCGCCGGGCTTACTGGCAGTTCTGTACCAAGGTGCCTTAAGACAGCGGAATGGAACGTTCACGTTTCAGGTGTAGCCCATGGGTGGCAAACCGGCTACTTGTGCATGCGCCCTAACGAACTCTGTGATAGAGCGCCTTCCCTTCCAGGCTGCGACCAATGGCAGCGGAGCACTGAACCGCTGCGCATCTCCGGCCTTCACTCCAGGTTTTTCTTTTCACCTGCTTGGTCAGCAAGCTGAACTCTCTCCCATTGCTATGGGTGCGAGATCCTCCCTGCTAGGGGACACACAGCAGAGGGCAAAGGAGACTCTTTTGTTTTCTCCATTGTGGGGAGTTGGAAGGAAACCCGAGGGACAACTAAGTCCAACCCCCCTGCAATGCAGGGATCTCAACTACAGCATCCGTGGCAGATGGCCATTAAACTTCTGCTTTGAAATCTCCCAAAAAAAAGCTCTGTGAAAGGAAATTATCAAAACGGCCATGTTGTCTGGGAGTAATTCCCCTTTTCATGATTTCCCAAACAAGGCTAATGCAAACTTTTACCTTGCAATAAAAAGTTGTTTGTATCATTGAAAGCTCTGGTATTGTGTTTTTCATTTAAGACAAAAGAGGTTAATGTATGAGGGGTTTTTTCTGAACTAAAACCTCAGTATTCAGGTTAAATTGCCGTGTTGGCACTTTGCGATAAATAAGTGGGTTTTGAGGGGACGCGGGTGGTGCTGTGGGTTAAACCACAGATCCTAGGGCTTGCCGATCAGAAGGTTGGTGGTTCGAATCCCCGCGACGGGGTGAGCTCCTGTTGCTCAGTCCCAACTCCTGCCCACCTAGCAGTTTGAAAGCACGTCAAAGTGCAAGTAGATAAATAGGTACCCTTCTGGCGGGAAGGTAAACGGCATTTCCATGCGCTGCTCTGGTTCGCCAGAAGCGGCTTAGTCATGCTGGCCACATGACCCGGAAGCTGTACGCCGGCTTCCTGGGCCAGTAAAGCGAGATGAGGGCCACAACCCCAGAGTCGTCCGCGACTGGACCTAACGGTCAGGGGTTCCTTTACCTTTAAGTGGGATTTGGGTTGCAGTTTGGGCACTCAGTCTCTAAAAGGTTCGCCATCACTGGTCTACAGTGACTAGCAGCAGCTCTCCATGGTTTTAGGCAGCTGTCTCTTCCAGCCCTACCTGGATATGCCAGAGGTGGGGCGTTCTGCATGCAAGGCAGATGCTCTACCACTGAGCTACAGCCACATCCCAGTGACATCCTGATAGATGCTAGCTGATTGAGAGGAGTTGCTAAATGGCTAGTCCCAGAAGTGGTGTGAGAGGGTGCAGGACTGGATCCCATTCGAGTCATCCAGATGCTCCAAAATCATCCTTAGGAAATTGTGAGAGGCATTGTGTGAGCGTTACAGGGCCTGAACGTGTGAATCTACCAATAAGGAAGGTTGAAATATTTATTACAGTACTTTATTCATGGGCTTTCTCTCCCCACCCCCAAATAAAAATAGTTTTATGCATCTGTCCATTTTTCGTAGGATAATATGCTGGATTTCTTTCATCCTCCCTTCAGGATCTTGGAATCAAAATCTGTTTCACGGTAAAACAGTGATGGTCTGGACAACCTCATCTGAAGCTTCCTTATGCAATAGCACCACCATTGGTTCATCTCGGATAGGCAAAGTTCCCTTTTCTGCAAGTTGTGTTTTTCATCTGTGTGTTGTAATGGTGCCCTGGTTAGCCATTGCTGCTAGAATTTGTTGTCTGTTTACAATGCAGTCGGAAATTATTGCCAAGGGCGTGATATCTGTTGTGAGCAGCTAGTGGGAGCATTACAGGCTGTGGGCAGGAGACACATTTAATCTGGAATGGCAGCCACGCATTGTGAAGGTTGATGGAAATGTTTGCCATCTTCCTCGATAGGTTTTTTTTTTTAATGCATAGTTTATTGTGGGTTTTTATAGGGTGTTTTTTTTTTGTAACAATGTAAGTAATGAACATATACAATAATGCTCAAAAAGCGGCATGTCAGTTCGTAACACCAATAAGAAGAGCAGGCATATGTAATCAAAGCTGGGGGGGGCGGGGAAGGAATAAAGACATGAGGGGGGGAAATTAGAAGGAGAAGCAGGAAGGGAAGGGAGAAGGAAGGAAGAGGCTCTGGCAAAACTCCTGTTGTGAACAGATCACACGAACAGTTCTAAATAGGAATCCCAGATCTCAGAATTATTTTTTCTTTGTGCCACCAAACAAAAACATTTCTTTCACATGTGGCAAGAGAGATCCTACAACCAAGGAGTAATTGGGGGAAGCCATTCTTGTGCTGAAAGATCATTTTCTTGGACACCAACAAGGGGCAGAGAGTCCAGCCCTGCTACCCGTCTGACAAATTTCAGGAGTTCCTAGATGGGCTTTAAAAGAAAATGAAAAATTCTACCGTGTTGTGTTTCCTCAGGATGCTTCTTTATTATTTACATGTGCACAGAATTTCTAGCCAGCTCTTCAGTGAATGCTTTAAATTCCAAAGCAGGGAACAATAATAAAAATGAGCAGAGGAAAATGAATTCACAGAAATTACAAATTTGTATAAACAGGTCAATTTAGTAACTGTGGTGAACTTGTTGGACACAGAGGAATGGTGGGTAAGGTAAAGGACCCCTGGACAGTTAAGTCCAGTCAAAGGCGACTATGGGGTGTGGCGCTCATCTTGCTTTTCAGGCCGAAGGGGGTTGTCTGCAGACAGCTTTCTGGGTCATGTGGCCAGCAGGACTAAACCGCTTCTGGCGCAACAAAACACCATGGCAGAAACCATAGTGCATGAAACGCCGTTTTCCTTCCCGCCACAGCGGGATTTGTCTACTTGTCTACTTGCACTGATGTGCTTTCGAACTGCTAGGTTCTGATCAGCAAACCTAAGAGACTCAGTGGTTTAGACCACAGCGCCACCCACATCCAGAATGGTGAGAGGGACCAGCTGGGGAACCACTAAGGAAAGAAGACTCAGAACCCAGGGAGTGGTGGTGGGATGACGATGAGAGGTCAGAGGAAGAAGGGGGAGAAGACAGGGAGGAAGAGGTGTCGGGAGAAGCTACAGGACTTGGTGAGCTGGGAGAGTCTGTAGCAGAGAGAAGTTCAGACTCAGAAGCTGAAGCAGGAGAATGGGAAGAGGGCAGCCAAAAGGCAAAGATGAGTCAGGCTGGTGAAGAGTCGCAGATGGCTCCCCCCTCCTGCTGTGATAAGTTTCCCCTCTCCCCTGTCTCCCAGAAGAGGGCTGAAACACAGTGACAGGCTGCACTCAGTGCAATCTCTCATTGCTTGGAGAAAGCCTTGCAGAGGGTGGGGACTTAGACGGCTGTGAGGAGACAGAGACTTTCAGTCTCAGCAACTGATGCATGGGACAAGACCTACCAGGGATATGAGCTGCTGTGCTCATTAGGCCTGACACTCAGCCAAGTCTGTGAAGCTTGTGGTTTTGCTAATAGTGAACTCCAACTTTGAATGGTGTCATTTACTGTCGACTTGCTCCGTGATAGCAACTTAATTCTGTCATAAGGTACATACAAGCAAATCTACATCAACAAAAGTTAAATAACTAAATGCATGTGTAAAATTAGCAAAACAGTGAAGCAGATGGAAACAGATTAAACAACCGCAACAGTTCCTGTCTCACACAAAGAGGACCCTACTCTGCGGCTTTTGAGTAACTTAACAGCCTTCAGCACCCCCAGCTCTCCAAAGCATCCAGGCTCTCTGCGTGGAGTGAATTTTTGCCCACAAGCATCCCACCAGAGCAAGGAACTTCCACTCCTTAACTACAGTAGCCACAGAGCAAAAACATGGGTGCACACAAAAAGGGGGGCAATAAGCAACAGCTGGTGTGTGTCTCCCCATCCCAGTGCTCAAGGTCAGTAGGGTTACCAGATAGAGACGTGCAAACAGATTTGTTATCCTCCCTGAGCATTCAGGGTCCTCCAGTGTCTTCATGAAAGTGGAGTGGTTAGTCCAGATGAGCAGCCATTTCTGTCACAAGCTCGTCCTACTCTTGAGTAGGACCCTGGCAGAGACACATGCCCAACTGGCATGTTCTCTCCCTCCTGGTTGATCGTTCGGGAGCTTCAAGCGCTTTCTTCTGCCCAAACATCACAGCGACCGATGCCAACAGACATCGGCACACTTAGGGATCCGCAGAGTCTTCGCTGCTTGCGTAACAGACCTCAGCAACTCAGCATTTTGGCTAATCTACTTTATTTACATATAAACACACACGGAGCACTGCAACATGGCTCCCTCTCTCTCTAGCATCAGACAGCAAAGAGAAAGAACAAAGGACAATAGTCCCACTTCACCGAACACAGTAACACAAACATTCTGTCTCCATCACTTCCCACCCTGTGGAGTCAAAATATACACCGTCATGTGATGGACAACAATCCCATGACTGCAATCACGGAGCAGGAATCAACAATTTCCCCCTCTCCCTTGTGCACATGGAACATGTTGCATTGATCTTTCATGATTTAAGTTTTATAATTTGACTGCATTTCTTATTGTTCCTTTTTTTGTGGAAAATTCAATAAGAAAAGTTAATAATAATACTTATAACACTTTCCCGTTCAGACTACGGAGGAAATGTCTGCACCTTCCATTGTCTCACATAATATGACGGTGCTGCTCCAATCATGTAAAAGATTAACTCACAAGAAAAGTACAGTTCTGTTTTATGCGTACGCCAACAGAATGCATGGGGCAATTTCAAAGCTGAAATCATCTTTCTCTCAAAGAAAAAGCAGTGACAAGGCACCTGAAGCACTGTCTCCTCAGCTGACCTCGAGAAGCGAGGAGGTCTTTCTGGATGAAAGCACCATGCCCAATGGAAAGACGTCGAGGGTACTCCATGGGCAAGCTCAGGTTGGCTCGTTCGTGTCAGAGAGAGATGCTAGACTGGAATGGGAAATAATCAGAACTGACAGAATCTTTGGATTCTCTGCTCCAGGGAAATTTATAACCCTGAACTTGGCACCTGTTCAGATTACGTCAGGCAGCTGCATCACTGTGGAGATATGCTTGCTGTGACCAAGGAAGCTTCATTTTTGTTTGTTTTTTAATGTATTAAACACACACACACACACACCCCGGTGCAACTGCATCTATGGACAAGGAACAAAGTGTTTTGAGCGTTTAGGGTGCCTGCATGAAAGGGGGTGAGGAGCAAGGAAAGGCACAGCTCCCTATACGGCCTAGGACCTTCGTACTTTCAGGACCGCCTCTCCTGGTATGTCCCATAGAGAACCTTACAGCTTTCAAATAAAAACATCTTGGAGATCCCGGGCCACAGGGAGGTTAGGCTGGCCTCAACCAGAGCCAGGGCTTTTTTAGCCGTGGCCCCAATCTGATGGAACGCTCTGTCACAAGACCCTGCAGGACTTGACATCTTTCCGCAGGGCCTGCAAGACAGAGGTGTTCCACCAGGCCTTTGGCCAGGGCACAATCTGACCCCCTCCTTCTGTAATCCTCATAGAACTCTAGCCCAATGGTTGCCATTAATTTGACTCTGAATTGATTTTAGAATGCATTTAAATTAATTGATTGTGATTTTATGTAAACTGTGTTATTTTTACTGTTGTTAGCCGCTCTGAGCCCAGCTTCTGCTGGGGAGGGCGGGATGTAAATAAAATATTATTATTATTATTATTATTATTATTATTATTACTATTACTATTACTATTATCATCATGGACTGAACAAGACGCAGCTACTCAGGCCCAAAATCTGCACTATATATTTTAAGTGGCATCATACCACTTTAAAGAACTGTGGCTTCCCCCAGTGTATCCTGGGAAGTGTAGTTTAAGGGTGCTGCGAGTTGTTAGGATGGGAGGCCTTTACTCCTCTCACAGAGCTACAATTCTGAGAGCTCCCCGGGTAGCAGGATTGATTTTTAAACCACTTTGAGAACCGCAACTCTGTGAAGGGGAAAGGGCTCTTCTAACAATTCTCGGCACCTTTAACAAACTACAGTTCGTAGGATTCTTTGGGGAAGCCACAACTGCTTAAAGGCAGTTGATGCTGCTTATAATATCTAGTACAGTTGGTCCTGTTGTTCTTTTAAACTGGTTTTATATTTATAATGTTTCTAATTGTTTTTAATATGGATTTGTTTTGACAGTTTTATATATGCTATTGTATTGGAAATTACTTCAGGAAGCCTCATGGGAAGTGATTCATAAATTATTGTTAATATTAATAATAATATAATCCTTATATTCTGGTTCTACAAATGCTGGGAATTTAGCCCTTCAAGGGGAGAAACTGTCCCATTGCAAGTTTTATACATTTTCAGAACTATGTAGGTTTGGAGATTTTATTAAGGAGCCACTTACCTCTTCCCCTGTAATCTGAGTGTTGTCCTCTGCTACCTTATTAACAATTAGAGATTATTTGGCTTTGTTTTTGATTCCTCTGCCTAAGTGGGTGCTAAACAGACCATTGCAGCAAGAGGTGTTATATGTGTCCTTCCATTGCCGGAGCCATTTTTTAATGCAACAAAATAAACAGCCTGCCCTTGGCTTTGTAATGCAGTTACAAAGCCTGATTGCTCCTGTGAACATAGCTGCTACCGAGTGATTGTTTACTGCTGTTCAACATACAGCTGGCCTATAGGACATGATGGATCTAGTGTCCTTTGCATCCAGTACAGCAGAGTATTAGGCTCTGTTATTAATCTGCTTGGGCAAAGGCTCTGAGAATAAGAAGGAAAAATAACTACTGCCTCTGGAGGAAACTGGCTACTCTTCAAAATCAAACTGATTAGGTGGTTCTGAGTTTCTGTCTCTTATTTGCTGCTTGAATGTTGGGGGGGGGGTATCTATCTGGACTTTCTTGGCCTTACTTTTGTCTTGGATATTATGTGATGTTTGAGGCTGCTCCCTACTTCAGTTGTCTTTTAGCACTGAGAGGAAAAATAATCTACAGGAAGTTCTATTCAAGAAGGAATAATTAAGGGGAGAATATTTCACCTTCTTGTCTATCTCTCACACACAAACACACACACCTAGTTCAGGTAACTTATTGCAAGTGTTGCTGCGTTACTCCCAACGGTTCCTTCATTTTTCAGAGACTTTCTTCTGCCTCAACAGGAGTGGGAGAAAAAGGAATTGTGCAGTCTTGAAAAGGACTGGAGGAGAGTTAATAGAATGTCACTTCAAGGGTTGGGACTATCTGGGGGTAAACCACATGGATGTTGGCATGTAATTCAGTCCACTGATAGCTTATTGATTCTGTCTTCCTAGAAGACAAATACAAAGTGGGCCACATTGGATCTTTTAGGAGATGAATGAGTGGGTTCACTTCTGTCTCCTTTGCTAAATGTGTTACATTGAGCCCAGGCTACCTCTTTGGAGTTGGTTTTATCATGGGAAGGCAAGATATCTTGTAAGGGTTCATACAAAAGAGAACCAATTTTTAAAAGAATGCAATCTATAGAGGAGATTAAATATAAAAACCTAGCTGGATCATCCATACAAATTTTGGCTTTATTTTTCCCTATACAAAGTACCTCAGTCAATCAAGTGGGCAAGGATATTGAATCTGATATTTCCATTGCCACATGATAGGCTCATTGTTTAAAATCTCTGAGTAGTTGTTGGGGAGAAAAGGTAATAAAGGAAAAAGAAATTGCATTAGCCAGTTCGGGGGAATATATCCCTTTTGGGTTTGGAAAAAAAGCCTGGTAAAATTATTCTGACTCTTTATCACCTGAGTTTAAAATACAGAATAGTTCCCAGGAAAGATCAAGAACCTAGGATTACAGTTTATAATAGTTTTAAGACGAGTTGCAATGTGAGGCAGTCAGGGATGAAAGATTGGTGTGCTGTAGAGCATCTGCTTTCATGTTGTAGCCCGGATTTTTGTTGTGGGGGCCAGAACCTCAGATTTCTATTGATTTACTGGAAGGTAGCTGCCTTGCTGCCTCACCTCCCAGCTACCCCCATGTCTGCTTTACCAGATAGGGCTGGGAATGTCCCCAGTCTGAAACCCTCTGCTAGTCAGTGTAGACAATACTGAACTAGATGGGTCTGATTTGATCTAAGGTAGCTTCCTGTATTCCTTGCTGAGAGAGCTACGTTTGACAGCTGGGCAGGACAATCCACCTGTCAATCGATGGCATCAGATGATTGACAGGTTATACAGCAGTCACAGGTTATACGAGCCACCATTTCTTCTTTAGTTGTACAAATAATACAGATATACCAAGATAGGCTGTTCCCAGGCTGTTGAATGTATGGAACACATTTTACCGCATTGTAATCTGTACAAACAGGTTTGACGGCATCTAATCAATCCAATACTC
Organism: Podarcis pityusensis; assembly: GCF_964106645.2. Classification (NCBI taxonomy): domain Eukaryota; kingdom Metazoa; phylum Chordata; class Lepidosauria; order Squamata; family Lacertidae; genus Podarcis; species Podarcis pityusensis. Next base: position 31,176,277 of record NC_138041.1, read on the forward strand.
ACGGGACAACCTGCAACTGCGGACTTATTTCATGTCAAGGATAAGTTTGATACTATTACACTAGTTGTAGCAAAATTCCTCTCAGAGGCAGTAAAAATCTGAAACTAGTATGTACAGGCTCCTCTGTTAGCTAGTGAGGCTGATTTTACAGCTTAATAACTGTTGATATTTTTTATTGCCTGTTTATCGTCTTCCAAAGCAGCTACTCTATTCCCAACTTAAGAATGGAAAGTGAAATACTAGTGGACAACAAAAGAGGTTTAAGATGCTCTCAAGGAAAATATGGTATAAGCACCAATAACTGGGAAACACTGGCCTGCGAGCACTCCAGTTGGAGAACAGCCTTTACCAAAGATGTCATGGACTTTGAAGAGGCACGAACTCAGGGCAAAAAGGAGAAACGAGCTATGAGTAAGGAATGTTTGGCAAACCATGATCAACTCCTGCCCAGAAACCTATGTCCCAACTGTGGAAGGATCCAGAATTGGCCTCCACAGTCACTTATGGACTCACTGTTAAGACCGTGCTCATGGAAGACAATCTTACTCGGTTACGAGTGATCACCAAAGAAGAAGGTATACCAAACTGTTGTAAACGTGTCCTTTCTCTGCAAACCCCTCACAAGCTTTACGTAATTTGTTCGTCAGTTTTTCCACCAAAGCTAACTGCCATACTTTCTTACGTCACAAGCAAGTAGTAGGTCCTCTGGATGGAGAAGATGGAGAAATGTTCTTGGGTGACATTGAGAAGGCAGAACTACTCAACAACTACTTTGCCTCTGTCTTTACCCAAAAGGAAAGCAGTGCAGAAATGCTCTTGGGCAGGCACCCCCAAACTCAGCCCTCCAGCTGTTTTGGGACTACAATTCTCATCATCCCTGACCACTGGTCCTGTTAGCTAGGGATGGTGGGAATTGTAGTCCCAAAACAGCTGAAGGGCCAACTTTGGGGGTGCCTGCTCTTGGGTGACATTGAGAAGGCAGAACTACTCAACACCTACTTTGCCTGTCTTCATCAAAAAGGAAAACAGTATGAACACAGAATAAATGTTGCAATTGCAGAACTGCAGCCGTAGATAGGAAAAGAGGTGGTTAGGGAAAGACCTAGGTACTTTAAATGAATTCAAATATCCAGGGCCTGATGAGCTGCACCCAATGGTACTAAAGGAGCTTGCAGATGTGATCTTTGTTTATTATATTTGAGCATTCTTGGAAAACAGGTAAGATCCCTGCAGTTGGAGGCAGGCAAATGGAAGACTGATACCAGGAAAGGTCCTAGGAACAGATTCAATGGTCCGCCTGTGAGCACTTAGAAAAGGATGCTGCGATGACTAAGACCCAGCATGGGTTTCTCCAAAAATGAGTCATGTCTGCCAAATCTTATTTCTTTATGTGGTAAAATTGCAGGCTTTGTGGAATGTAGGTATAGTGTATACTGATTTCACTAAGGCTTTTCAAGGGATGGCTGTGGGATGCATTCTGGATTACAGGGGGTTGGACTAAATCAAGTAACCCCAAACTTGGCCCTCCAGCTGTTTTGGGACTACAACTCCCATCATCCCTAGCTAACAGGACCAGTGGTCAGGGATGATGGGAATTGTAGTCCCAAAACAGTTTGGGGGGTGCCTGGACTAGATGATCCCTGGGGAATCCCTTCCAACTCTAGGATTCTGTCCAGAAAGCTCCGTCGCATCCACCATCTTTTCCCGCCTGCCTCATGGAAGCCTCTTTGGCTCCTCCCTCACACCTCACTCGACCGAGCCGTTTCGACGGTGTTGTTTTTAAAACCTAACCGCCTTTCGCCTCCTTGCTCCCGCCCCTCCTCCCTTCTCGCGCCTGTTGTTTCTTACGCCGACGGCCGCCGCGCGCAAAAAGCCGGCATTCAGCCAATGGGCAGAAAAGGCGGGAGCCAGAACGCGTCCAGCCCTCGACGGCGATTGGCTGGGAGAGGACCCAGCCAAAAAAAAAGAAAAAGAAAAAGCCTCGAGAGGAGGGGAGGGAGAGAACGTTTAAAGATGGCGGCCGTGGCAACGAGAAGGCGGTTTCCCTGAGAGGGGGCGGGAGGGAAGGGAAATAAAAGAAGCTCCCGCGACGGAGGAGGAGAAGAAAAAAAAAAGATAACGACGCCGGCGCGGCCCCTTCGTCCTACCCCGGCTGGTTTCTCCCCCCTCACTTTGGCTTTGGAGGTGGGGCGAGGAGAAAGCACAAACGCGAGCCCTCGAGCGAGGAGCGGCAGGGACTACTCCGGGCATGGCCCAGGTGGGTGCCGGGCCTGTGGGCTCCGGCAGGGCGCGGCGAGGAGAGAACGGGGCCTTGGCGCGGCCTGGCCGCCTCAGCTCCGCCGTCCTTGGACGGTAGCGGCACGCGTGCGAGAGAGCCCATTCCCGGGCCTAGGCCCTGCGCAGCCACTGGGGGGGGGGGGAGCGGTCTTGTGTGTAGGGAGCGGGTGGTGGAGATGCGGAATGATAACGGGGAATCATCCCTGCGGAGCCCCCGGGCCTTCTTTTTATTCGGCTTGGGCCTCGCGGTTCCCGGAGGAGGCTGAAGCTCCGTGGTTGGTGGCGGAACCTTGTTGATGCGGCTGAGGCGAATTACTTTTTCTCTCTCACCCGCCTTTAAACAAAAAAAAAAAAAAAAAAACCCACGTTGAATGGAATTATATGGAAGTGGATGCGAAATGGGTTTTTTTGGGGGGTGGCGGGGAGGGAAACCTTAGTAAGACCAGCGCGTGCTACCCCCGATCCCTCAAGATTTGGGTTTTTTTATTTAATAAATAAATATATTGGATAGCAGGGCGGGATACAAAAGTGAGGCCGAAGATGGCTATACTATTACTTACCACCGTCGTGAAATTATGGGACGGATACACCCAGTCTTCTAAGAACAGTTGTTTATGGTAGTAGTTTGGGGACTGTAGTGTACTGGCTTGATGACTTGTTGTGCAGGTAGGAGGTAAGAGGTTTAATTTCTTCGGGCTTTTTTAAAAGCACCAAAAAGAATGCCCTGGTCTTGTGGCCTTTGAAAAACTTGCAGGTGCTTTCCTTGGTTAGAGCCAGTTTGGTCTTCAAAGAAAGTGATCAAGGAGGGTTTATTATGCCTTTGATAAGTCGAGATTGATTGAGGAAAGCTTTTGCCACACCATAGAGAACAAAAAGCAGTGCCATAATCTATTTGCTTTATTTATTTATTTATGTAATGCATATATTCTACTTTCTAAAATTTATCAAGACAACAATATTAAGAGGAAAGATTAGGAGATATAGCAGTGTTTATCATGGCCCAAGACAGTCTCATTTTTTAAAAAAAAATTGTTTAACAGACTAACACTGCTACCACCCTAGAATCAGGTTTCGTTGTGTTTTTGAAACTTATCTCTAGTAGCTGGACTGAGAAAGATCCTTGTAAGATCCTGAAGAATGGTTGCTCTGACTTTGTATGAAGCAGTTTCCTGTTTCTTCAAAGACTGCAGTCCATAGTTTCCTCTAGTCCAGCATCCTGCTTCCAGTTTGATCATCCTCTCTCCCACCCACCCCACATTCATTATTCTATCATTTGTTACCTACTGGATTTTGAAGAAGGGTCAGCCTTCTCTTAAAGGATGGTGGTGAGGAGCTTGTTCTTAGCCCTTTTTTTGCTACATTTTGAAAGGATTTGTGTCTTATTCTGTAACACTAGACAGCCCCTACACAGAAAACAGTGTGTGGTGGTTGTGACCTAGCCCCCACCTTATGTTTGCACCCTGCATGGTCTATACAGAACATCTTACGTAATCTTACGTGCTGTTGTGTTTGGAAGGGAAGAAATTGTTTAACTCAGGCTTGTTTAATTCCAGTAGGGTTACCTGCTTTCATGCCCCCAATAAATAAAAGGAAGGGGGGAAACTTTAATCAACTTGATTTTGGTTTGTTGGACTTTTGAAAGTATGGTAGCAGGACCAATTCTTTGTTTTTATTAAGTGCACCATCCTAGAACAAGTGTTGCCACATGTTAACCATTGTTAAAACTTGGCTTAGCATTTAAATGACAGTGTTTATTTAGGTGAGGTGTGGCTCAGCATCACATAAGTGATTCTGCAGTTTCTGCATCATAGTGTGTGTGTTCTACTGGGCAGAGATTTATTTATTTGTTTTATACAGCACCTAGCACACTGATGCCTCATAACTGGATAGTAATTGAAAATAATAAACATGGTATATAGTGTTTTATGGGTGTTCAAAGCTCTGATTTCTACAACAGCTTTGCATGGTAGGCTGGTATTAGGGTCATGTTTCATGTTGGGGAGGGGGGAAGCGTGGCTGCCTAAGGTTACATGGCTCAACTTGGCTGAGAACCACTCTGGGCTGGGAAAACCTGTCACCTCTGAATCCCAAAGGAGTTTGGAGTATGTATCAGCCAATTAGTTGCTTAGTTTCTCCATTGCAAAACATACATGCCAAAGTCACTTAGTGGAGCATGTTCTTGCAAATGGGAGGCCAGTAGGCACAGAAAATACATTTGGCTTAGCTGCTTTAGTATATAATATAGAACTTTGATTTTTATAAGCTATTTTTGTACATTCAGGGATTGCCTGAGTGGATACTGGAAAACTCATTGGGAATATCCATGTGACAGCTGAGAGAGGCTTGAAGTTGTTTGGTCTCTTCTTTTGCTACTAAAGGAATTATGAAGTCTAGGGACTTTCTCTTTCAGACATAGTTATGGGGTGATGACAGCTTGCCTGGGTCTGTGAACCAGTTGTATTTTGTAATTTTCTGGTATCACTTTCACACTATGAACTTTAGTGGATTTTCAGGAACTTAATTAAATATTGGAGATAAGTACAAAAACATACTAATTTGAAATTGTTTTGTTGGTCTTTCGACCGCAATAAAGTTTTAATGATAACATACTAAGCTACAAAATCTGTTACTACTCTATGCTGTTTGCTTTGTCAGAGTTTGAATAGTGGGTCTGTCTGCAGTTTTTGGTAATTTTCTCTGTCTTTGGTCAATAATAATCCGGTCATTAATTTCAGCATTCTAACATAAACACATTCCAGTCAGTTAGACCAGAGTTTTCCAACCTTTTTGAGACCACGGCTCCCTTGACCAACTACACTCTTTCTGCGGCACCCCTGTGGGGCTCAGGAGCCTAGTTATGTCACCTCTTGCCTCTCACCCTCCCTTGTGGAGTATTCCCTCAGCCTCCTTTCCCCTCTCCTTGGGAGTCCTTTGGGCAGCTGCTGCTGTCCTCCCTGGTCTCTGAACTGCCCCCCCCCACCCCAAAGAGAGGTGCCTCCAAGTGAAACCATTCGACTGTGGAGCTTATAGCCAGGGCTGCTGCAATAAACAGCTGTGCAAGCCTTTGGGAGGCAAAGATGCAGGAGGGCATCAGAGGAGGAAGGGAAGAGGAACAGAGGTAGTGTTGCCTGTGGTACCCCTGACCATCATTCAAGGCACCCCAGGGTACTATGGCACACTGGTTGAAACCCACTTACACTATGATTGTGAGCCTAAAATCAGAGGGACTTGTTTCTGAATAGGTAAATGGTACTTGCATGTTAACCTGGTGTATTTGGACTCAGCTATACAGCTGCAAATAAAACGTTTTAAGTGTGTTGTAAAGTGCATTATACAATTGTGACACTAGATGGCGATGGTGAACTATGGCAAATGCAATATATTCAATATATTTTTCAAACTTTTTTAAAAAGCATTTTAACAGGGTTATTTATATGAGTCTAGATTCCTCCCCAGATAATACATTTTTGACAGATACTTCTGTACAGTCGTACCTTGGATCCCGAATGCCTTGCAAGTCAAATGTTTTGGCTCCCGAACGCCGCAAACCCGGAAGTGAGTGTTCCGGTGTGTGAATGTTATTTGGAATCTGAATGCCTGGTGCTGCTTCCGCGGTTTCCAAACATTTTAGAAGTCAAACGGACTTCTGAAACGGATTTCGTTCGACTTCTGATGTACGACTGTATTTTGTAATTTCGGCACTGTATATGTTTGCTGCAGGAAACATTGCTGGTACAATCATAACGTGTACTTTGCCTGTATCGTATGTGTACCCTAGAAGAATGGAATGATAGAACTGTAGAATTAGAAAGTACCCCAAGGGTAATCTAGTCCAATCCCCCACAATGCAGGAATCTCAGCTAAAGCATCCATGACAAATTGCCACCCAACCTCTGCTTTAAAGCCTTCTCTGAAGGAGGGTCCACAGCCTCCTAAAGGAGTCTGTTCTACTGTTGAACAGCTCTTACTGTCAGAAAGTTCTTCCTGATGTTTAGAAGAAAACAAGTTTAGTATTCATGGAAACAGTCATTGTGTTATAACCATCTACCACTCATTTATGGAATTGTGACATCTGCACATCAAAACAGCATTGCTCCTTTTAAGTTTATGTAAGCTGGGTCTTCCTTCCATTTTATACAAACCAGTAGGTTCTCCTATTCTCACTTTTTAAAGAAGAAATAGAAGTATTCTTTCAGACTTCCATCCATCTGCATTTATGTACTCTTCCTCCTCTCAGATAAACTTAATGTGGAAAGTTAAACTCTTGCACCCCCCCCCCTTTTCCCCTGCAAATCTATTAATTCATGGAAGGAGCAATGGGGAGAGGGAGTTGTGTTGAAATTGCATCTCCTATGTAGTGTGTTGGGGGTGTGAATGTTTGAAAGTACTGTGTATGGTAGGGCTGGATGATACCAGTTTTTTGCCATTGCAATATATCACCTGCTAAACATTGTGATATATCACAATGTTTGAAATAAGGATGAAACTATGCAGAGGCATTGGCTAGCTTCACGGTTTTTCCCATATTTCTGCATAGCGTGCCCGCACACTCCTTATGATTGGTGATATAGTGCCAGGTCAAAAATTATGAAACTGATAGCACAATATGGACATCAAACCAGTTCTGGACAGTATATTGATATATCACCCAGCCTTAGTGCATGGAAGTATTTAGTTTTCTTTGAAGTTTGAATTGAGCTGATCCAAACAGCTGGGTTTTGTGGGATGTGGGAGTAATTCCTTTATTCCCTGCTGGTAGGATTTTTTTGGGGGGTTATATAGAGGGACTTGGAGAAATCAATTAGCAACAGGTAAGAATTTCCCATCTTATCTCTCCATGGTCACTGCAGTGAAAATAAGTACCGTACTTTTCTGTGTATAAGACTAGGGTTTTTTGCTCAAAAATAATGTTAAAGGGGGGGGGGCTCGTGCATTGTGGGGCTGGGTGATTGGTTGAGTCCCCCAAAATAGGGGGTGTCTTATACACGGGGGGTGTTATACACAGAAAAATATGGTATATATGTCTTTAAAATATAATGTACTTGAAAACCTTTGATTTTAATGTAGGTTTTTAAAATGGGCAGTAAAAGGGTGGTTTGCTGTAAAAAATATTTTGGGAGAGGCTCTTCAGGATTAATATCTCCTGTCTTGTGGGGAGGGCACATAGAGAGAATTGTGTTTTCTGAATTTCACCCTACGAGTGCAAGAGAAGACCACAGTGCAATAAGAATTTTATTCACAGGTTTAATTACTACCAGCTGTGCAAATTGCTCTCTCACACAAACTATTTTATATATTTATATATAATATTAAATAGAGGTATATTAGATAGGGATATAGAGATATATATGAAGCCCAGATTAAAAGTGTGTATGTGCAGCTAAAATAACATATCATTTATAGGTAATCTCATTTAGGATTTTATTAAGGAAGCAGTCCCTAAAATATGCCAACCTCAGATATGTTATTTATGGTGGTCTTAAGCTTCTCTAAAGATATCCAGTGAGTGCCTGTCTCAGCTGATTTGAACCCTGCATCATCTTCCTTTTAGCCTGCACTTGTCATTATCTAGTCTTGCAGCACAGATGTATGCATTTGTTGTGTCAAAATGTGTGAGAAAAATAACATGCAGATTGCTACACAGAAGTGATGTTCATGTATGAGAACCATCTTGTGTAAAGTCATTCTTAAGATTCTGTGACTGCTCATATTGGTGTAACTGTGTGTACATCACTGGAATCATTCCAGTATCCTTGTAGTTCTCCTTTATGTTGTCTCTGGATTTCAGATTTTGTTAATTAAGATAAAGACAATAAACCTAATAATAATAATACTCTAATATTTATGAGGTATTACTGTCTTACTAGAATTAGCATTTAATTAATAATAGGTAGTCAAATGTTTCATATGAAAGGAGCTTGCTTTTTTAAAAACTTGGAATAAAAATAAAACTGTATTTTCTGTGTGCCAATATTAGCTTTCAATAGCATGTGAGCAGTAACTGTGTTGTAGTCTGTTCAGCAGTTCGTTGACTTAAAGAAGAATAGGTACTTTTGCATAGCCCCATTTTAATGCTTCAACTGCTTGTTCAAGTCCACCTGCTTGTTCAGTCACCATAAGCATTATTTTTTAGATTAAACTGCTGTTTGTGTTGCTGTTTAGCATGTAGTTAAAACATGTCATTCTGAATTTTGTGTAGCAGAATTGTCCTTTAGAATTACAGTGGTGCCTCGCAAGACGAAATTAATTCGTTCCGCGAGTTTTTTCGTCTAGCGAATTTTTCGTCTTGCGAAGCACGGTGTCGGAAAAGTTTTGGAAAAGCTTCAAAAATCACCAAAAAACTCAAAAAAGGCTACCACACTGTGTTCTATGAGTTGCTCCTCGAAGTCAAGTCGCAACTGCATTAACGGTGTTAAGAAAAAGGAAACAAACTTGCAAGACGTTTTTGTCTTGCGAAGCAAGCCCATAGGGAAATTTGTCTTGCGAAGCAGCTCAAAAACCGCAAAACCCTTTCGTCTAGCGAGTTTTTCGTCTTGCGAAGCATTCGTCTTGCAGGGCACCACTGTAGAGAGCAATAGAAAGAAAGCTTCTCTGATTATTCTTTTTTTTCTCTTTGTAGGTTGAAAGAAGAAAAGGACACCTGCATGCGGCCAGTGAAGATGCTCTTTACTTCGACATCAGCTATTTAAGCTGAATGCATTGTGATTTCCAGTAATTGAGACAGTGGTTCTGAAAGCTGTCTACATTAATGAAAAGAACAATGTAGTCAGCTTAATTGAATCATCAGTGTTGCATATTGAATAGAGCATGACAAATCCGATCTTGATGGACTTCTTCATATTAGGAGTATAGATCAATATACCTTTTATTTAAAGCCTTGTTTTTTGTAAGTTTTAATTATGGAGAATTATGAAAATGCACCTCCCCTTCCAAAAGAGCCAGCAACAGAAGCGAATGTGGAGAACCATTCTTGTCCCCCACCACTGCCGCCTAATGAACAGCCTCCACCACCTCCCCTGCAAACGTCCAGTGACGCAGAGGTAATGGACGTTGGCTCTGGTGGTGATGGACAGTCAGATACCCCTGCTGGGGACGCACACACTGTCGGCAGAATACAACTTCTCACAAAGGGATCGTCATGCTACAAAAGTCGTCTTATCGTAGATCCTAATAGTGACCAAAGCCCAAGAACTGCTCGTCATGCGCCGTCAGTTAGAAAGTTCACCCCTGATCTTAAGTTGCTTAAAGATGTAAAGATTAGTGTTAGCTTTACAGAGAGCTGCAAAAGTAAAGACAGAAAAGTTCTGTACACTGGAGCTGAGCATGGTTATGAAGCAGATACAGATTTAGGTATTAATAATGTTAATGGGGGTATGCATGCTTGTCCTCTGGGTGGGGGTAGTAATGGTCAAGCTACACGAGTAGCTGGTGAAAATGATGACAAAAAGGAGGATGAAAATGATGTAGATCAGGAAAAGCGAGTTGAGTATGCAGTTCTGGATGATTTAGAAGATTTTACAGAAAATTTGATGGAAATAGATGAAGAAGGAGGGTTTACGTCTAAAGCAATCGTTCAGAGAGACAAAGTGGATGAAGAAACCTTAAGCTATTCTTACGAGGTAAGTAAATTCTGTTTCTAAAAGGTCTCTGTACCAAGTAATATTCAGCTTATAACAAATGCTTAAATTTAGGAGTGGTGTTAAGAGCTGCTTAACTGTATGAAATATACATTTAGACAGTACTGAGAATGGATATGTTGTGATTTTTTTTTTGTTTCAGTATGAAGGCTGTGAGATTTGTTATTCTAGAGAATGCTAAGAAAGCGTCAAGTTATTAATAATTTACTTAAAACATGACACTTTAATTCTTAGTTGGCTTATGATGGGGATGGGATTTTGTGGATCCCTGTACAAATCATTCTTGCTTTGACTTCAGTATTGTCTGAGGAGGAGAATAGGTATAGGGGCATGGTATATCACAATGTGTTTTTCAGGATGAATTTGATAATGATGTGGATGCTTTGCTGGAAGAAGGCCTTTCTGTTCCTAAGAAAAGGAGAATTGATGAGAAATATGCAGGGGAGAGTGACCATCAATCTGATGGAGAGACAACTGTGCAGCCAATGATGACCAAAATAAAAACAGTTCTTAAAAGTAAGCTATTTACATTATGTATAACTATAGATATGTTTACTATGTACTCTTTTTTGCAGTAATATTTCTGAGGTAATGGTCTGAACATACCCACTATATATTAGTTATATTAGTCCAAAAGCAGTCCATCGGCCAGGTCTTGTGGCCTCCTTGATATCAGCCTTCTTTTTTCTTTCTGAAGCAGGTAGCAAAACCAGGAAGTTCCTGGTTGGCCACCATAGATGATAAGAAATACTGAGTTGTAGGCTCCTCTGGGCCAGCCCAATACATTTTGGCACCTGAGGCAAACCACAAAATGCCCCCCCCCCCACCAGGGAAGAAGGGGTGTGAAGAGCTACGTCAGGAATAAGGGGAGAATAAGGATCTGTATCGGGAGCAAGGGTGGAAGGAAACTAGTAGCAGCACCTATTTGCCCAGTGGCTACTGTAGCTGCTGAGGAGGTAACAGATCTGGCTTCCAAAGAGTGTACTACAGCTGTCACTGCCATTGGTGCAGTGGCAGCAGTGGGCAATGCATTCCTTGGGGGTTGGATCTACTGCCCCTGTGGATCCTGCCCCCTGAGGCAGTCACTTCATCTTGCCTCATGGGTGGGCTGGCCCCGAGGCTCACACAGGCTGCGTAACCCAGGTAGATTGGGATCTCTGGATGATCAGCAGTAGATTGGCAAGGGTTTCTGACATCACACACTCTTAAATCTAAGTGTGCGTCTTTTGGATCTAGCTCTTCTTTGATCTTGAGGCTCTGTTAAAATCCAAAGTAGATCCCGCAAGCCTTAAGTCTGCTCTACCCTGTCATAGACATTTATTGTATATTAGTGTTGTGGAATCCTAAAGGAGAATATTTTAGATAGATGTTGAATGTGAGGTTTGTGAAGGTAAACTCTGAATACCTTCATTAGAAATCTTCGAGGGGTACTAGACTTGTGGAGAATATGCAGTTTTTATTCTCGGTAGGACCAGTATCTCCGAGGAAAAATAACATCTCATTAAAATGCCACACATAGGTTTTGCAGGCTGGTGGTACTTGGCAGCCCAATTCATTGCATGTATACTTGGAAATAAGTCTTGCTTTGTTCAGTGGTAGTTTCTGTCAAATAAGTGTTCTCAGGATTGCAGCCTAAATCAAGCTGGTTGTGATGTGGAAAAGAGTATTAAATATTTTGCCTTTTGCTTGATTTTTTTAAAAAAATGCACATGGCTTCTCTTGAAGTTAATAAATTACAATAAAGATGGAATGTTTTCAGTCCTTTCTGATGCCACAAAAAGGGGGCAAGTGCATATTCCTAGGGATTTGCATTCCCTGCTCTTTTTCTGATGAAAAAGGAGAGGTACAAAAAGAGGCCTGCAATAAATATATTGAACAGCGGTCAGTATTTGTAAGAAATCAATCTTTCAGTGTGATAGCACCCACTGCCATTCTTTAGGGAAGTCTACCCATGTTTAAATCTGGCTTTCAGTTCATCATCAATTTTAATTATTTTTTGGAAGGTTTTAAGTCAGCTTTCCAAATTGTGTGACAACATGTTAGTGTGTCGGCTGCAGTGTGTAGGTGTGTTACGTGAATGCTCCCTGTGCTGCTGAGGGGTTAGTTTAACCTCCAGTTTGCTAGTAAATCTGAATTACTTGTCATGAAATGATGCATGTCTAAAAAATGTGTCACCAACACGAAAAGTTGGGAAAACTCTGCTTTAAGTAGTTGTTTTGCTGTTTTTTACTGATAATTTAATCATTTTGTTCTTTTTGTAAACAGCTTGTAAGGGTTTTGAAAAGTTGATATGGTGCAGCAAACAAGTTGCAGCTTGAATAATACTGAGGATGAGAGAGAGAGAAAAAAAACAATATATTCATATTTACTTCCATTTTGTTTTCATGTGCAACTTGCTGTTCAAAATACTGTTTCACCCTGGAAAGCAAATTGCTAACTTTGTGTACAGGTTGGAAGTAAATGCAATCTGACCACTTCAAAATATTACCGGGACGTATGGGGCATCGATTGAATGTCATTGTGGGCCTTCAAAAACAGGGAGCCCCTTCACAGCCTTGCTATTAACTAGGGGTTGGGAGAGGTGGCAGCAGCTTTTACTCTCCTCTTGGTTGATCATTTACACTGATATATTTCTTTGATATATAACTTCAGACTACTTGTGTATCCTTCCAACCACTTTTGTTGTGATAAGACATCTTGTGCATTGAGCAGTTTCTCCTTTTTTCTGAAGGTCGTGGCCGTCCACCTACAGAGCCCTTGCCTGATGGATGGATCATGACATTCCATAACTCTGGCATTCCTGTATATCTGCACCGAGAATCCAGAGTTGTCACCTGGTCCAGACCTTACTTCTTAGGAACAGGAAGCATAAGGGTATGGAACAGACTTCAATAAATTTGGTCATTTAGAGAAATTAGATTTTGAATATATCTGTAGCCTTTTGTTGTGATTATTGTATTGTTGACAAAATGTCACTGAATATAGTTGCCTAAAGACCTACTTTGGTTTTACTTGCTGGTTCAGTTTATGTTTCTTAAAATGCGCTGTGTTTCTAAGAATTAGCTTCCACAGTAGCTTGGGAAACCAAGTTAAATATGAAGGTATCTGAATAATATGTAGATTGTATGGGGAAATATTGCCTCTTTTAATGCCATTTGTATAAATATATTTTAGAATTTTACTAGGCTGTATCTAAGTCATAATTGGAAACATACAGCAAATTCAACAATGTTATAAAATTTTGTATTTTCACAATCATATCATGCTGTTGCTTCATTATCTTCATTTATTAAACTGGGCATTTTATAGGAGCAATGCAGTTCCAGTGGATTGCACTTACGTTCACATGGTACTCTGGTAATAACTGAATAACTGCATTAACAAATAAAATAATAAATTCAGCATGACTTTGCATAGCTCCAAAGTGCAATTCCCTTTTGTTCACATGCATACAACTTCCATTCAGATGTTGAAAGAAATAAATGGTTGACATGCTGTGGCTGGCTATATAAAGCATAAAATAGCTTTTCGACAACATCGTCAATTTTCTTGAAAATGCTCACCTAGCAAATCTCTACAAAGTTCTCAGGATCTTCAGGCTTTGCTGGTGTATGGTAGGGGAGGCATATAGCAAACTTTGAACCCTACTGGAAGATGTTAGATCTGGGTTTTTAGATTTGTTCTCATAATTTTAACTTTAAAATTTTATATTTGCAGAAACATGATCCCCCGTTGAGTAGCATTCCATGTTTGCATTATAAGAAAATGAAGGAAAATGAGGAAAGGGAACAAAGTAATGACATCACCCCAAATGGGGAAGTATCGCCTATAAAACTCATGGATAAGTCTTTAGAATTTGACTGCCAAACAGAGGAGCCGGACTCCACTGCTGCTGATTCTGGGACTTTAGATGAGAAAGACCCACCCGGGGGAGATGCAGCACAAGGAGCCTTAGGTCAAGTTAAGGCCAAGGTTGAGGTGTGCAAAGATGAATCAGTAGGTAAGTGTCAAAAATGTTGATTTCTTGAGTGATAAAAATCTAACTCAAGCATGTAGGCTTCCTTGTGGATACAATGGCACTTGGCTTACAGATGTAGAACTTGCGAACGCAGAGGGCTGCAAGCCTAGGAGATTTCTATACTAAACCCATTGTTGTTGTTGTTGTTGTTTAGTCGTGTCCGACTCTTCGTGACCCCCTGGACCAGAGCACGCCAGGCACTCCTGTCTTCCACTGCCTCCCGCAGTTTGGTCAAACTCATGCTGGTAGCTTTGAGAACACTGTCCAACCATCTCGTCCTCTGTCGTCCCCTTCTCCTTGTGCCCTCCATCTTTCCCAACATCAGGGTCTTTTCCAGGGAGTCTTTTCTTCTCATGAGGTGGCCAAAGTATTGGAGCCTCAGCTTCAGGATCTGGCCTTCCAGTGAGCACTCAGGGCTGATTTCCTGAAGAATGGATGCATTTGATCTTCTTGCAGTCCATGGGACTCTCAAGAGTCTCCTCCACCACCATAATTCAAAAGCATCCATTCTTCAGCGATCAGCCTTCTTTATGGTCCATCTCTCACTTCCATACATCACTACTGGGAATACCATGGCTTTAACTATACGGACCTTTGTTGGCAAGGTGATGTCTCTGCTTTTTAAGATGCTGTCTAGGTTTGCCATCGCCTTTCTCCCAAGGAGCAGGCGTCTTTTAATTTCGTGACTGCTGTTACCATCTGCAGTAATCATGGAGCCCAAGAAAGTAAAATCTCTCACTGCCTCCATTTCTTCCCCTTCTATTTGCCAGAAGGTGATGGGACCAGTGGCCATGATCTTAGTTTTTTTGATGTTGAGCTTCAGACCATATTTTGCGCTCTCTTTCACCCTCAATAAAAGGTTCTTTAATTCCTCCTCATTTTCTGCCATCAAGGTTGTGTCATCTGCATATCTGAGGTTGTTGATATTTCTTCCAGCAATCTTAATTCCGGCTTGGGATTCATCCAGCCCAGCCTTTCACATGATGAATTCTGCATATAAGTTAAATAAGCAGGGAGACAATATACAGCCTTGCCGTACTCCTTTCCCAATTTTGAACCAATCAGTTGTTCCATATCCAGTTCTAACTGTAGCTTCTTGTCCCACATAGAGATTTCTCAGGAGACAGATGAGGTGATCAGGCACTCCCATTTCTTTAAGAACTTGCCATAGTTTGCTGTGGTCGACACAGTCAAAGGCTTTTGCATAGTCAATGAAGCAGAAGTAGATGTCTTTCTGGAACTCTCTAGCTTTCTCCATAACCCAGCGCATGTTTGCAATTTGGTCTCTGGTTCCTCTGCCCCTTCGAAATCCAGCTTGCAGTACAGTAAATGCTAATTCGGTATTCCATTTCTCCTTCAATTTGTAATGAAATGCTGCTGCTTGTGTGTTTTAAATACAATTCCATTGTATTTAGTTGTAGTTATAAGCATTTAGTTGGTTTGTTGTATGCTGCAGCCCTTTTTCAGTTCTCCGATGGAAGCACATGTTAAAATAATTTGGATGTGCAGTAAAACTAATGTATAAATCTTTACTTCAAATATTCCATCATCATGCATAGTGAAATGCTAGAATTGTAGCATAGCTGGGACGTGCCAGCCATCAAAACTAGGGATTGCTAACCTTTTGAGGCCTTTGGGCACACTTGCAAACTGGGGACATTTGAGTGGGCACGCTTTCACACAGCAGCAGAATGCTTCTTTTGAGCCTAACCATTTTGTCACTGTCTTTGTAATGTAAAAGTGGTAGTTTTAATTGACCATGGGGATTGAATATTTTTCCTAGATCTTGAAGATTTTAGACACTATCTTGAAAAGCGTTTTGATTTTGAACAAGTAACTGTAAAGAAATTCAGAACCTGGGCAGAGAGACGACAGTTCAATCGTGAGATGAAGAGGAAACAAGCAGAATCTGAGCGACCCATTTTACCAGCCAATCAAAAACTTATTACTTTGTCTGTGCAAGATGCACCCACAAAAAAAGGTAAGCCGTTTTATGTATGTTAACTTTTTTCATTAGACGAGTGCTTAGTTTTTGTCTGAGTTGGATTAGTACTGGAAGTAACAAAATGCATGTGTAAAAATGATCCTAGCTTCCCTGCAAAACAGGATGTTTGCAATCACCCGGTTCCTCTTTAAATTTGAAAATTTGGGTTTGCATACCCCAAAATGGTCAGGGCACCAGGTTCTAATAGGGCTCAATTGATGATTTCCCTGCCTTTCATAAAACTGACTTTCTTGCCAAAAAACTTTTTTTGAATGCTTATAGAAGTCTTGTCTTGATTTCAAGCTATGACAGTATTAAAGCTGCTTGTCTTCATTACAGATAATTGCTTTTGGATATGGTAATGTTTTGTTTTAGAAGGACTTGGGACATAATACTTTCCTTGTTTGATTGTGCAGCGACCAATTTGTTGTAAGACCATGTGAGGAGAGGTACAGAAGTAGTGAAGCCATGCTATCTGACTTACACTTTATGGAAGCTTTCCCAAGTACTTCTGTAGCTTGAACCTAATTCTGTACTTGGCAAGTGTAGAATGGTCTACCTGAAATACTTTGCTTTGTGGAGCAGGAAGTGATGGAAACTGAATGGGAAGGGCCAGAGCTCTATTGCAGAACATCTGCTTTGTATGCATAAGGTCTCTGGTTCAATCTTGAGCATCTCCAGGAAGGGGTGGTAGAGGCATGTCTGAAACCTTGTCAAGCTGCTATCAGTGTAGACCAGTGTTTCCCAACCATGGGTTTCCAGATCACAGTTCCCATCATCCCTGACCACTGGTCTTGCTAGCTAGGGATGTTGGGACCTGTAGTCCAAAAACAACTGGAGACCCAAGTTTGGGAAATGCTGGTATAGACAGTACTGAGCTCTGACTTTATAAACAGCTTCCTATAAGCAGATCATTGAACGTGAAATAGAATATGTCCAGTTATTGTCATTGGGATTGGTCATTGGAGATATTCTATATATCTTCTCCAAAATGAACACTCTGAAATTAAGGAGCGAGTGCACACATACCCAGCCAATGACTCTGCATGTGATAGACATGTGTCTCCTTTTCCCCCTCACACATAAAGTATTGTGTAATGTGGGTGTTTCAGTTATAGAGGCATGTCCAAGTGATTCTTGCACTTTGAGAAATGTTACGTTGGGGAGGAGTAGAAGAGGGTATGTACCTGCCCCTCTTTCAGGCAAACTAAGTAGTATGTGAACTTGTCTAAGCTGAATTAGAATACTGATTTTACTTTTTGCTTTATGATCAGGAGCTCCTAATCTATATGTTATGCTGTTGGTAGTAAAATCCTTAAAGGCATTTGTAAAATGTTTTTCTTAATAGAGTTTGTTATTAATCCCAATGGGAAGTCTGAAGTTTGCATCCTTCATGAATATATGCAACGAGTCCTAAAGGTTCGACCTGTTTACAATTTCTTTGAATGTGGTAAGTCTTTACTATAGTATTTTTTTGTAGGACAACAGTTACTTGCAGTGTCTGGGCTGTACATGATCTAAGCTTGAGCCAAGTATTCCAGGAAAATAAACAGCATAGGCATTGACAGGATGCGCACTGCATCTAGAATAACGTAAATTAAGAAGTGTCCCTTGTTGGTTTTGAAGGAAAAACTGACTCATTGTAATGTGCAGATTCCTAGTTTTGTTCATTCAAAATGTCAGTCACCAACAAATGGAAATCAAAGTCTTAAGATAGCAGGTCATTGACCAGCTAATGTGGAATTCGAGAACTACTAAATTAAGCGTTGCATATTGATAGCACTTGTACAACCTTTTTAGATTACATCTTAGAACTTTAACATAGCATCTGAGGACTGTGTTAGCATTTCAAAAACTTCTTTTTTAGTAGTTATGTCACAAACAGATGACATAAGGAAATTGTCGTTTTTATTCTGTAAACCTGTGATGAAAGCAGCCTGTTTGCATTATTTGGTCAAAATCACTTTTGTTTATCTTACACAAAGAGAATTGGTAGTTCTCAGACATCCTAAATCATGCAGGTTTAGGATTTGTTTAGAATATGGTGGCTTCCCATTTTCTCTCCTTTTTAAAGAGAACCCAAGTGAGCCTTTTGGAGCCTCGGTTATTATTGATGGAGTGACTTATGGGGCAGGTACAGCAAGCAGCAAGAAACTTGCGAAGAATAAAGCTGGTAATGTAAACATATTTAAATATCATGTATTGAATGTGTGCTTGATAGCCAGTACCAATAAGGTTGCAATCCAAAGAGTGTATGCATTTCAGCTCTACTGTCGCAAAATGGGCTTTACTGCGTAATAAATACATGCAGGTTTAGGGTGTATGTACCTTTTAATACAGGGTTAGCTAACCTTTTCAGTCATCCAGGGGCTGCATGTTGTAATGGGCATGTAAGTGGGCATGATTAGTTTTGTTTTTTAAAAAATGCAGTCGGGAAGGGGGACCAAAAAAGCTTTGGGCTTCATACATCACAGTGGGGAGCCAGTTTTTAAAAAAAAATTAAAATTACTATTTAAAAAAAATGACAGGTTGGAGAGGATATGCGAGTCATGGGTTAGCAATCCCTTCGTTAATGGATAATATTGAGTACAACGTTCTTGAACGGTTTAAGAAACAATTATAGTACTAGTTCTACAATGTATGGATTAAATAGATTTAGAAGAACTCCTTTAACCTTTTAAACAGGTGAAGCAAAGGATGGTGGCTCATGAGGAAAGATGCAGCCTTGGGGCTGCAGTACAGTATTACTTCTCATATTTTTAAGTTGGTGGGATTCAAGCAGTCTCTAACAATGAGCAGGACTGCAGTCTTGGAGCCCTGATGTAATGTATGGAGAGTTCATAGCCTCGGAGTTTGGTGGATTGAGCCTGTGGTATTTAATATTGATTCTGTAAATGCTGTATAAACACATCCTGTGCTTATCACACAAGTTGATTGTAAAATAGAAGTCTTTTTTCTACTGTAAAAACAGTTGGAAATTTTTGTTTTTGGTTCATCGACATTTGTCAGAAATGTAATTTTGTGCAATACGCGATTATGGCAAGACCCTAACCCTTTCATTATCTTCCATAGCCCGAGCTACACTGGAAATCCTCATTCCTGATTTTGTTAAACAGACCTCTGAGGAAAAGCCCAAAGATAGTGAGGAACTAGAGGTATGGACTTTACAATGCAATCCTGGGCATCTTAACACGGAAGTAAATCCCATTGAATTCAGTGGGAATTGCTTCCCAGTGTGTGTAGGATTGCAACTTTAATGGAATGTGATACATTATTGTTGTTTTTTGTGGTGGTGTATTTTTATCTTGAGGGACGCCGGTGGTGCTGTGGTCTAAACCACTGAGCCTAGGGCTTGCCGATCGGAAGGTCGGCGATTTGAATCCCCGCAACGGGGTGAGCTCCTGTTGCTCGGTCCCAGCTCCTGCCAACCTAGCAGTTCGAAAGCACGCCAGTGCAAGTAGATAAATATGTACCGCTGCGGCGGGAAGGTAAACGGCGTTTCCGTGCGCTGCTCTGGTTCGCCAGAGGCGGCTTAGTCATGCTGGCCACATGACCCGGACAAACTGTCTGCGGACAAACATCGGCTCCCTTGGCCAGTAAAGAGAGATGAGCGCCGCATCCCCAGAGTCGTTCACAACTGGACTTAACTGTCAGGGGTCCTTTACCTTTACCTTTTTATTTTTAGCTTAACCCACACAATAGCATTTTGCAGTTGTTTTAATAATTAGTTGCATTATCTTACATTGTAGACTGTATGAAAGTGCTTTGAGGATAAAGTTTCAAAAAGTTTTACACTGACACTTTTGAAATAGTGGATTATATCCAAGTGCTCATCATTTAAGAGTAGACCTATTGAAATCAAGTTACTCAAAGTTTATTTAAATGAGTATGACTTAGTTGGAAATATCCCAGTTTCACTAGTAGTCAAATATTTTTTTAAACTGGTGATTAACATTTTCCAACACATAAGTTCATAGATTCATGAGTATAGCTGTTCAGACATGCTAAAATCAGATTGCAATCCTATACACACCTGAGGGCAAGTTCAATTGATTTCAGTAAGGGCTTAACTTTGGAGTAGACATACATAGGATAGCAATATCATATGATAACCTATTTCCAGTGTCTTAAAATGTAACAGTATGAGTCTGCTGTTGAATTGTCATGGTTTGGAATATTTACAACCAGTCCAATAAAATTATTTCTAAATAAAGCTTAGAATTTGCTTTAAATATAATATTTAAATCACACTGAATACGTTTTATTGAATTTTTGCTCCAGTCGTTCTTTGCTCTTCAGAAGAGTTAAGATGTTTGTGCAGCATATAATATTAATACAACATTTTTAGTCTTATTAAATGTAAGCCAGATATAAATGCTAAATCAGATCTACATCAACCTTAGGACAGTGGGAAATGTTCAGACTGAAAGTCTTCCAGAAATACTCAACAATGAACCTAGATATTTTCCTGGACTATCTAGAATAGGGGAGAAAGTGGGTAATATGAAATTTCATTGAACTTGTCAAAATTTTGAAGCTGAAATGATCTGCTTAATAAGCTGAAATAGGAGTGAGTCTTGCACATCACTGCTTATTTCCTTCTTTCTTAGCAAATTGCAGTTATGCATGGAAGTCTTCAGTTGAACATTTACCAGTTCCGATTAAATGGGAATCTACAGTTACCAATTTTAGAACAAGGCTGAATCTTAGCAGCTTTTTGGAGCTAGTTTATGAGCTGATGTTTTCCAAATCTGGTAGCAATAGTTTTCTGGTTCAGATGAAATGGGAGATTATGGTTAATTGAAGAGTTCCTGGCTTATTGTGCTGGGCTGAGGCAGCAGGTTGACAGAAGACGGGCATTTTCTTGGCTTATTCATCTGAGATAAGATTGTCTGACTGCTGTCTGTGACTTGTAATAAACTGATTATGACAGTCATTTCCCCCTCTTTCCAAATATTACTATCTTTTAAGGCTAGGCTTATATGTATTTAGGGTTTTTTCCAGCCTTTACTCATAGTCTTCCAAAACTGTATTAATCTTTGTTTTAGGCTTCCTTAAAATGGAGTATGTGGCCAGCATAATTATCTTGCTAACTAAAGTGAAGCCAAAGCAAAATAAACTAGTGGTATTCTTATATAGTGAAACATTTATTTCCCAATGAATTCATTTAAGGCTGCACAAAATGGCAATAAATAATAAATTTTGATGGCACAATGCTATGCAGAGTGTTCTGCTTAGTACTGCAGCTCCATCCTTCAGGCATAAACCTTAAAGTCAAGGCTCAGAATTCCTTTTTGCCATTTAAGTAATGATGATCTACCGATTTTGTTGCAGTATTTTAACCATATCAGTATTGAGGACTCACGGGTATACGAACTGACCAGTAAAGCTGGACTATTGTCTCCATATCAAATCCTTCATGAGTGCCTTAAAAGGTAAGGCTGGGTACTGCTAATGTGTTCAGTAGAATTACGGATATCCCAGTGTACATTCAAATCTCCTGAGCAGTTGTGAGGGGGGGGGTGCTTTTTACTAATTAAAATTATGTTCATATGTTCTTCTGTTTTTTGTTAATGTTACAATGGCACAAACAATTCATGCTTGAATTCATGCTTACAGACAGTCCCCTAACCTGTGACAGCTATTCATCAACAGTAGTGGGACCATGGAACCATCTGATGGGAAACATGAGCCTAGAAGTCAGCACAAACTCTCATGCCAACTATACGTTTGCTATACTTTTCAGTAATAGTGCTCACAAAGCAGATGTAAAGTTTGACTCTGAACCAAACAGTTTAGCTTGCCCTCTCAAATGCAGGCATGTTAAATTATTTGTTTTGGCGTGATACTTCCAAATTACACACTTTAGACACATTAATTAAAATGGAAGAGCATTCAGCATGTTAATTCCCCCAGTGAAATCTTGAGAAATGCAAATGTGCTTAACTTTGGCAATATTTTTGTGGGGTTTTTTTTAAGATGTTAAAGAAACATTCATTTTTGACCGGTTGTTTGTTTTGCACAAAAGCAATATTCAATATTAGGAGCATGTGTAGAATGTTGGGTAGAAAACAGGATTTGTTGGTTAGATAGAAATAAAAATAATTTTTCAAATTATTGAAAAAAAATTGTTTAGTTTAGTTTAATGTGTTTAGTTTTGAGTTTAGGGTGTGTTTTGTATTGTCTATATATTGTATTGTATTTTTTTTTCTTTTTGCTTTTCTCTTTTGTTTTTTCCCCTGTTTTTTCTTTCTTGTTCTTTTTCTCTTTTTGTAATCTATAAAAGTAATAAATATTATTTTTTTTAAAAAGAAATAAAAATAATTTTTCATTAGCCAGATCTCTTACTTTTGAAACTTAGTTAGCCACATGTGGTATAAGTAGAGATTGTGGTTTGGTATGCTAACACCATTTCATCTCTGTAAGAAACCATGGAATGGGTGACACATCCATCAAGTTTGAAGTGATTCCTGGTAAAAATCAGAAGAGTGAATATGTCATGACATGTGGGAAGCACACCGTGCGTGGCTGGTGTAAGTATGATGGCTGGTTTGAAAGCCTTTGAGATGAATATTCCTCTTCATTCTCTGCTTGATTGTGTAGCATTTGTTTCTAATTTTCCTGATCTTTGTGCTTTACCTGTGTTCTTGTATACACCAGTCTCATGGCCTTGACACCACTGTTACTTAAGATAGGAATTTAGATCTAGATATTAAGTATTTAGGAACCACACCTGGGAATTTCATGGCATAGTGAGACTGAAATGCTCTTCCTGAGATACGGGACTTGTATATTGGAAATACACAAATATTAGGAATAGAAAACGCATCTTGTTGTGAAATGTTGCCAGGATTAGATGACATTTCCATACACACACCCCTTTTTAAGGGGTTGGTATTTTTTATCTTCCTGGGTTGGATCAGTTTAAATCAGCTTGGAGGGCTAATGGTGGTCCCCTATGGGCCAGAAGCATGACTCTTGCTATTGAGTCATGCCTTCAATGTAGTGGGCCAAGTTCTATAGAACTTGTTCCCATTAAGCACAGTCCCTATTAGGTTTCAAATGCCAGGTTAAAATGGTTTTATTTCAGGAGATCTTTGCACTATGAATGCAGTTCTAATGTTTCTATTTCTGATTTTTTAAATTCAATTTCATTCTGACTGAGCTGCTTTGAGATATATAACGGAAAAGTATAACTTTCTTAAATAGAGAGATAAATAATTACACTTAGGTTCTGTGGAAATTGGTATGAAAAGTCATGTCTTGGGTTGCAGTTATTTAAATGGGAGCTGATTGCAGCTTAGTGTGGACCTAATCTTGACTTTCCATAATGATTATGAACCAATTACTACAAAGGGTTTAAAAAAGCTCTGATGTGGACCTGTTTTTCCTCCCAAAACTTTGTTTCGTGGCGATTATGCAGGCAAAAACAAGAGAGTTGGGAAACAGTTGGCATCTCAGAAAATCCTTCAGCTGCTTCATCCGCATGTGAAAAACTGGGGGTCCTTATTGCGCATGTATGGGAGAGAGAGCAGTAAGATGGTTAAGCAGGTAAGCTATGTATGCTTTGCTCTGTAAACTTTCTGAATCGTTTTTTGTCTTCTTATTAAAGCTATGCAATACTTAAATTCAATTCCTCATAATGATGCTGTTTAAATGCCGTGGTTGCAAACTCCTTAACATTGAGACTGCTGTGTTGCAAAGACGCTGATGTGATCCATAAGTTGAGTTTATGCAGCAAAAACCCATGAGGGAGTGCAAATGCTTACACTGAGCAATAATCTGGGACCACATGCATACACCAACCCAGAAAGTGTTCCTCACATGAGCGGCTGCAACAGTTAGTGTCCTGACATTCTTAAAGTTTTAGGCACAGTTTGGCAGGCTGAATAGATCAGGAGGAAGAGCCCTTACAGCATTACCTGTGTGTAAGAGAACTGGTGCAACTTGAGGGATACCCTACTTCCATCATGTTGCCATTTATTTATGAAAATATTTTCATTCTACAAAATGAAAGTACAAAATCTCCAGCGTGGTTTCTTCTCCTATATTTATCTATTTACTTAATATATAAGCAAACCACCACAAGGTGGCTTACAATAAAACAGCTAAAACCACAAAACAATTGTGAAATAATATAATTAACAATAGATAAAAGCATATACAGGGGCTGGGGGGGGGATCAGCAATAAGTGTGCCAGAATAAAAAGTCTTCAAAGAATTAGAGGTTACAAGAAAGGGGGCCCAAGTGAAGTTACCAGGGGAGGGAATTCCACAACACTGGGGCCATCATTGCAAAAACCCTGTCCCTAGCACTCGCCAATTTGCTCAGCCTTAGTAGTAAACATATATTATAAAAATAACCTTCCTCTTGAAGATGAAAATGGGAGCTCTTTCTTTAGTCTTTCTGATACTTTGTGATACAGGAGACGTCTGATAAAAGTGTGATAGAGCTTCAGCAGTATGCCAAAAAGAACAAGCCAAATCTGCACATTCTTAACAAGTTACAGGAAGAAATGAAGAAGTTGGCACAAGAAAGGGTAAGTGCATGATTACTAATTTTAAAATTTGTTCAATTCTGAGAACATGCATGAAAGCTGTGTTTATATTTCTTGACAGTTTGACTTCATGCGCATTGCAGAAATTTAAAGTTAAATTTTGAAAGAACTAGTTTTTATTCTGTGATGCTTTTTCAGTTAACAAATTCCTTACTGTTCAAACAAAGGTCACTATGGTTATCTAGGATGCAAACACTTTGAAATATCTCCTGTGTTGTGACTGTTTATAATCTTGCTGTGATGGCTTCTTCTTCTTCATGACTGGTCTTTGTTCTTGCATGAAAATGGGGCTGTCACAGGGGGTTGGCATGTCAGTTTTCCCTTATGGCCCATCAGTATAAACAACTTGCTTAGACTATTGCTCTTTCTTTTTCTAATCTTTGTAATTCAGTTCTCTGTTAGCAAGTATTCTGTAGGCATAGGTTGATTGCTGTTAAGCACTAAAAGAAAATCTTCCCCCACCAAATCAGAGGTTAAGTGTGAAAGGGGAGTTGCCACATTTTCATCTGTGATCAATTTCAGATTCCCTTTGCAAAAGGGAACATAGAGACTTGCACTAAAAAGTAGCCTTTGTGTCCTGCATTTTCACAATATAGATGCTAATCTCTTCCTTCTAGTAATTAGGGTGCCATGGGGCTAAAAGTAGAAAATTCTGGTTTTTGATCTGTTGAAATGTTTTCAAAATGTTGACACCATCTATGTGTACAAGTTTGTTTGTAATTATGGTTGGCTTCTTATATCTTTAAGGAGGAAACTCGAAAGAAACCCAAGATGACAATTGTCGAATCTGCTCAACCTGGCAGTGAGCCTCTGTGTACTGTTGATGTGTGATCAGAAAGAATAATTGGGGAGCAATAAAACATGTGAAGAAAGCTAGTCCCCCCCACCCAATTTAATTAATGATTGGTTTGCTTCAGAATGCAAAATAATGTAACAATCCAAGCTGCTTCAAATATGCATTATTCTTTTGCATAATCAGGGCAATAGTACTGAACTTTTGAGGGGTTTTTTTTAAAAACCTCTGAGATATACATTTATACAAGACAGCAAAAATCTGTGTGGGTCAATGTATAGAAGTGGGCAGAAAAGCATGTTCACACAGGATAAGCTGAAGTAAGCACTCCCCCACCCCTTTTGAAACTATTATGCTGTCTTTGAATGGATATGTTTAAGGATTAATCCAGAATGTCTATGTAAAGAGTGGAGTGAATGTATAATATAGGAATACAGCTGTACACACTCTCATATGAACATGCTGACAACTGTTTTCTCAAAAAGAGCTTTGTTGCATTTCAGCACAAAATAATATGCACTGATAAGACACTTTTGACAACTACATTGAAGAAAAGTGGAAAGCAATGTTCCTTAATGCCATTAAGATTAGGCCAGTGCTGCTTGTTTTTGAATTTTGGCAGGCATAATATTTTTAATATCCTGGTACAGTGGTCTTTAGACAGTAAGAATGGCACCTGCAGTGTTGAGCACCAGTGTGTCTCTGTTTTCAAAATTGCTGGCTATATTTACTTAAAATGTTAAAAAAAAAAGAAGATAGGGAGACATAGGAAAAACCATAATAGTTTACATAAAAGACAACTGGAAAGGAGTATATAGCTTCTAATTATTTTTACCATAATTAATTACAGGTGATTGGGAGTGGATGACTAAGCACCAGTGCTCTGCAGCCTGTTCTTATTCTGGTCTTGAGAGAGTCCTCCACAGTTAATTAGAATGAACTAAGAGTGAGCAGGGATGGTGCTCAGTAATTTGCATTTCCTTCTATTTTTAAGACCCCACTTGAAAACAGTTTGAAAATATACTGACAGTTCTAACAATTAAAATGGAGATTTAATTGCATCTCCCTTTATGGTATATATATTTTTATTTAATGCAGCTAGATCTAATTGATACTTCAATCTCATGCACCCTATTACCTTTAAACAAACGTGAAAAACCCTTTCCTTTGTGGATTGACTAATGGCAGTCATGAAAATCACTGGAAGCATTCTTCACTGGAAGAGTTTTAACATTTTCAAAAAAAGTTGTCACTGGCTTTGTTTTATTAAATGTTTAGCATTTGCAGAGTAGTTTCTGCATGGAAACTATTAGAATGTAAATTGGGGTACATCAGAGGACTTTAATAAGATCTTCTGCATAAGTTGTATTGAGTTGAAATAAAGAATATGAATATGCAAGTTGTTGTCTTTATATAGTTTCTTAAGCTGTCAATATCCACTACAAGATACTGAATAGCTAACACATGGCCCTAAAAAACAACAACAGTGTGGTCCAGAAATACTTCTACACTTAAGATTTACACTCCAGAAACACTACAGTTCAGGCCCTTTGCTAAGGTATCTCCTAGTAATGTGTATGTTACAGTGGATATCTGTTAAGTTATACTCATTTTTAGATGTCTGCTGCAACAGTCACAAGAAAATAATGCAGCAGGAGACAATTAAATGGAAGTGGGAGTGGTTTGTTCCAAGACCTTTTAGGAGGAAGTAGGCCCAGGGTCCCACCTCATACTTGAGATGGGTTGTACAGGTTCCATGAAAGGGCATTCTAGAGTGCCAGAAATTGAGTTGCCTGACCCAGTTTTATGTCAAGTTTCATTGCTTCCCACTCGGAATGCAAATTTTCTACAGTTCTTAGTGCCATACATTCGTTACACAGCTCAGTTTGACATTGGGTATACATAGATTTGCCAGGTGGTAACTTAATTGGGTGGTGTCTAGTACTATATGCTAACTCATCTGTAGTGTTCCACCAAAGCTACCTTTCTGATCCTAATCCAATTCTCTTGCAAAATGCTTAAATGCTCCCTGTGTTGTACATTACCGCTTGGCACAGCCATTTTGATTCACCCAGTTTCTTGCCACCAGTTACCAAGAGCAGGCAGCCTGTGATGCATAAATTGGTAATACTGAAAACCTCTTGATGAAATGTTATTGGACATCTGTGTGCCCCAGCTGATAGGGTTTTGTCTTATGAACCAGAGGAATCAGACTACTTGAAAGCTCCCAGCTGGAAGCCTCTTATTGTAGTATGCTATGCGTACCCTTGGTAATTTTGGCAGTAGTGGGCCCATGCTAACATTGAGATA
The DNA here is from genome assembly GCF_964106645.2 of Podarcis pityusensis. Taxonomy (NCBI): domain Eukaryota; kingdom Metazoa; phylum Chordata; class Lepidosauria; order Squamata; family Lacertidae; genus Podarcis; species Podarcis pityusensis. The sequence continues at coordinate 31,203,854 of NC_138041.1, forward strand.
TAGCCTTTATTCAAGCTTAAGTGTTTTCATTCATGTTTTTATGCAAAGAATCCTTGTGTTCTCTACAGAATGAATTTATTTTGGAACTTTATTCAGCACATCTGAAAATGGTCGCAATTTGTTTAATGAGTAGGACATAGTTCTAAATGCACTGCCTCTGTTCTACAGAAAATCTAGCTTTAGTCTTCATCTTTGTCCATCACTGATGTAGTACTTTAAAAAGTTGTTAAAAGTCAAATAGGCTTTCTTCTATGCCTTTTAACGTAGGTGTTTACATCTGTGCATTCCTTGCTTTTTTTAAAAAAAGCCTACTTCTGACTGCACTTTTTCAACAAATTTCTGCATATATATTTTCCAAAATCAGAATGTTTTGCAGGGTACCTGCAGCATATATATCCATAGATGCCTCATTCTTTTAAGTGTTTGCCACGCTGGCCATCTTGCTTTAGTCTTACCTCAGTCTGCCAAGATTTGAATCCTGCAAAAGGTGACCACTGCCCTTAAACATCCAGATGTGTCATTGTGAACCAAAGGCTAGTACAAATTATGCATTTTTCTTAAAAAAAGTATTTGATGTGCTGTAGCCTCTTTGGCAAAATGTTCAGGCAAAGCGCAATAACTGCTGGAACAAACAATGTAACTACTGTTGTCACTGTGAAGTATTGTATTTCTGATGTTTACTATTTTGTTTGAAGTGTAACAGTCTTGCATTTGCACATGAGCATAAGCTGCTATGATAAGAGGGTAAATCATTACATTAATTTCAGCTTCTGCATGAGTACTTATGCAGCGTGATTTGACATCCAAAATTGTTTTGTAACTTGTGTGATTTTTTTTCTCCTAGTTAGTCAGCTGTAATGGTTTCAGTCCTAACAATGCCTAAAGCAAAAACTGTTTCGAGCCCTCTTTCTCTGTAAATCAATATCATTGTGGATGGTCTTCACTAATAGCTGTTCCATCCTCTAGGGATAGCTTTTGCTTTCCATATTACATATTAGTATGTGCTTCTTCACAGATGTGATTTTTTTTTAAAAAAAAGATAAAAATTGGTTCTTATTTGAATGTTTGATACTGAGTGGAAATTTACTAACATAAGTGTGTGTGGGGGGGGAAATACTACCCATTTAAAACATCCAATTAAGCTTTATTAACTGTTTTAGCACTTGGCTTTCCAGCTGCTGGAAACAAGTATCTATCTATGCTGTTCTAATGGTTGTCACACTTAACAAAAGTATCCTTTCTAGCCCTAGTCTGTAATTCTTTGGTTCTGGTCAGAAAATGGAAATAGCTGTTGTAGAAATGGTTCCAAATTAAGTCAGCCATTTGGAACAACTTGCAGTGATCAATTACAATATTGTATTTTAAAAGTTAATGTGACCAACTCAATGTTATTGGGTGCTGTATGGATTGTATGTTGAGTGCAGTTTCTCAATGCCGGTGGTCAGTTGGTACAACTATGAAGCCTCTATCATTGAGCCTGTGTGTTAGGTCTTTTAAGTACTTGTTTCCCCCACAAACATTAGTTTTGAGCAATAAAGTTTGATATTGCATAAGATGCTGTGAGTAACTGGTGCTGCAGGTCATTGTTTCATTCAATACTTATATATATAAATCATAACTTTCTCGATGGAAGTCATGGAATTGTCAGTATGTAACATTTTATAGTAGGACTGCCACCTGACTAAATGTCTTTGTGTTTTAGCCCATTAATATTGAATGTATGAGTAAAAAAATAATCAATAACTTATTTCATTTATTATATAGTAGCAATTTTAAGCACATACAAACTGGTCCTTGTTGATGCGGACAGAACTCCACATTAAAGCTGAAGTGGCCTAGGCACACAGACATATCATAAGCAATGTAGCATTGCTGAGGCTCCAGAGTTGGGGTGCTAGAAATCCCTGTCTCCCTCCTCATTGCAGGTAATTCCTCTTCAGACCTGTGTGAACTGGATATTGTGGTACAGTATTTGCTTTTGCATTCACCTAATCTTAAAATAATATTTTGAACATTTATTGAGAAAGCTTGTTACACCATTGGCATATCTGGTTTTGTTAATCATTTACTATCTAAGGTAGCAGTATAGCTTCCCTAGTCATCCCTCACCTTTCTTGTTCCATGATTTAAAAACAAATCAGTTTGGCATAAAAACAAATTTCATCTCTGTGTGTATATACACACATATACAAACATTCTGCCTCCTATAAGCTTTAGACAACTCTAGAGCTACACAATGATGATGCAATCCTTTACCTACTTAACCTTGGAGTAAGTCCTATTAAACTTAATGGGACTTCTGAGCAGGCACGTACAGGATTGCATTGTACAAGTAGTTTTGATAATTGGCCACTATTCCAAAGTCCCAGCAACCAATGTTCCAATTTTCTTAAACAGGACAGCAGCTGTTTTGAATTTTAAGAATGAAAATAGGCACAGCCTAGCCAGTTGGCATAAATATCAATTGCTGGAACAGTCAGGGGTTTCCTCTTCTTTAGGCAGGTTTGCATCGCCTTCTTCTGTAGAACCTGCTGTTTCCAATTTCAATTCTGGAATTTCAGTTGAGTTCTGGACTGCTTCAGAAGGCTTGTCACTTGAATGCTGAACTCTTTCGAAGAAGAACAGCAGCTCGCAATGCATAGTGTGAGGGAAGAGGTCCACGGCTATTGCTTTAACAGGACGAAAAGGGCTTCCTTTGACACGATTCGAAGGAGCTCGACAAAGGCTACCAAAGAGACCAGTATTAGTCTTACACATTTCTTTATAATTGATTGGGCCAGGAATGGGGTACCAGGCCTGGAGGCCAAATATCACTCCAGGCCACATTCCTCGCCAGCCCTCCTGGAATGCATGAGTTCAGAAACCTATGAAGCCCCATCCACTGTTAGACCCACATCCACTAAGCTCACCCCTCCAAGGTGCCCCAAAGATGATGTGGCTGAAAAGGGCAAAGCCCATTTGCTCCGTTCAAAGTCCTTTAAGTGCCAGGGCTAACTTTCCCACCTCACTTAAGTTAGAAATTTAACTAACCTCCTAATCCCATGGGTTATTAATCTGTTTGAAACATTGAAAATCAATGCTGATGGGGGGGGGGGAGAAGGGATCAACACTTTTTAAAAATTACTCCATCCCACCAGCACCATTGTAAACTCACTCCAGAAAGTTGTTCATGGCAGCTCGAGGATTGCAGGCTACATAAATAAGCTTCTTTATGTGTTCTGCTTTTCGGATTGCAACAATTACTTTGGAATCTGCAATGGTAACATTTTGACAAAAATTGAAATTAGATTCTTTACTGTGATAGCACCGCCTGACATGAAGTAGCTCCACTCTGTTACAATTAGGGCTGGGCAATATCTGGCTTTCTACATCACAATGTATCACCAATTAAACATTGCAATATTTTGATGTCATGATATCTGAAATAAGGCTGGAGCTATGTCATGATAATGTCCTGCCAACTGCTACTAAATATGGGTCTATCTATAAAACTGATAGATTTTTACTTACCTTTAACATTTTATTACAACATGTTATAGTATTACTTTACCAATAGCACATTTTCTCTAAAATTAAAGCTGTAGAAGTAATTAGTAGCATTCCCTAAAAATTTAATTACATTACTAAACAAGAAAAAAACAAATTCAGTGTCACACTTTTAGATGTTCAAATATAATTCACTATTGAGTCTTAGTTGAATGTATACATCGCACAACACCAAACTGATTGTTAATTTTATTTTCTAAACCAGGCCAAAACAGAAAGAATGGATAAAAGTTTACAGAACAAAAATTATTAAATGAAATTTAATCTTTTGCAAGGAAAATTTGCATTTTGGCGTTCTCTGGCTATAGAGATGCCTTTTGTATTTGCAGAACTCTGGGCAATTTCCCCCCATTTTCTTAAGTTTGAGTCCCCTAAAATAGGGGGCGTCTTATACAAGAGGGTGTGTTATACATGGAAAAGTACGGTATTTCTTGTTGCTGCAGGAGGCAGGAAAGAGCTGTCGGAGGTGGAGTTAGCAAGGGCTGCACACACAGGAAGAAGCATCGGCTTCCTGGTTTTTGCAGTATTGTGATATTTTAATGCCACAAGCACAATATGCAATAAATTGCAAAGTCATTTTTTAAAAAAACTGTTATCACGATTTGATCTAAAACCAGACAGTATATCCATTTATAGCACAGCCCTCGTTACAATACAAACCATATTTCTCCACCCTGAACCCATCCATCATAACAAAGAACGGGGAATGGACCCAAGTGGTCCATATTATTAAACTGTGGCGAACAGTTGACATCAGAAAAATATGAAGTCTACATTGAAATTAGAAGAGGTTATGTGCTCCTCTGCTAGCCAGCAAAAAATAGGTTTATTTTTAACTAACAATATTCTTTGAAGTCATCAACCAGTCTTTCCTGCCTGAAAGGACCTAATTGCTGTATTTCTGCACCCAAGGAATTCCACAGCTGATCTGCAGAACCAGAAACACTTTCCCTTTTATTCTCAGTGCTGATCTCACTGCCCACTAGCACAATTCCCCATTTACTTTTGTCACTACTCTCACTATGTTGCACACCTCCATCTCTATTCAAACTATTCCACTAAAAGAAGGTCACAAAACAAAACTCACGCAGCCCTGCTCGAGGAGGATCTACAATTGTAATAGAATTCTGCAGGTCCAGGAAGTTAACAAGGTAAGGAACAAGATCTTCAGCCTTTCCACAGTGGAATTCAACATTATTCAGCTCTGGAGAGGGAAAACAAATCCAAAACAGTGTAACACATTTGCTTATTTACACGTGCCCCATCAATATTTCCTTTAATAACTGATGCTTGCAATTGTCAGTTTTTCCATGTCCATGCTGGTTGAAAAAGTATTAATACAGTTCCTCTGAAGTAAATGTTTACCTCATCCACAATTTAGTGCAAAACAAGTCTCTTAAAATACAGGTTTTCATTCACTCCTCAATTAATTTTTTTTTTTTAAGTCTTAAAGTAACCTACTTCAGGATCAATATGCAGTTTCATGATAAAGGCTCTAAGGTAGGCAACTTGTTCAGGCACAGAGACCTCCATCAGAAACATGGCTAAGGCCATGATTGCAGGTGATTGATTTAAACTACATGCATTACTGCATGAACTACAGGGGCACTATCTACTGTTCCAAAACAGGATACACAGAAAGTCCAAAGTAACGGGATTGGGAAAGCTCTGCCCATTGCCCTAGAGAAGTGTTGCTAGTCAGAATAAACTACAGTGCTGGCTAGATGGGTCAGTGGTCAGACTATTGATTTATTTAGTAACCAAAAAATCTTAATATATTTTACAGTAAAAGTTTTAGGTCATAACTCACATCCTTCTGCTTTATTAACTGCTACCTATAGCCTGCATACTCTCACTAAATAACTGCAAGCAGCTTGGGTACAGTAACCAGACAGTCCCTGCAAAAAAATTGTGATTTTAATACCTTCATAACACAGGGCCACTCTGTGTTAAGGTATTATTGTCACTCAGAAACAGGGCTGTCTTTAGCATATGTGCCACTGGGGTGCAAAGTTCTGCCCAGCGCCCCCAAATTTAGTTTAGCCCCCAAATTAACTTTTATTATGCCTTATGTCACATGTCACGCAGGTGGCGCTGTGGGTTAAACCACAGAGCCTAGGACTTGCCGATCAGAAGGTCGGCGGTTTGAATCCCCGCGACGGGGTGAGCTCCCGTTGCTCAGTCCCAGCTCCTGCCAACCTAGCAGTTCGAAAGCACGTCAAAGTGCAAGTAGATAGATAGGTACTGCTCCGGCGGGAAGGTAAACAGCGTTTCCGTGCGCTGCTCTGGTTTGCCAGAAGTGGCTTAGTTATGCTGGCCACATGACCTGGAAGCTGTACACTGGCTCCCTCAGCCAATAAAGCGAGATGAGCCCCGCAACCCCAGAGTCGGCCACGACTGGACCTAATGGTCAGGGGTCCCTTTACCTTTACGTCACTATTACCATTTGATAAAATAGCACTCATGCTTGCGTGGCTCCAAAAGGGAGGTTTTCGTGTGTGTGTTTTAACACACTTTTCTAAAGAAGACAAAGAACACAGTGGAAGTCAGTGTAAAGACTCCACACACGCGCTTACAATCGTAGGGAGGTGTCTGGAAAATGAGATGGGTGGGCATTGTGTGCATGTGTGGGAGAGCCATCTCAAGCAGCTTTTCATTGTGGGAACAACCTTATTTCTAGAGGAGCTGGGAGGGCCCTTGCAAGAGCGTGTATACGAGTTCTTCCAGAGCCTGGGCGCGCTCCCATCGCTAGATAGGCGCATTCTCTTTCTGTCTGTCCCTCTTTCCTGTAACTCCCCCTCCTCCCAGCTTCGGTGAGCGAGACTTTCCAGAGAACTCTCCCTGCAGCAACATTAGCAGGCAGGCGGCACAAGATCAGTCGTGTCAAAGGTGCCACTGACCCCGCTGCCGCATAGCAGCTCGATACAATACGCTTAGGCGGCTTCTGTGGTGGGCGCCGGGCGCCCTGCCCCCGAATTCAATGGCCAGGTGCCCCATACCCCTTGCACCCCCGGGAAAAAGATGGCCCTGCTCAGAAACCAGACCATTTCTGCTGGTGTGTACCTGCTTGCTTTTGCGAACAAAGGTTTCAGAAAGTGATCTCTTGGGTCTCTACATAAGGGGAAGACTAACAGATAATGATGGAGGTCTTCCATCTGAGGTTGACCACAAATACAAAGTCTGTCTGTGTATGTTGTAGTGCCCATCCAAGACTGTAGTGGGCATCACTTGAAACACAGCTCAATAATGCTTTTTTTAAGGAAGCTGGTCAGATTTCTTAAGGAGAAATGTTCTGCTCTCAAGAGGAGATACCAAGAGAAAACCTGGTGCTCCTAATTAGTTGCAGGTCCCTTCTGAATTTTATCCAGAAGAGCCAATCCCTTAGTTGACATTTATTCAACGTCAACACAGAGCTCAGTTCTGGCAAATAATAATCGTCTAAAACATCTTGACAAGTAGTCAAGGAAAAAAAAATTGGGACAGAAGAGACTAGAAAGTGAATTGCTTAATAATGAGAGCTGTCTTTAAAGTCTGAGATCCCATATTATGCTTTCTTTTACCAACCATTAAGCTGAGCATTCACTTTGGCATCTTCAATAGCTTCTTGACAAAGTTCAATTCCAATAACTTTCTTCACTTTCTGTAGAACGAAAGCAATAATGTACAGTTTTACATTTTTAGTTGAGTACCAAGCAAAATAAATATGGATATTGCAACTTGAGGAGCTATCTTGTTAGGCTGCTTCAACCTTTTTGTGTGTTCCCACTCCAGAGTTGAACTAGACTTGAAAACAGGTTTACAGAGGGGCTGTTTGCAGTTAATCTAAACCTCTCAAAACAAAAAAATAGTTACAAAAATAAGCAGAGCTAGTGCTTTTAGGGACCTTAGAGAGTGTCTCAGTTTTAAACCTGAGAGGCTGATGAAAAGATTAGGTTTGCAAGGAAGTCAGGAAAAGGAGGAGGAGCAAGAGCAAAGGATTGGTTGTTCTGCCTTTACCCTGGCCCCAGCAACAGAAAGAAAACTGCACCCCAAAATCTATCAAACTACATCATAAGTGAGCCTAGGGGCCAAAAGGAAAAATACACTTGGGTGACCTTGTCAGGACCACAACACACAGTTAAAACCTTTCCCCTCATATCCCAATACCAACAAACGCCCCCCCCCCCCAAATCTGCAACTGACACCATCAGCAGTTTCCCTCCTGGGACTAATGACACCTTTTGGGGGTGGGGTTAATGTGCCTTCTTGACCCTGATCCCCCCACAGCTGCAACGTTTAAAGAAAAGAGATATATTAAGTGCAATTACAGAGTGGTTCATTTATAATTGTGCAAGGATTTATACTTGCACAACAGAACCTGCCACTCTCTCCACCTGGCCACATACACCCTCCTCAAATCTGCTGCAGAAGGTTCGTTAAAACCTCCAGAACAAATTTAGGAGGCATTTGTTCCTAAATTTGTTCTAATGTAATGAGAGGTTTAGCACTACTTTGGATACAGGCCATACATTTAAAGTAACATCTATGCTGGCTCTAAGATAATTCATTTTGCAATAGTAGTCATAATTTCACTACTTATTTTGTTAGTTTTCAGTTTTCCAGAACACAGGGCATGCAGTTAGCTACCCACATGGCGAGACTACTTGTTGGGTGACCTTTGTCCTTTGAATTAGTACTTTTAGGAGACAAAAGCAATACCAAAGGGCATATGTCCCATGAAAGATGTTATTTCACCTTGGCAAGTGAAATACCAATTGATCCAGTTCCACAGCAAATATCCATCACAGTCGTCTCCTCGTTCACCTGGGTCCATTCCTGGATGACTGAATACAGAACCTCAGCAGCCTGTGTGTTTACCTACAGAATTTCAACATCAGTATAGGGTGTCAGTATTCAGCAGGCGGGTAGCATGTCAAAGGCTAAAATCTACTCTACAACATTACACTATATACTGCTCCTTACCCAAGTTTTTAATTTTTTTTAAAAAAAGTAAAGTCAGAGCATGTTTAGCCATTACACTTGAAACCTCTGACTGTCCTGCTGTTAACACGCTGCTGTTTAAAAAGTGTGCAGGTTGATGAAATGTAATTTGAAAAATACACCACTGCTGATTTCTTGATTCCTGAGTTTTTTACAATGAACTCCAGATTTCACAAACGGCTTTTCGGATATTATAGAAGGACAATGAGGAGGTTCTACCACTCTCTCCCACGGTTTATGGAGTACCTCACTATAAGCAAAACTCAATCAACAAGAGATCTCAACTTCTACAAAACACTTAAGCCCAATGCTTTAAATGCTTACTTGGAAAAAAGCATGGGGAGAAATCCGGAACTTTAGCCCAAGAAGATCTTCATATATGTACTTGTCACCAGCAACATGCTCCAAGGTCAAATCTTCACGATTGGGTGATTTTCTTGCGGGAGAAGAGGGAGGGAGCAAGAAACAGTGTTTAAATCATGATCCTTCCTTTGCATCCTAATCTTCTAAAGTGCGTTCAGATGCAATAGTACAGATAACCAATTCAAGCAAAAAAGCTGTAAAGATCTAGGGACTTTTTTGAATGCGTTCATTCTGTATTTCTTAGCTGTGCAAGCTCAAAAAATGCTGGTCTTAATGGGATTTAGATATGCATGACTGAACTGACATGCCCTTTCTCTGTGTGATGTCATTATCCAAGAAAGCTACTCAAAAGAATGGCAAACACAAAACAGTAAGAGAAAAATACAAATAGTTACATTTCAGCATGCAAGGAATATCGACTCCCAGCGCTAATGCTCATAAAAGCAATCACCCGACAATACTCCCAACAATAATGCTCATAAAAATAATCACCAGGAACAACAGCTCCTTACTATGGGTGACTTTAATTTTTACTGAATTATGTTTGACCATAACCATTAATGTTTAATGGATCCTGGGATATTGATTTATAGGCTGCTTAGTGTTTTGAATCTTACTATATTTTATGGCAGTTTTTATTGGGTATCATCCAACGCAAGTCATTATCAGGGTAGACCATTTAAATCAATCAAGCAAAGTAACTTAGGTCCATTGATTTAAATGGGTCTACTCTGAGAATTATTCGTATTGGATGTCACCCACTGTTGTCTTCGATTCAAGTGCCTTAATGGCCGAGACTGCAGCTCAAGTTCTAAAACTTTGCTACACCATACATTACATTGTCATACTAAGTTTCTTTTTTGAGATGCAACAATCACCTTTGACCTTCCTGCACAAAGTAGAGAGAAGTTATTCCACTGTCCTTTCCAGTGCCTTCTGTGAAGTACTTAGCCATAGAAGTTTGCAGTTCTGCAAGCTCTTTTTCATTTAGTTTCTAGACATTTCAAAAAAGAAAAAGAAAATTAATGATTAAGTTGCTTAATTTTACAAACTTCAAAGAAAAATGTTGCTGCCGATTACAGGTGTAGTGAAGAACTATGGGATAACAGCATATGTATGCTTGTACTTATTTTAATAGTGCACCCTCCATAACACATCTGAGGACACGTTTCCCTTTAAAACATTGTGTCACTGTAAGTTTCACAAAATACATTTCCAGAATCAGGAAAAACTTTAACCATTAAGAGTTTCTGAAATGCCTGCTTTACAAGCATGTGCTTGTTTCCCCTTATTACATAAATCATATTCAGTACCTGTGGATTAAAATAAGCAATTGCCATGATGTGGCCATTTCTACTAGTGCGAACTGTTAGCTGTTTCCAGTGACCTTTGTAGGTTTCTGGGCTGTAGACACCATAGGATGTAGACCTGTAATTTTGAAATTCTTGGTTACTAAACTTGGATTTAAAAAAGCATAACCACATAATGCTAAAATTATTTCTGCTAAGAAACTGTCACATTAAACTAGGAGACTGATCCTGAACATTATAATTTTTGGATGATGACATGTAAATATCTGCATTGCATCAATTTTCACAGTGATCTGTTCACATCACTTGACCAAAAATGGATTCTATGTACTAACTGCTGCAAATGTACACACACTGGAAGTTTCCCTTTTTCTCTCCTTGGAAAAACTAATGTCTATCAAAAGGCTCCCACTTAGCCTTCTTTGGTACAGTCCCTCAAGGAATTCACACAGGCAATGTTGAGCTTTGTGGTTAAGTTGGGCTTTATTTATCTATATAGTGCCATTAACGTATATGGCAAAGCACAAGAGGGCAGGTCCCTGCCTCAAAGGATGTCTGACAGAGTAGACAACAGCAGGAAGTGAAGGCAATGGAGACAGGGGTAAACAAGAGAAGAACAGGCAATTTTTTCATTTACATATACTAAAGGCTTAGTTCCAGTATAGAACAGGAACTAGTAGGTTGTGCCAAAGGTTTCACAGAAAAAGTAAATTTTATACAGGCAAGGTGTTTGGGAGTCTGTCATCCAGCCCAACGGAGGACTCACCTTATGTAATCTTGAAAAGCCTTTGCTACCTTTTTGGTTACAGCAGGAATGTGAATGGTGTCAAATGGTTCCACTACAGCACATGTTCCACCCTTGTATTTGCCAAGGCGAAACCCCACCGTTTTATCTTCTTGATTCGGGCCTATGCCGATCAAAAATTCACATTTGTTGCGGTACTCAGTCTAAATGTAAAGTAAGGGGAAATTTAGAATGCCTATCCAACTCCTCTAGAATCTGACATGCTTGCTACTTCCATCCATAAACATTTGTTGCAAATTACAGTATTAAAACAGATTAGGCTAAATGAGTACTAAAATAATATATATGGTAATAATCTATCCATTCCAGAATTCCAGAATTTTATGCCCAGTACTGCAACATGCTACCAGATTAAAGGTGCCCACCCAAAAATTACACAGCTTAGGTTATGGACCATGGGCAGTGCAGTAGTAAGGCTAACCCTGTCCTTCCATGCCTATGATTCATTTCCTCACAGTATCACACTTCATAAGCAGTTCCTGAGATGTATGACCTGTAATGGTGATGCTTTCACTCCTTCCAGGGAGCAACACAGGCCACCGCACTTCTCCTTCTGCATGAAAAGCCATGGTAGAAGAGCTCGGTTGTTGTTCCCTATGTCCCTGTAAAACGATTTTATCGTTCATGATAATCAGAGCAAAAATAATCAATGAACATTATGCCCTCCCCTCCCCTGCACAAATACCTATGAATTTGACCATTGGTGTTTATTTATAAAGCACCTAAAATTATTAAGATGCTGCACGAAGATCTAAAAATGGAACAGGCTCAGCCCTTTTGTCTTACTCTTACAATGTACGGCAGCATGTGATGAGAAGAGCATCTCAGAGCATTTTGGGACGAAATATAAAAACAAAAAAACCTTACACATTTCTAAAGTATTTATTGCAAATATGCAAACTGCAGTTTGAGAATAGAAGCCAGAAAATCCACATCTCAGCACAATGAAGCAGAATAATACCTAGATTTATCAGCTTCATTCCCACTAATGCTGAGGCCAAAACCAGCTTGGTTTCTTGGACTGTGCTTGCGCTGTCTCAGAAAGCTTTCTGAATACATTGCAAGTGAGACCTGCAACAAAGTGCTGCAGTGTGGAGTGTTCCTGTTCAGGGTACTCACTCCTGCTTCCACTCTCCCAAGCAGGCAGGCAGTCAGCATTCTGTGCCTATTGAGCAGGCTCAGTTCTCAGTGCACTCTTCTGGAGATGCACCCTTCATTTCCATTCACACCCTCCCCAATTGCACTTCTGCAAGTCTTGGAGCTGATATGTCCCCTCCTGTACCTGGATGGTGCCATTTTGGCTACACGAGTGTTGGCATTCTAAACAGAAGAAATGGAGATAATCATAATATTTATTACAAACAGAAAAATTACCTTGTCAGTTTCAGCAGCACTTGCTCACATTCTTCCTTCTTCCTTGCCAGCTGCTCCTCATATGGGATATTCCACAAAGGGGTCACCACATCTGCTATCTGCTTACTCAGAGGCTCTTCTTTGCCATTATTTGAAGCCAAACACTTTGCTGCTGTCTGCTCTTTCATCTCCTCTCCCTCCTCCTCTTCTCTTTTCCTCTTCTTTATGATGGGATCAGCCTTTGGTTTTGCAAGTTTCACAGTTAAGCTTCGGTTCTTCCACTGGGCCCCATGAAGGACCTTCATAGCTCTGTCCCTACCCTCCTCACTCTTAAAGGTGACAAATGCAAAAGTCTGTCTCGCAAACAGTTTTATCTTGTGAGGGATAAGGCCATATTTGGCAAGGAACTTCTTTACTTCGTTAAAACCAATATATTTGGGGAGGTTTTGAATTTCTACTTTATAGATCTCTGACGTAAACAAGCCATCTTTAATATATCTATATATGCTGGAAGTATCTGAAGTGTTCGCCGTGTTGGTTTCTTCTCCCACATCTTCATTTGTTAGATTTTCAGTTGCACTCTCCGTTTCCACAAGAGGAACTGCAGTTTTTGTGTCAGTAAAGCACGCACCACTGATGTCTTCCATCATTCTGTAGAGAACAGAATTAATTATTCTAGGGTAAAATGTGTTAAATGCTTAGCCAAATCATGTTTAGTTAAGCCTCATCTGCAAAAATCAAGCCCACTAGGTTTTCCTCTGTGTTGGAATTGACAAAAGGGTGAAATTATCAAGTTCTAGATGAATTAAGTTTGGCCAAAGCAGTTATTTCTTCTGTAAGCTGTCAGTGTGCATAAGGACAGGTCCCTGCCCTTAAGGATCTTACAGTCTAAAATTTGGAGAAGAAAAAAAGGAAGAGGAGAGAAGTGGAGACAGAGGTACATAGGGAAAAACAATATTATTCTTTTAGCTGCACATTTAGGCTTGGCTCCATGCTTACCTGCACAGCCAAGAATCAAATTTCAAGAAACTAAAGGGTGATGTACATATGGCAGCTTTAATCCACAGGTAACATGTTAAAGAGGGACGCGGGTGGCGCTGTGGGTTAAACCACAGAGCCTAGGGCTTGCCGATCAGAAGGTCGGTGTTGGAACTCCGTTCAGCCAAGCCTTTGAAATCGCCTCCCAACGTGTTTAATGACCTCGAGCCTTTGATGAGGCTCCAAGGCACGTCCTCCCAGCACAGGGAAGGATGAGACAGTATGAGCTACATTTTTAAAGAGTTTATTTCTAAGCTACACAGACAGCTAAGAAATATACATCCTCTCTCTATGGAAGCAGAGAGCAACTGAAGAAAGGAACAAAGGAAACATGAAACCACTAACGTCACATCCCGTCTCCCTTTCCCGTGAGACTGCAAGGTCTCTGGAATGTAAACATAGTCCTGTGACTCCACACAGCTGCACAGTGAGTAACAGAAACTAACAGTTGGCGGTTCGAATCCCCACGACGGGGTGAGCTCCTGTTGCTCAGTTCCAGCTCCTGCCAACCTAGCAGTTCGAAAGCACGTCAAAGTGCAAGTAGATAAATAGGTACCGCTCTGGCGGGAAGGTAAACGGCGTTTCCGTGCACTGCTATGGTTCACCAGAAGCGGCTTAGTCATGCTGGCCACATGGCCTGGAAGCTGTACGCCAGCTCCCTTGGCCAATAAAGTGAGAGTCGTCCGCGACTGGACCTAATGGACCTTTACCTTTAACATGTTAAAAAGCAGTCCTTGCCATACCCAAGTGTGATCAGATCTCTTGGCTGCCTCATGGCAAGTTGGACTGATGAAATATAATCAGGTTACATGTTAAAACACAAGAACAGTACTAGCAAAATTAGCACTAACAACCCAGCAGTGTATTGGATGATGGAGGAGACTGTCTAAGGAAAGGTTTGTTTTACAATACGTTATAGCACACATAGCAGCACTGAGGTATCTGCCATATTATTATTATTAATAATAATAATTTTTATTTATACCCCACCCTCCCCAGCCAAGGATGGGCTCAGGGCGGCTAACAAGCAATAATAAAAACAGGTTGAATGAATACAACTTAAAAACAAGATTAAAATACAACATTGAAATATTGAAACATTAAAATATTAAAATGCAGCCTCATCACAGGAGGAGAAAGGAAAAAGGAAAAAGAAAGAGGGGGAGGGAATCAAATTGGCTCCAAGCCAAAGGCCAGGCGGAACAACTCTGTCTTACAGGCCCTGCGGAAAGAAATCAGATCCTGCAGGGCCCTGTTCTCATGAGACAGAGCGTTCCACCAGGCTGGAGCCAGTGTTGAAAAGGCCCTGGCTCTGGTTGAAGCTAATCTAACTTCCTTAGGGCCCGGGACCACTGGGGTGTTGCTATTAATAATATAATTAATGTCTCAAAAGCAAGAGGCATCCCACTCCGACAGGCTGCAATCCTATGCACACTCATCTGGAAGTGAACACAGCAGGGCTTACCTATGTGGAGTAGAGATTATAAGAGATGGCCAACATGGTGCTGTACTACAATTTCCATTATCACTGTTGACTACACTGCCTGGGCCTTGATGGGAACTGCGAGTTCAACAACACCTGGAGGGAACCTGATGGGTTAGAGCAGGTGTCCTGCCTGCCTCCTTCCCTCCCTCCACTTGCTGCCTTCTCTCCTACCTCTTTCCTCCTTCCCTTCCTTTTTCTTCCTGCAATCTTCCACTAGGGCCAACTGGGGAGGAGACCTGCAGGGCTGTGCAATGGCTCACGCCAGCAACCAGAGTCCTCTGTTGAGGCGCCCAGAGAAGCCTGCACACCTCGCCTGGCCACCCAGAGCAGCGGAGAAGTGGCCCAGCGAGGCCTGGATGGTGGAGAAGAGCGATTTTTGTGCGCCCACACCCACCCCACCCCGGAACCTGTGCCCTTGGCAGGGGGCAACTTAACTAACCTCTAGGCACCCCCCCTGGACAGTGGCCAGAGACCCCTTCCAAGTCTATAGCACTGTTCATTCCATTAAATTTATACACCGCTCGTTTTCGTTAAGTTTATACGCTCCCCTTTATCACATACACAGCCCAACAAGACAATGACAATAATCCACCCAACAGCATACAAATCAATATGGCTAACCTGATCCAAAACACCCACCGACCCCACTCACACACGAAAACAAAGATCACCACAGCCAATCACAAACAACCACCCACACCCTAGGCCAACCCCAACCTCTCACCACCAAAGGAACACAAGTGAACAGCACAAGCAACGCTGACACCAAACCCTACATACATTAAGCATAATAGAAACATCGCCATCCATCTTCCCTCCCTCCACCCCCTTTTTTTTCTCCCCCTAATGTCTCAACAAATGGATTTGTAAAAATGTTACATGGAAAAAATAGGAAAGACATTACACTTACTTCTGTAAAACAAGAAAATCTTTAATAATAATTTAAAAAAAGGAAATCAGCCCTGAGTACTCACTGGAAGGACAGATTCTGAAGCTGAGGCTCCAATACTTTGGCCACCTCATGAGAAGAGAAGACTCCCTGGAAAGGTCCCTGATGTTGGGAAAGATGGAGGGCACAAGGAGAAGGGGACGACAGAGGACGAGATGGTTGGACAGTGTTCTCGAAGCTACCAGCATGAGTTTGACCAAACTGCGGGAGGCAGTGGAAGACAGGAGTGCCTGGCGTGCTCTGGTCCAGGGGGTCACGAAGAGTCGGACATGACTAAATGTCTAAACAACAAGCACTAATAAACGGTTCTCCCTCACCCTTGTCCCTCCTTTCATCCTCTCACAACAACCCTATAAGGTAGGTCAGCCTGAGCGAGTGAGCTGGGGGGGGGTTGTGCTTGAACATTGCAGCTCCCTAGTCCTAGCTCACCATTGACTTTTATGATGATGACGATTACGGAAAATTACCCCATGCTTTTTCGGGGGGGAGGCCCCTCCGCCAAACCACACCACCACAGGGGGAGCCACGCGCTGAGGCGATCACCCTTAAAATAAAATAAAAACCTCCTTCCTCCTCCCCCCACCCTCCTTGCAACGAGGCCACTTATTCCCCCCCCCCCGCAGAGGTGCGAACCTCGCGGAGGCCAAGCCATTTTGTAAGAGCTTCCGCGCATCCCCCTCCCCTCCCCTCCCTACCCCACCCCACCCCACCTCGTTTCTCACATCTCTCCGCGGCGAAGGAGAGGCAGCTCTCTCTCGTCAGGCAGCGGGACTCGGCCAAGCAGGGAGGGAGGGGGTGGAGGAAAGGGGCGGGGCGACGAAGGGTTTCGGTGACGTCATTGCCGCGCGCGCGCGGGGGAGACCGTCCCTTTCAAAAAAATATACTTTGGTTCTCCCGTTTGAAGTTCGGTTCCTCCTCTCTCTGTGTTATCGATGTTAGTAATTATTGCTGTACTGTATTGCATTTTTAAATAATAATAATAATAATAGTATTATTTTTATTGTTTGGTGTTTTGTTTTCACTTTTTAGGTTCGATTTCCCCTCTCCCTATCGTCATTATTACATCAAACAAAAACTTGTTTTATTAATTATCGTCGTCATTACATTAACAAAAACTTATTATCTGACGAAGTGTGCATGCACACGAAAGCTCATATCAATAACAAACTTAGCTGCTCTCTAAGGTGCTACTGGAAGGAATTTTTTATTCTGTTTATTAAACTATGGTTTTTATGTTATTAGGTTATATTATTTCCTTTCACGCCATCTTCCTCTTTTTGGATCGATTCCACCTTGTCATTATTATTTATTATTACATTTTTAAAAACCATTTTAAAAAATAAACATGATTTTATTCATTTATTTATTTATTTTTTAAAAAAATACCGTAGGGCGCCGAGAGAATCCATGGGTAGCCTCATAAATATGCTGAACACTTTCGTGGTCAATACATTGTATCCACCCATAAAATAAATAAAAACCTAAAATTAAAAAAGTTATAAGCGAAGATGCCAGAGTCTTTTTCCCGCTCTTTCCCATCATGCAACATCTCACTCCTCCAACCGCCCCCGCCCCCCTCGGATTCGCCACGCGCGGCAGCCATTTTAAGTAAAGGGGGCGGGAGCCGCCGAGGATCTGTGGCGTGAGCTGGCCCGAGACGTCCGGGTGTAGGGCGGGATATCAATTCCATAAAACATTCACAAATACTTAAAATCAACAATAAGCTTTTCAAAAAACAACCCGATTAAACACACGTCAACTTTCTATATATCTGGGCAGACTTGCCTAAACAAGAACGTTTTTAGCAGGCACCGAAAATAGCATCGTTCTTCACTGGGTAGTGGCGCCCTCCCTGTGGAAAACCCTCCTCCGTTCAGATGTCAAGGAGAACTACATAACTTTGTTGATGTTTTCCTGAGGTTTTATGATTTTTTGTAAGCCGCCCAGAGTGGGCAGGGTATAAATAAAATAAATATAATTATGGAGTGGGGTTTAATGTACTTTTAACAGCACCAGCTCCAAGGATTGAAAAGAACTTTGCTCATGTAGAGATCAACATGCCTGCAGATTTGCCCCACTACTTACTGGTTTTGCCCCATCTGCGAGGATTTCTGACCAGCCTTTTTTCAAAGATTTAGGTCTCTTGGTTGGGAGATCGAGTGGGCATTTGATTCACTTCTTATTAGGGGACGGGTCCTCCTCTGCCTCAGAAAAAGTGGCCTGTTTTGCTTTTAGAGCGACAATATTTTTTTTCCTTGTGGGGATGGTTAATGCGTTTAGAAGGGCGGCCGCCAAGCTCTTATCTGACAGAATGTCTGGTTTTTATTTTGTGTGTGTTTTTGTATTGTCTATCTTTCGTAATGGCTCCGGCTACACAAAATGAATTTCATTCAGGAAGCCTGCAGGCTGTTTCTACAGCGCTGCTGCTGCTGCGCTCGTGTCCTGCTTGAGGACAACAGGCGTCTGGGCTTAGGTGGGCCATTGGCATGGGCCTGACCCAGCAAAGAGTCCGTCATCTCCAAATTTAATGATCACTTAGTTAAATATATTAAGGTAAATTAACTGAAAACAGCCTGCAGATACTTAATTGGCTTAGGATTTTATTTAACTGATGAATTAATATGTTTAATTTCATAATGTGAAGATCTAAAGATGTTAATGTTTAAGTTATTTTTTAAGAACTGATTTGGAAAACCGTTAAAAGGACATGCAATGAAATTCAACCAAGGGGAAGCGAGGAAGTCACTTAACAATGTTAAAAAGTGTGAGTTTTAATAAGGCTATGATTTATGTTTGTTTATGTGTTTGTTTATAATGTTGTGAAAACCAATGAAAAAGTCCGTCATCTCATTTGCCCGCGCGCCTCCCTTGCCTGCCTGGCGCGCTACACCAACCCGCTCCCTCTCTCTTATTGCAATGGCGCCACGAGCCCTCGGGAGGGAACTAAAGAGCCTCGTTTTCCCATCAGCCCCTGCGGCAACGGCGCGGGCTGCGGGAATGAGGGGAAAGAAGGGGGGGCGGAAGGAGGGGGCGGGGAGCGCGAGCGACGGAGGAGGCGGAGCGGCAGCAGCGGCGCTGAAGGAGCGTGCGAGGCAGAAAGTGTAGGCCGGGAGGCGGGCGCACGGACGGTCGGTCGAACGGACGGGACGGGGCGAAAAGCCAGGCAGGGAAAGGTCGCGGCGGGAAACGGGAGAGAGAAAAGCAGCGGCTTACATTTGACGAGAGACGCGCCTCACTCGAGCCTTAGGAAAGAGACGACGCCACGCCAGCCCCCGCCATGGCCGAGACGAAGGTGAGACTCGAGAGGGTTGACGAAAAGCGCCGGCGAGCCTCGAAATCGAGAGCGAGGAGCAGTCAAAGGAGGTCCCGGGGGCGGGGGGGGGGGTTGGAGAGAGAGAAAGCCTGAGACTAGGCCGCCCTCTTGACTCATCCCCCCTCCCCCACCTCAGGTTTATTAATCCGTTGACGCCCCTTATTTCTCCTCCCGCTTTCCACGGGCTGCCTCAGCGCTGCCTGGCAGCCGTTTCTCTCTCCCCGCCCCCCCCCTCCCCCGGTCTTAACAAGGCCTGGGGCCTCCTATCCTCCTCCAAGGCGCGCAGGCAGGGCCGCCGCAGCAACGTGCTGCGCGCGATTCGCGTTTGCTGGGACGTGGCGTTCCCTTGGGTTTGTAATAATTTCTATAAACCTCCCCCCCTCTTTTTTTGGGGGGAGGGGGGTGTACTGGGCCCTTCTCTGTCTTCAGCCCCGGGGTGTGTGGGTGTGCTGAGATCTCCCCCCCCTCCCCGCCTGCTGGAGGAGGAGGAGGCCGCCCCACGTGCTCCGCTGCCCATCCCCGCTTCTCCTTCAGAGAGCCCGGTTTTGTCACAGCGATGTCCTCTCGTTAGTATTTCCATTTTTAAAATACCGTTGAGAACACCCGCATTGAAAGCGCGCTCAGGGTCATAAGGCTTCAAACAGGGTGCAGAAGGTGACTGCTGCTGCTGCTGCTTGCCATGCTTACCAAGTATTTCTAGGGATGCAGTCCTGTGCACCCGCTTGGCTGGAGGAAGAGGCAGTTGAATCCATTAAGGCCGCAGGCCTTCACAATATAAAAGGGGCTGAGGATTTGCTCGTTTATATATTTGGCATGATAGAAGAAATGGGATGGGTAGGAAAGCAAAACTAAACAGTGGGAGGGCACAAGTAAAAATCTGACAATTGGCCCAAAAGATAAAATAGCTACTAAGCACAGTAAAACTGCTTTAAATCCCACAATACCAGTTTTAATTTAGTAACTTTGTTGTGCACACTCTACAAAGAGAAAACTGTGTTTAAAATAGTGATATTTGTATTTCCTTGATTTGGTTTCTACCCCTCATCTTTTGATCATCAAGTAAAAACCTTGGGGCTGCTGTACCTTCTCTGACGCCTCACATTGCTAATAGACACGTTAACTTAACACCACAATCCCCTGTCCTTGGGAGGATCCTAGTTGTTCTATATTGCCTTTTTATATGTAAGAACAAGGTGGCACCATTCAGATTAAACAGCAGCTGCTAGGTCAACAACAGGTAAGTTAAAAATCGGCATTGCTGCCCAGCCAAAGTTTCAGAAAATAAATGGTTTTTCATCAAGCACTAGAACTGTATAAATGTAGGTGTATTCAGAGGGAGCTGGTTTCACAGAGAGGGTGCTACTGTTGAAAAAGACCGACCTTCTAATCACAGTTTAAAGAGCCTCTGTAGACAGTGACATGACTAGGAGGGCCGCCTCATCCAAGAATCTTAGTGACCAGTCAGGTTGATTTTCAGAAAGGTGCTCCTTCAGGTAAGTCTCAGGTTTTTTATGGCTTTGTAGGTAAAGATCAAAGCATTAAACCTGTTCTAATTGCATATTAGCAGCCACTGCTACACTTTTAAGCAGGCATAGGCAAACGCAGCCCTCCAGATGTTTTGGGACTACAACTCTCATCATCCCTAGCTGACAGGACCAGTGGTCAGGGATGATGGAAGTTGTAGTCCCAAAACATCTGGAGGGCCGAGTTTGCCTATGCCTGCTTTTAAGAGTGGTATAGTATATACATGGTAGGATGTCTCAGTCAGCATCCCAGCCACTGCATTTTGCTCTAGCTGCAGCTTCCAGACCAACCCTAAGAACGACCCCACTTAAGAGCACATTGCAGTAATCCAGTCTTGAGGTGGTTGAGGCATAGTAGCAAGGCTGTCCTGGTTCATAAATGATAATAGCTAGTGCACTAGTCAAAACTGGGTGGGGGTGGGAAGTACTCCTAGTCATTGTGCCCACCAGGTCCTTCAGTTCAAAGCTGACAAATCATCCCATTGTTACACACTTGCTCTTTTGGAAGCGTGCAGCCCTATCCAGGGTAGGCCAGCATCCCAGTACTCAGACTTGGGAACCACCTGCCCACTGGACTTGTATGGCCTCACCTGACTCAGATGTTACTGAGAAATAGAGGTGACTGTCATCAGCTTATTGATGACAATATGCTCCAATTTCCTAATTACTGTTTCAAGCAACTTCATATAAGTAAACAGCATTGGAGAGAAGATGGCACCCTGCAAACCCCATAACATAATTATCAGGAGGCCAAGTCACTCAGTGCAACTCTGCAACTGGTCCTTTGAGTAGGAAAAAGCCAATGAAAAACCATGAGCATCGCATTGTCATTGATATCAAAAGGCATGTGGTTGAGTGAGCCATGTCCTCAGCCCTTAAAGTTGCTGGCTTCCAAAGAGGGGAAAGCTCCATTTCTTTGTGGTGAGGATGAAAGTGTGGGCTGCAAGCCACCTCTAACAAGCAGACTAGAGGAGGGGTGGAGCCCCCTCCACCAGCTCACTCATCAGCTAATTAATTACATACTAATTAATTACATTAATTAGTAAAATGAATGCAACTATCACTTTCAGACCAAAATAGAAAAATTGGATTAAATGGCTAAGATGTGCAAGTTCATAAGATCTTGCATTTTTATTATTGGGGGTCTTTTTGAATTAAATATCACAAGCCTCTTAGCAATTTTGTTTTAAGGTTCGTCATGTGACTTTTTCCACAGGACACACATGAGGAGCATGACTTGGCACCTGACAACGTAGATGATTCTAACCATGACCCTCAGTTTGAGCCCATAGTTTCTCTTCCTGAGCAAGAGATCAAAACTCTTGAAGAAGATGAGGAAGAACTCTTTAAGATGTAAGTATAATAAGAATGGTGCATCAGTAACTTCCAAGCTTTGGGTTGGGGCATATTAATATGCTGATGGGTTGCAGCATTTGCACATTGGCAAGGCATACATGTTGTCTAGGGCAGTGCCTTTATTAGGCCACCAAAATGTCAGAAAATAGTGTCCAAGCTTTGGTATATGGGATTGAGTCAGTACAACTGTCTTTTTCTAAATGGCAATGTAAATCTTCGAACGGCTAAACTTTTAACATGTGGTAGTCTGTATTCAACAACTTAAGGCTCTATTCTGTAGCAATTCTCAGTGAGATAGAAGGGCTAACTTTTTTCTTTTTTTTTTCTGAACAGTCCTCCACTTACCTAGAAATGAGGAGTGCAAAGTTGGTTTCCTTTTCTGTGACAGAAACTAGTGTTTTCTATCATATAAGGAATGTCAATTTTCAGGCCAGTTAGTTCATTGAATTTATGAATCACATCCCACAACAGAATGCCCCAAAGGAACTTGAAAGTGTAAAATAAAGCAATACTATAAAAATACATACACATATGAAAAGAGAGACTATCTTGTTCCAACAGCTATTTCTTCCCAATGTACCTATAGTAAACTAGAAGCCTAGTACTACTGTCTTTAGCAAGGATTAGTATGTCCCCCACAACAACTTGTATTGGGGAAACAAATGGTCTAGGAGAGGGAAGCATATCAAATGTACATTCATATGGAGCATTCATGTTAAGAGATTACAGTTCTGTGAAAAACCTGGTAAAAATTTCCATGCATAAACTAATCTATGTCTTGTTTTCATTTTGTGTCTCCCTCTCCAAAAGGCGAGCAAAACTCTTCCGCTTTGCATCGGAAAACGATCTTCCCGAATGGAAAGAACGAGGCACTGGTGATGTAAAGCTTCTGAAGCACAAAGAGAAGGGGACCATTCGTCTCTTGATGAGGAGAGATAAAACCCTAAAAATCTGTGCAAATCATTACAGTATGTGATTTGGTACACTGCACTTGTTGTACAGTACTACTTATTTTGCTGTAATAGCAAGAAAGGAAATTAATAATAGGGACAGAAGGTGATGAAGGTCCTTCTGGTTCTGGTTACTAAGCAAGAGTTATACCCAAGGCCACTTGCACAGCGAGCTTCTGCCTGCGTCATCAGTTGGTGCGATGTTGGAGATTAACTGGAGGTTAAAAGGATCAAAAAGCTATGTAGTTTACCTTCTCTTAGCAAAAGTCCTTCAGATACAACCTCCAAATATAATCCAGTATGCCACAAGCAGACATGAGATATTTCACAAAGACATGCAATTAGCTTTAAGCAAGGCAGGGGAACCGTGCTGTGCAAATGAAGATAACTACGCAGGGCCCAGTCACTTATAGCCCAACCTTCTTTAGTTCAAAAATGGCAGTGAAACTTTCACATGTCTTAACAATAATACCATGAAAAACATGCCACACTATGTAGTAAGGGTTTCAGAAAACTAGTCCTAAAGGGTAGCGTCAAGATTCTAGAATGCAGTCTTAATTGTGAATAAAATCTAGTCATGCATTCATTGATAAATAGGCTAGACTAGAACTTAAATGCATTTTTAACAATCTTTTATGTTGCCGATAAGGTAGATATCTTCAGGCAGACAGTTAAGGAGGCTCTGTTGTTTGCTCTAGTACTTCCTGTGCCCAGCTACTTTTTTCTCTCTCTTCCTGCCCCGGCTTTTCCTTTCTAGTTACACCTGTAATGGAGCTGAAGCCCAATGCAGGAAGTGACAGGGCATGGGTGTGGAATACACATGCTGATTTCGCAGATGAGAGTCCTAAGCCAGAACTTCTGGCAATTCGGTTTTTAAATGCAGAAAGTAAGTTAAAAGCAACATAACTTTGATCACTTAAAATTGCTGTGTATGTATGAAGACATGTGAAGTGAGTGTAAACTGAATGTTTTGTATTTCATTGCATCCCATTTTTCTGTAATGAAACAGGCTACCCTCTGTGCTAGTACTCTGTTAATACTTCAGCAGGGTTGACAGGCCTAAAGAGCACGTTTCATGACTTCTATAAAGTAGGCAGTCTGGGCTATTTCAAAAAATTTTTATAGGTCACATGCAAATTGTGGGCAAGCAAATTAAGTATACTGGATTTACTTTTTGGATTGATAGGATTTTAGAGGTCCTTAAATCCTTGCCTCTTAACAAGTGGAAGCAAAGGTTACTGTGTTCTGCTCTCATGTGTCCTGGCCTAGCTGTTATTTCTATAAAAAGTATTGACTTACTACCATAGCAACCTTCAGGTTCTGTGTTGATTTCTTCTTGTGGTGTGCCAGTGAGGAACATAGTTAGCTGTTGCATGTAGGCCATTCAGTAAACCCAGGGAAATGGAGCACAACCTTACTTTCTGTGCATAGTGTGAAATTGGCTTTACGGACTTGAAGTTGGGGATGGGGGGAAGCAAATCAGACACAGGCCTTTGTTTCTTTTCCGGCCTATGGAATAAAAATGCCTTTTTTGATGAATGACATTTTTCATTATCTAGCATTGAGCAACAGTGACCTCAAGTGGTCATTTTTGCTAATATATTGTAGTGTAATGGTAAACCACCTGACAACTTCTATTGTATGATAGTTATGAAAGTATTGATATGCTATCTTTATCAGAAATCCTTTTTGCTAATATTAACTCTATTAAAGAAAAATCTGGCAGTGATGCTAGTACATGAACTCTAAGATCTAGTTAATCAGTAGGTCTTACGATACAAATCTCCACTGCACCTACTTGTCCAGCAAAACGTCAAAGAGTGCATTTTACACTGAAATGTATAAACAGTTCTAGAAACTCAGATACTCTGTAGACTGCATATGTACATGTGGCTTTACTAGATAGTTGGTATTGTCAAGACCAGAGCTTTCCAAACTGTCTCGATACGTTAGTGTGTCAGCTGCAGTATGTAGGTGTGTCACACAAACATTCTCCATGCTCCTCCTGGGGCAGGAAATGGGTTAGTTTAACCTCTGGTTTGCTAGTAAAACTGAATTACTGTGTCCCAAAATGATACATATCTAAAAAGTGTCTTGCCAACATCAAAAGTTTGGAAAGCTCTGGTCTTGATACAAAGAGGATGAGTGTTCATGCAATCTGAGGTACCAGAGAAAAAAACGTTACTTACTTTAAGTTGTGTCCAGATCCATTGCAGCATATTTTATGATACTTTATTTCCTTAAAACAGATGCACAGAAATTCAAGGCAAAATTTGAAGAATGTAGAAATGAGGTTGACAAGGGAAAGAAAGGTAAGATTTTTTTTTCTTCTGATGAAAGAATACTTCAGTCAGGAGACTGCAAACAATTCTGCAAAAGCCCCTGAACTATCAGAATAACTGGCATTTTATATATGTACTATATGTCAAGTTTTAGACCCTCTTTTAGATCCTCATTTACTTAAGCAGAAATGTAAGAGTTAAAGAGGCTTGCACTGAGGTGGTCTTTCCTTTTTCCATAATCTTCAGCAACATGCATCTCTGAACCTTTCAGCGTTACTGTCTCGTCTTGCTGTTTACCTAATTTTAGAATTTCTTGATCATACCCCACAGTTTAGCAATGTCAGAAAGTGACACGCTATCTCGTTTTTGCATGTCAGAGCAACTGACTTTCAGACACTTAAGAAATCCTCCTTATGAAACAGTAGGCAGGCAGTTGATTCTACAAAATAAAGTTTAGTTAACTTTATTCAAATCAATTTATTGCTAAAGAGAGAAGCAAATTGTGCATTGTTAGCACTCTCTTATATGCTGTTTTGAGGATAGACAATCTGGCTTTCAGGTAAGGTACTAAAATTATGGCGGTTGCAAGAAACAGTATGTAATCTTGGAGAACAATTGGAAATATAAGCATGATACATGGTCTTTGCATAAGAAGTCCAGCACACATTGTTTACATATCCAGCGATGACTAACTCATTTGCCATATTGACTGTGTTCACAACAAGCAAAGAGCCTGGACTTAATAAATTGTACTTGTATGAGCTCTGTGCTAGTGCGTTCAACCTTAATCTGTTTCACATGCATGGTTAAACAAATCAAGCCCTACTACTGGCAGACACCAGTCTTGTCCCCCAGGCTCTAGATGATATTGGTGTGTGTGAGAAGGGACACATGAAAGAAGGTGGTTCCTAAGATACCCAGGTCCCAAGTCATTAAGGTTTTTCAGGCTTGAATTGAACCCAGAAACCAATTAGCAGCCAGTATAAATCTCTGTGGGACATGGGTGGCACTGTGGGTTAAACCACAGAGCCTAGGACTTGCTGATCAGAAGGTCGGCGGTTCGAATCCCTGCGACGGGGTGAGTGCCCGTTGCTCGGATCCTGCTCCTGCCCACCTAGCAGTTCGAAAGCACGTCAAAGTGCAAGTAGATAAATAGAGACCACTCCAGCGGGAAGGTAAACGGCGTTTCCGTGTGCTGCTCTGGTTCGCCAGAAGCGGCTTAGTCATGCTGGTCACATGACCCGGAAGCTGTATGCCGGCTCCCTCGGCCAATAAAGCAAGATGAGTGCCGCAACCTCAGAGTCGGCCACGACTGGACCTAATGATCAGGGGTCCCTTTACATTTACCTTTATGAATCGCTGAGAACTGACAAGATTTTCATAAGGAGAAACAAACCACAAGCCTGGTTTGGACACAGTTCTAAATTATTCCTTTTCTAGTTTGTTTAACTGTTCATGTCAGGGGAGGAATGAAGTGGGAGCAGAACTGTGCACCAGCACACATCGTGTACACAGTATGATTTATTAAGCCAAGGTTATTCACTTATTGTTGCATGTAACACAGCCAGTGACTGCTAAAGAATTTTCTGTTAACACCTGTATATAAGAAAATTAACTTGCTATAGTGTACATAGGACCAAGAGACATGGACAGCGAGGGAGCTACTAAAGTGACCTGCAACACCTGTGCCATGTCTGTCTTCATGCCTGAGAATGTGGAAAACTACACCTGCAAGGGGTGCAAGCGGATTCCCTTGCTGAAAGAGAAGATAGAGCAACTTGAGACCCGCCTAGCCACACTTCAAGCTACTGGGCAAGGTGAGGAATTTCTCATTAGAGCAGAGTGGACTCTCTTGGAACAGCAACACAGGTGGGGTGCCCCTAGGAAGGAGGAAGATTGCCCATTGCAGGAAATGAATGCCTGGAGGAACATGACACACAGAAGCAGTACTGTCAGGAACCATGCTTTGACACTGGAGCTGCAAAATCAATTCCATGCCCTCAACTTGGACACCAATTCTGGGCTAGAGGAGCAAGTACAGTAGTTGCAGACCTCAGAATACATAGAAGTGATTATGGAAGGTGCAGTGTGCAGAACAATTCCTGTCACTCCCCAGAGGTGGAAGAGAAGTGTGTTGGTGGTAGGTGACTCCCTGCTGAGGGGGACAGAGGCAGCAGTGTGCAGGTTTAACAGGATGTGTTGGGTGGTGAACTGTCTTCAGGCGCAACAATTCACTATGTGACAGACAGGTTGCCAAGTTTTATAAAGCCCACTGACGATGACAACCCCTTCTGATTCATGGGTACAAATGATACTGCTAGATGTAGTCTTCAGCATAATAGCAAGGGACGTTGACACTCTGGGCAGGAAGCTGAAGGGCCTTGGGGCACAGGTGGTATTTTCATCACTCTTTCCTGTTGAAGATTGGGGCACAGGAAGAGGAAAATGCTGGAAGTAAAGTACTGGTGGCACAGGTGATGTCAGGAAAGGTGTAGCTTCTTGGACCATGTTCTCTGCTTCTTTGAGGAAGGATGTCTGGCAAGAGATGGGTTGTACCTCATGGCAGTTGGCGAGAGCGCTTTTGCTAAGAGTCTTATGAACCTGATCAGGAAAGCTTTAAATTAAACCCTGAGAAAGAGGGACATTGCAGACTACAAGGAGACACCTGGTACTGAGGATAACAGCTTCACTTATGCACAGGAGATGGAGGTGTTGCTCCAGAAACCTGCTGAAGGGCAGGAAACGGCAAGAAGGTGGAAGAAGCAACAAGAGGATCATGTCTCTTGGCCCTGGTACTTACCAGGAAGTGATCGACAAATGATACAGAGGCAAGAGAAATCTGAGTGTAGTCAGACATGTGCTCTGGACTTTAAGAAGGCTGATCTCAAAAAGCTTAAGGAATACTCAAAGAGAAGAAATACTCAAAGAGAAGGGAGTCCAAGAAGAATGAGAGTTTTAAAAAAAAGTGGAATATTGAAGATAGAGAGGCAGACCATTCCAACAAGAAAAGTGGGAAACTTCTAAAGAAACTAATGTAGCTGCATAAGGTGCTTACCGATGAGCTGAGATTTAAGAAGGACATACATAAGAAATGGAAGAAAGGGGAAATCACAAAGGAGAGTAGCCAACAGTTGCAGGGAGAAGGTCAGGTGGGGCAAAGCTCAGGTTTGCAAGAGAGGTTAAAAATAATAAAGTAAGTTTATTTGGCTATGTTTCAAAGCAAGAAGAACAACAACAAGCAAGTAGTGGGTCCTCTGCATGGAAAAGACTGAGAAATTTTATTGGGTGACAGAGAAGGCAGAACTGCTGAACACCTACTTTGCCTCTGTCTTCACCCAAAAGAAAAGCAGTGCCCAGCCTGGTGATAACAGAATAATAAATGTTGCAAGGAGGGAGCTGCAGCCCACGATAGGAAAAGAGGTGGCATAGGAACACCTAGTTACTTTAAATGAATTCAAATCTCCCAAGGCAAGTATAGTGTCCTGATCAAAGGAAGTATTCATCCTGTTCTGTTGGTCTTGCCTTGGTTAGAACACATCTGGAGTACCAAGTCCAGTTCTGGGCACCACAATTTAATAAGGTTATTGACAAGCAGAGGAGGGCAACCAAGATGACCAGGAGTCTGGAAACCAAGTCTTATGAGAAATGGTTGAGAGAATTGGGTATGTTTAGCTTTGAAAAGAGGAGACTGAGAGGAGTTATGATTGCCATCTTCAGATATCTAAAGGGCTGTCACATGGAAGAGGGAACAAGCTTGTTTTCTCCTGCTCCAGAGGCTAGGATCCGAACCAATGGATTCAAGTTACAAGAGGAAATTCCAATTAAACAAAAGAAGAAAATTCTGACAATAAGAGCTATTTGAAAGTGGAACAGACTCCAATGAGAGTTGATGGACTCTTCTTCCTTGGAGGTTGATGGCCTTCTGTTATGTATGATCTTGTTGAGATTCCTGCATCGCAGGGGATTGGCGCAGATGGCACTTGGGATCCCTTCCAACTAAATTATATGATTGCATAAAAGTAGAAAAATACAAAACATTTCCTAAATATATAAGCCAGAAAAAGGATGACCAACTAATGCATTCTATAATTCTATATAATTAAGGAATGTGTTCTAGATAGCACCTTTTCCCTTGGCCAGGCATGTAATTATTCTAGTACATAACAAATTTATTGAAATTTAAGCACAGCTCAAAGCCTGAGGTTTCTTAAAAACAGTGACTTCTACGTTCAGAGTATTTCAAAAAAATAAGTTTCTCAACCAGTAGTTTCACCACCCCTAGGCTGGATAATAGCTTTTCGCGTTAAAAACAGAGACATAGCAAATTACATCCCTAGCTACAGTAGCTGAAAGAGACAATGGGGACCTGTATGTTTGAAGCAGTTCCCATTTCCAGCATCCTATAAGCTTTTCTGACAAGCTAGTGGTATTTTTTGAGTTGTGCTAAAGCCATCAGCCATCCACGTCACACTGAGATCATCCAGGGTATCACAGGTCTTTCGTATGATAACCTTGGCATGGCATGTTACATGTGAAGTGAAAGACTTGTACAGCGTCCTTTGTCTTAGGGGAATTCCATCGTGCTCTGATGCTCTTGGCTTGCCTGTACATGATTTCTGCTTTTCAAATGGCCCTCAGTGTTTGTGCCTTGTTTCTGTTTCTGACGTGTAAGAGGGGAAGCAAAGGAATCTCTTCTCAGTTACAGTCATACCATGGTTCCTGAAAGCCTTGGTACTTGTACATTTTGGCTCCCGAATGCCGTAAACCTGGAAGTAAGTGTTGTGGTTTTCAAACGTTTTTGGAAGCCAAAGGTCTGACGCAGCTTCCGGTTGAGTGCAGCCAATCTGAAGCCACACCTTGGTTTGCAAATGTTTTCAGAAGTCGAATGGACTTCCGGAACGGATTACGTTTGACAACCAAGGTACAACTGTACTTACTGTTTCCTCCGTTTGATACAAGTGGGGCTTACTATACTCTTCTAAAGAAGGAGTTTTCAGTGCTTGATCTCAGTTCCTTGCGCATCACTCACTAGTCAAACTGGACGTTCACTATCAAACATGGTGTTCTTATGACCAGGGAACTCTCAGCCACAATTGACGGGATTACTCTCTGTCATCTTGTTGGATGTCTCTGCCCTGCAAGCAGCTGATAAGGAAATGAAGTTGTGATATGAGTGATTGCAGCCTGATGGCAGATAACCAATAAGTAGCTCAGTATCCACAATCAGGGATAAGTTGAATTTTTGCGACTTCCTCTTAAGAACGCAGATGGAGATTCGGGATAGACAAAAAGAAGTACCGTGTTTTTTGCACCATAACACTCACTTTTTTCCTCCTAAAAAGTAAGGGGAAATGTCTGTGCGTGTTATGGAGGGAATGCCTACGGGTGGCATGCCTACGGATTTTCCTCCTCTAAAAACTACGTGCGTGTTATGGTCGGGTGCGTGTTATAGAGTGAAAAATACGGTACTTCACAAAACACATACTGTGGTACCTTGGTTTAAGAAGAGCTTAGTTTATGAACAACTTGGATTAAGAATGCTGCAAACCCAGAAGTAGGTGTTTTGGTTTGTGAACTTTGCCTTGGAAGCAGAACATGTTTCACTTCCTGCTAAGTGTAAATTGAGTCCCCCGCTGCTATGGGAAAGCACGCCTTAGTTGAAGAACGGACTTCTGGAACGAATTAAATTCGTAAACCAAGGTGCCACTGTATAGGTACGGAGTTTATTACCACAATATGTGATAATCACCACCATCTCGGATGCCTTTAGAAGAGGATCAGGCAGTCATAGAGGATGCTCTCAATGGCTGTTAGTCATAATGGTGGAGTTACACAGGAGTGTTGTTGCATTTGTGTCCTGCTTGTGAGCCTCTCATAAGTATCTGGTTGGCCTAACAGGATGCTAGACTAGATAGACCTTTGGCCTGATTGTGCAGGGCTCTTACATCAAGTGTTCAGGGCCATGATTAACAGGTAAGCAATATTCATTTTTATGCTTAATAGCAGGCTCACTCTGTGCCTGACTGCAATATTCAGTCACGGTGCTTTTTAGGCCTGCTAGAGTAATCCAGGATGTTGTGAACACTTTCCCTACTTGTGGAAGTCCGTTTCAATTGATCTTGGTACAGATGACCCTTTTTGTCCTTTCCAATCCACAATTCTATGATTCCAGGTGCTTCATTATTGCTGATGAATTTGAGGTATAGAAATGTTACCAGTTTTTAAAATCTTGACGTTGGGATTTTTTAAGAGAGACTCTTAGTATTCAATTGACTTTTTATGTACTCATTAGGACGTGAAGTGTTATTCTCACTGAAGTGTCTGGTTTTCATATAGCTGCGTCATAGCTCTGCATGGATACAAATTCATATATATATATATATAGCACAACATTGCAAAATTATTTCTTTCTTGCAGCACTTTGTTACAGTGGAATAGCTAGTTGCTTTGTAATTAAAATTGTATTAATGGTTAGCAATTCAAAATCTTCGGGTAAGGAGGGGAGATTCTCCGCTCCCCCTTTGAGTTAATGGTTTTTCAAACTATGAAGCATTACTTTTTCCTGCAGATTATCCTGAAGGCATAAAAACATAGACATGTTGCAATAGAGAGCTTCTACTTTTCAAATAATGTAACCTTGGGTTGAAGTAGCTTCGGGATGAATATTTTCGGGTTGCGCTCTGCAGCGACCCGGAAGTAACGGAGCGCGTTACTTCTGCGTTTCGCCGCATGCGCAGATGCTCAAAATGACGCCATGTGCGGAAGCGGCGAAACGCGACGCGCAGTCACGTGTTATGTTCACTTCAGGATGTGAACGGGGCTCCGGAACGGATCCCGTTCGCATCCAGAGGTACCACTGTATCTTTTTTAAAAACTCCGCTGCTTATGATCTGAGTGCCAAAAGGACCTGCCTGTGAGAAATTGGAAAGTCAGGAACCAACCAATGCCTTTTCCTTCTTCCCTCCTGGGCCTGTAGTTGCGTGTCTTTTATCCTAACCAAATTACCCTGCTTCCTCCAAAGAACTTGGGACAGTACACATAGGGTGGGTTATTGCATGTTACAACAGTATCCCTCTCGGGTAAGCTGAGCAGAAATATAACAGCTTTCCCAAGGCTGTCCCATTAAGTGGAGCTTTGAATCTGGCTTATCTGTTGTTCAAATCACAGCATTTGCCACACTGACTGTCTTGCATTATTACACCATACAAAATACTATATTGTTCTCTCAGATCTTTTTGACATGTTTCCATATTACCTACTGCACTGTCTAATAATATCTTTAAACATTTTTTAGCAGGAACAGAAAAAAATGATAGTGCTGATAAAGTTGCCGAGAAACTAGAAGAACTTTCTGTAAAGGAGGAGATCAAAGAATCGGAGAAAGAAGTCAAGGAGAAAACTGAAGAAAAGCAATAAATCATCTTGGGCCTTGTGTTTTATTTTTTTCTTAATTTTTTAATTTTTACAAGGGACTTTATAAAGAACTGTATTACAACATTCACTTTTTTTTCTAACTTTTTGCCCTTTTTGAAGAGATCTTCAGAAAAAATCCATTCCCCAGTCATGAAAATGTACTGTGCTAAACTTTCTTTTCCATAGTGGAAACACTTATTTATAGTCATCCAAGAGAGTGAATAAAAGTTTGAAAATGGTGTCAAAGGACAGAACTGAATTTTCTGTATGCTTCAGATGTGTGGCTGCAATTATTACCTTGGGTTATATTTTTCAGTGCATATCTTTAGATGAGATGTAGTATAACTGAATTATACCAGTAGAAAAAGTGCAGGTAATAAAGATGTTTCTCATATACTGTGACTGAAAGCTGTTAATGAATGAAACAAGATACTCTATATTTTCCTTGTAAGTGGGGTTTGAGTGAACGTACGTGTTTTGTGAAACTTTGTTACGGAAAATGGCGTACCCCTTAGAATATAATGTCATGATCCTCCAATGGATTTCAGCATACTTATGGTTTCTAATGGTCCTTTGTAGTTGACCGAGCATGGCAGAACATGCGTTCTGAATTTGCCATGGCTGAAAGTGATGCTGGTTGGCAACAATGAAGCTTAAGACCTTACTATATTTCAAATATTTCTCCATGCAGAACAAGAATGTGCTGTCTGGAAAACTTTATAATCACAAGCAGTTTGCGGAATAGATGGGACACGAAGCCCAGTTCACTATGATCTCTTTAAATCTTCAGTTTAAGCTATCCATTTAACACAAGTATTAAGATTATCCTGTTCTTTGTTGCTGTCTTAATGATAGCATACCCTAGTGCTTTTTGCAGGTGGGGGAATTGACTTAATGGAGCTTCAGGCTGTGGGAAAGTTGAATATTTCTTAGCATCCTTGGGGCAAAGCATCAACATTTAAGGACTCCGCATCACTCATAGGGATAGAACCTCGGGCAGATTTAACGTTAAACTTCAGTGCCATGTACCTAAACTAAGATGTTCTATCGCTTGTTCTGCCACTGATAATAAAAATTGGTTATCTTGCAGGATTTGCTGCAAGGATAGTATTATGTGGAAGCTTATTTCCACATGGAAGTCCTTTTCGATCTCTACGTAGGAACAGCCAAGGGTGTTTGTGACTGACTGCATTTGGCACACAAGTTTACACTTCTACTGCAAAATAGGCAATGATTGCTGACAATGCCAATGATATTCCTGTATCCAGGTCTTTGTTGCACAAGTGTGTGTGTCTGGATTGGGGCTTGTCTCAGTCCAAGTCCATTTTTTATACATTTATACTGTCCCACTTCTGTTAACTGTGTGGGTCTCCTCAAAACACATAGATTGTTTAACGTACTTGAGAGGTGAGAATAACTGATGCAGTCTTTAAAGGTCTGAGCCTCCCATGTACACATCAACTGTATATTGAGTGTGCATGTGTGTAGATGTGAAATGTTGCTTTTCCTATTCGTAATGGTATGCACAGCACTTCAAACACAAGCCTTTTCACGTGAAACTGGGTGGCGGAATCTTTCACTTAATATAATGGATTTAGAATGTGTCCTCTTGTCTTTACCTAGAATTATAAACATTTCCTGGATTTTCTGTTTCCAATAATTGTTCTGGATTTCTATTCTATGATTATTACCCCCCCCCCCCGTTCTTTGTGCATACTGTTAGCTGCATAGCATTTTGCCCTTGTCACGTTTGATTCTTATGGCTGAGTCTGTCAAGACTGCTAGAATTTCTTCGGACTTTTCTATGTGGGGGTGGGAATAAGACCTGCAGAAATACCTCAACAAATCCCTTATTAAGGACTCTTGCCAGTATATATGATAGTAATGCATTTGAAGGTTAAAAGGGCATTGTCTATTGCTCTTCAGATCCTCCCATCTGTAAAAGTCACCATAGGTGGATTCTGATTTATCTTGTCAAAGGGAGAAATTTTGCTCACCAAACTAACTTCAAAATAAATTTAACTGTAATCATCATTCTTGCTTTTTTTTTATAGTTCTTATATCAGCTATACATTGATGTTACAGAAGCAGAAAATGGCAACAAGCCATATCGTGTGACCTTATCAATGCTAAGGGTGCCTCTTTGCTGCAACCAAGCCTTCCTTCAAATATGTTGTCTCATGACACATTTGTATACTTCTTCACATCCTCTGACTTGTACCTGTGATTGTTTACAACTGTTTAAAACATTCAGGTGACATGATTTTTATATGGTACATTTGCTGATCATAAAACATGTTGAGGTTGGAGCGCCTTTTGGATGTTAAACGTATTTCACATTTTTGTTTTTTTATAGCAGAGAGGAAGGAAGGTGTGCTTGTGTGTGTTACTGTGTTAACTTACTACGCAGAAGGAAGAGTTTTGTGAGCCTCCAGTGTAAAATCTGGAGGTTTCAAATGTTGAACCAAGACTGGATTTTTTTGGGGGGGCGGGTACATTGTCTGTTCATACTCCCGTGTTATGCTTTTATGGAAGAGAAAGTTTCAAAAATGAACCGAAGCCATACAGCAGAACTTTATAAACAATATTTCAACTTCTCTATACATAATAAATATACTAAAGTGAGGTGTTATAATTTAATTCTCTCTTTTTAAAATTGGGAGGTGAATTGGAGTCTGGTTGCTGCCATTTTAAGCTATGAACTCTTTCTAGGTTGAATTGTGTTATTGTGTAAAAGGATATCTTTATAGAGGTGCTATGTGAACTTCTGGGAAGCGTATGTTGATAGCAAGGCTCCTAACACTAATTTACACTGCCTTGGGAAATGTCTGCAGAACTGCCTAATTCCATGAACAAAAGTCTGCATGGGAATATTACTATTTTTTAAAAAGATTTTTAAAAAGGTTACTCGGCAATTTAGCATATATAAACAAATGCATTAAAACTGACATAAAAGAAAAAAATCAAAACATTCCCCCGCTTTTGAGTCCAGAATACAGTGGTACCTTGGTTTACGAACTTGATCCGTTCCAGAAGTCCATTCTTAAACCAAGGTGTGCTTTCCCATAGCAGCGGGGCACTCAATTTACACTCAACAGGAAGCGGAACATGTTCTGCTTCCAAGGCAAAGTTCACAAAGCAAAACACCTACTTCCAGGTTTGCAGCATTCTTAATCCAAGTTGTTCATAAACTAAGCTGTTCTTAAACCAAGGTACCACTGTAGCTAAAGCATTTGCAAAATAAAAAATTTGCCTGGCACCTAAAGCTATGTCATCAGGGGAGAGCTTTCCACAAGCGGGGAGCCACCCCTGAAAATGAGTGTTCTCGTGTTGCCACCCTCTGGGCCCCCCCCCCCAAGGAGGGAACACACAGAAGGGCCTTGGGTCTGGGTCAGTTCAACTAAGGAGAGGTGGTCCGTGAGATATTGGGGCCCTGAGACACATAAGGTTTTAAAGGTGAAAACCATCACATTGAATTTGGCCAGGAAACTAATTGCCCAGTGCAGTTGGGCCAGGACTTGTTACGTGACTTGAGTGCTTTGAATAGTACTGACTTAAGAAGAAAAAACCTAAATGGCACCAGGGAAATGAATATAAAATGTTTCAAGAACACTGATTCATAATTAAATAAGCATTGAGGGCTGCAGCAGTAATTAAGCTGTAAATGCTCTCTTTTTATGCTGCAGAAAGTGGACCTTGCCCAACACTCATTTTGTGCAGGTGAGATAATTGCTTTGAAACTTTAATTATCAGATGTGAATTGCCTCGCCTTTTAGAAAACAAGGTCACATTCATCCTTAAAGATTGGGATAATTAAACGGAATATTTTAAAATGTCATTTTTCAATTTTCCAACAATAATACAAATTCAATAAAACCAACCCATTGAGTCAACCCCCCCCCGTGGTTTCTTATGTTTAATACTTGCTACTGCATATTCTAATTATTCCCTTTTCTTCCCTTTAAAATTCCCCATTCCTTTGTCTCTTAACTGCTCGTTCTATTTTAATCGTGGTAAAGTTTAAAGTTACTTACAATAGTTTTTCAAATAGTCCGCACATTTTCCCTTTCCTTTCATAAATGTAATACCTTTTGAAAAGTTTTCTGCAGCTTTTGGGGGCTGAAAAATACCCTTTGGGTCAAGGGATGAGAAGCCTGTGACTTTCCGGGTGCTGCTGGTACTTCTCATCCACTTTAGCCAGTGTGACCAGGGGTCAGAGATCTTGGGAGTTGCGACTCAGCAACAAAATCTGGAAGGCAACAGCTTCCCTTTCCTTCCTTTGGTCATGCAAAAGTGTTCAGGGATCAATGTGATCTGGCAGTGGAAAGGATCAATAAGCTTGCTTCACAGTACTTGCTTTGCAAGAGAGAGTCCCCGAGTCAGTCGCTGGCATCCTCTCGTCTTTTTTTAAAAATGTAGCAAGTGATGGGGAACTGATGGGGGCCCCAACATCTAGAATCATAGAACTATCGAGTCAAAACATACACTGTCATGTGATAAGACAACAATCCCATGACTGCAATCACAGAGCAGGAATTCTAACATCCTCCCCTGATTCATGATCTGTGTTGCAGTCAACATTATAACCGCAACCACCATACAGATGTCATACACACAGTATACCCCTGTATCACTCGTTCCACCCTTGGAACTACCTGCAGGTGGATTGGCCTTAGGCCTTACCATCTTGCACTTCTGACTAGTCTTGGCGTCATAACCCTTCTGACTATCAGGAAGTCTCACACCTGGCTTTGTTGGGACTCGAACCCTAGCCCTGTTCCTCTCTAAGGAATCACTGTTGGCACACACAGCCTTTGGACGTGATGCAGCTTCCTTCTCCAAGGAAACAGTGTCTACCCTTACAGCCTTTGGGCGTGGTTTCCCGTCCTTTGAGGACAAACCCTGTACCCCTTTCAAGACTCCGGGTTCCAAGACCTGTGTCGAGCCACTAACCACAGCTAAATCTGCAACAGCTGTGTTAGCAAATTCCTGAGCATACCTGGTGAGCATTTCACCCTGTGTAGCTCCTCCTGATCTGCGCACCTGACGCATCTCCTCCACTGTATCAGTGGAACGCACCTCAGTGCACCTGCTGTTTATAACAGTAACAGATTTAGTACCTAAGTCTTCAGCAATGGGGTAGCCTAGGAAAATACCCTGATTTTCCTCGCATTCTGCATTGCACTCAACATCCCTAGTGAGTAAAATC
This sequence comes from Podarcis pityusensis, assembly GCF_964106645.2. Classification (NCBI taxonomy): domain Eukaryota; kingdom Metazoa; phylum Chordata; class Lepidosauria; order Squamata; family Lacertidae; genus Podarcis; species Podarcis pityusensis. The sequence goes on from NC_138041.1 coordinate 31,241,730, forward strand.
ATCTCGGTATTAGGCCTTAGGGACGCGGGTGGCACCGTGGGTTAAATCGCAGAGCCTAGGACTTGCCAATCAGAAGGTCGGTGGTTCGAATCCCCGTGACGGGGTGAGCTCCCGTTGCTCGGTCCCTGCTCCTGCCAACCTAGCAGTTCAAAAGCACGTCAAAGTGCAAGTAGATAAATAGGGACCACTCCGGCGGGAAGGTAAACGGTTTCCGTGCGCTGCTCTGGTTTGCCAGAAGCGGCTTAGTCCTGCTGGCCACATGACCCAGAAGCTGTACACTGGCTCCCTCGGCCAAGAAAGTGAGATGAGCGTCGCAACCCCAGAGTCGGTCACGACTGGACCTAAGAGTCAGGGGTCCCTTTACCTTTACCTTTATTAGGTCTTAGTACTCCGTACAAGCCTTGCACCAGGAAGAATCTATGCTCCCTGCCTCGTGACATCTCAACCCACATGTCAAACCCATCCATTGGCATCCTGGCTTTTTCCAGGTTTATCTTGTCACAGTTCCCATCAGAAACTCTGTCTGAACCCAGGGAATGGCCTTGCAAACTATGTTTGCTGAGCGTATCGCTCTGTGACTTTGGAACCCACATGTCAGATCCAATCATTGGCATCTTGGCTTTTTCTGGGTTCACCTTGTCTCTGTCATCACCACTAATAGGGTGCCTTTGCATGTTCCCCATATTGCCTCCCCCTTTTGCTTTGTCCTGAGCACTGGTACACCTGACCATCTTCATGTCAGACATCAGCAATCTGGAAGACCCATGCACACATCCTGCATGGAAAGACTGGTTATCAGACATAACATCACTTGTCTCTCCAACCTTCCCACCATCCCCTATGGTAACATCACAACATAGTAAGAACAAGCCATTTATAATGTCGCTTTTGTGCCTCTGGGTGGTCTCACTCTGTTTGTTGCCATAAACAGAACAGCCACACTGCATCAGCTGGGCTTCTTGACCTGGAATGAAAAACACGTTAGGCATCACAACATTACAGCCTTTCAGGTCCACAGTGCAGGTGCTATGCACATCCAAAGAATCTCCACTCAACTGGTGGATCGGATCCATCTTCCACAAAGGTGTGTCTCCGCCTTTATAGCAGCTATAAAAAAAGCACAGGCTAGATAGATGATGGGTTAGACTCATAGACCCATTTAAATTAATTGATCAAAGTTAGTCATATCTGCTACCAGATATCACATTTGCAGTGTGCTCAGCTGCCCTGTAAGCAAAGTAAAAATTAAAAAGGAAGGGGGACTGTACTCTGTTCACTAGCTCAAATTTCAGTGGCACCCTGGACACCACTAAATTTTGGCACCCCCAGCCTTTCTTGCTACAATGTTGTGGTGCCCCCTTCTGGGCTATCCTAAAACCACCTCTGGTAGGATAAGTATATCACTAAATGGCTCTTACTTTAGCATTACTTTGGATAGTACCAGCCAAAAAGGTTTTTTTTTTAGAAGTAGGAGAATGGGATAGAAGTTCCAGGGCACAGCTCCAAAGCCCCAGGGCTTAGATTTCCTGGGTCAGTCCCTAACAACACCCTTGGCTGGAGCTGGGAAGAGATCCACGACCATTGGTGTGTGCTGTCATATGTTTGTTTTTTCCAGTTATACAGGAGATAAGAAGCTCAGTCTGGAAGCAGTATCCTAAGAGTGTACAGCCAGTGGAGGCTAATCCCTTAGGGCAAATCTGGAGCTGCCCCACCAACCACAGTCTCCCCTTTGGTAGCACATGTCTCCTTGCCTGCCTTCTAACTTAAAACCAACCTAGGGGGAGGAACTGGCAGTCAATTACCTCCAGTGTTGCTCTCCAGTACTCATCAGAAAGCAGGGTGGAGGGGAAGCTAGAGTTAGTTGGCTCAGTTAGCTCCGGTTCCACTTACCACTGAATCTACCAACCACCACTGTGTGCAGCCACCTAAAAAGGCAGGTTTGTTTTGTATATACCACCATATAGTTCAGTATGACGGAGTCAGTCAGTAAATCGGTACATATACTGATCAAGCCATATGACCAGGAAGCTGCTGCAGCTGCTCACCGCCAAGCAAAAGACGATGTGCAGTGTGACTTTTGCTGAACGAGTTCTGCAAATCTCACAATAACAGAACCTAAGGCCATGCAATGAAGCTGAATGTTGGAAGATGGAGGAGAGACAAAACGAAGGGACAGCACATAGTTAAACTACGGAACCCGCTCTTCAAGCAGGCAATGATGGTTACCAACTTGGATGGCCTTGAAAGAGGATTTATAATAATAATATTTTTTTTATATACCCCGCCCTCCCCAGCCAAGGCCGGGCTCAGGTTGGCTAACAAGCAATAATTAAAACAAGTTGAATGAGTACAACTTAAAAACAAGATTAAAATACAACATTAAAATATTGAAACATTAAAATATTAAAATGCAGCCTCATCACAGGAGGAGAAAGGAAAAAGAAAAAAGAAAGAGGGGGAGGGAATCAAATTGGCTCCAAGCCAAAGGCCAGGCGGAACAACTCTGTTTTACAGGCCCTGTGGAAAGAAATCAGATCCTGCAGGGCCCTGGTCTCATGAGACAGAGCGTTCCACCAGGCCAGAGCCAGTGTTGAAAAGGCCCTGGCTCTGGTTGAAGCTAATCTAACTTCCTTAGGGCCCGGGACCAAATTAGGCAAATTCATGGAGGACAAAGTTATCCGTAGGGCTGGGCGATACCTTGTTTTCAACATTGTGACATATCACCAGCTTAACATTGCAATATACTGATATATCACGATATCTGAAATAAGGATGGAGCTACGTAAAGGCACTGGCTGGCTTCACGGTTTTCCCCGCATCGTGATTTTTGCCGGCAGAGTTAACAGGCTGCTGGAAGTGAGAAGCGTCTCTGACTTCAAGGGGTTTCCCCCACATTGTGATTTTTGCATAGCACAAACACACATCATGATTCGCAGGGCAGCATTAGGCAATATCTCACCAGAACCTGGAAGCTACCACTGCAGCCACTTCTCCTCGTTTCAGGGGCGGAGGCAGCCACAGTTGCACCAGAGAAGTGGCAGCTTCCAGCAAGATCTTGCAAGAGCCCTGCAAGATCTTACTGATACCCAGAAGCTGCCACCTGGAGGATTCTGCCGCCTGAGGCAGCTGCCTCATAGACAGGCTATCTTCTACCTCCACCGTAGGAGGCAGTATATACCAGTTGTTGGGAACTGCAAGGATGGAGAGACTGTTGTCCTCAGGTCTTGCTTGTGAGCTTCCAGGAAGCATCGGAGGGGCACCTGTGACAGCACGATGATAGGCCTTTGGCTTGACCCAACACTAGGCTGCTCTGGGGCGGAACCTCAACGCCATAAACAAACTGGAGGTTATTATTCCTAGGAAGGAAAAACCCCTGGCGCAGCCGAAGCCCCGATCTGAACAACTTCTGCATTACAAGGTGACCTCCAAAACTTGAAGATCACCCCCTCCACTAAAAAAATAAACACATTTTAAAGGGGGCATCTCTTGCACGCCCTTCCTAGCGGGGTCCATTTTTCGCGGCGGGCTCTCCAGGCGCGATGATGCTGCGCGCACGCAGGAGACGCCGCCAGCTTGGAAGCGCGCTGCTCTGTTCTCGCAAGCCTGAAAATCTCTCCATTTATTTTTTAAGCTGGCGGGAGGGAACCTCCGTGGCGGGAGAAGAGGCCTTAAAGCCCCGCCAGGTAGCTAGGGACCAAATGCAGCTCCTTAGAGGGCAGGGAGGCGAGGGACTGCCGTCGTCGTCGGCGCTTTCCTGGCCCCTTTAACGCCTCTTTCCCTGCGCGCTCGCGGGCGCGCGTCCTCCCTCTCCAATTGCGCTCTCCGCAGTTCTACCTTAAGGGGCTCGTTGACATCAGCCGAGTGGGCAGGCCTGTTGTGTGGGTGGGATTTCCTGTGCTGGAGAGGTCAGCTGTTCCCAATCCCTCTTTTTCTCTCACTCCCTCCCCCTCTTTTCTGTCTCATTCCCTCTTTTTTTTTTCTTCCTCCCTACCCCCTTTCCCCCCTCCCCTGCCTCGTCTCCGCATTGCCAGGGCTTCACCTCGCTCTCTCTCTCTCTTTCTCTCTCTCTCGTGTGTGTCTCTCTCTTTCTCTCCCCCCGACCCCCTCTCCCTCTCCCTCTCTTCTCTGGCGACTCGCTGTTGCCTCTCGGACTCTTTGGGATTTTATACCTAGTGATGTGTAACTTACAGGATGCCCAGTAGCATTGGAAAGAGATTTAAACCTACGAAATACATCCCGGTCTCCACAGCAGCAGCCTTATTAGTGGGATCTACTACTTTGTTCTTCGTCTTCACGTAAGTTTAAAAGGAGAACGCCGACGATACGAGCTTCTGTCAGGAAGCGGGGAGTGCGGGGGGGGGGGGGGATACAAATAAGGCCTGGTTTGTGGTGCCGGCTGGGTACCTTTCGGGGACTGGGTTGCTATGGAGGAGGCAGGAGAGTTGCTTTGATCCATTGGAGAGGCCCCTGCGTTGGTGGTGATGCTTTCGAGGTGCCCAGATCTCTCTCTCCCCCACCCTTGGGGGTGGCGATTGCGGCGGCCGTGGCGTTGGGTGGGGTGGAGGGGGACGCTTCCTACTTTGCAGAGATTTTCCTGGTTATTTAATTCACATCCTCTCGCTCCAGCAGCCTTTAAAAATAAATAAACCCTCGACTCATAAGGAACCACCATTTCATGGCAAATCAGCCCTATCAGACTTTTGCGGCTGCTTGTCTGTGTACATTGGAGGCGCCAATTAAATGCTGTCTTCTTTTTCTGTCTCCCTCCCTCACCCCCCCCCGCGCTCTGCTCCTGTGCGCAAAAGGGGAGGGAAAAAGGAGGGGGGAGTTGATGTATGTTTTGAGTGAGCATCATCCTGAGAAGTGCAAAAGGCTTTTTTTTTTTTTTTTTTTTTTTTTGCTGCAATTAGCCAAGCCAAATCAAGCCTCTTGTTTATTATATATAGGCAGATTCAGCTCGCCTGCCTTGTCCCCCCTTAAGCTGGCTGTGTGGAGCGAAAGAGAGAATTGGCCTCTGGGGCTTTTTGCAGCAAATGTCTTGTTGGTTTGGGGAGGATGGTGAAGGCTGCCTGGAGAAAATCCTTCAGAGGCAGCACCATTGAGCTTCTGGTTGTGCTGGAAACTCCAGTATTTAATGTGCACATCTTAATGGGGTTCATTCCCTCATTTAAAAGGAAAGGGGGAGAGATTTAAAAGCATTTGCCTTCATACACCTTTAGCTTGGAGGTTTCCAGTAGCTTTCTTTTAGTTTTCATTTTAAATTTTGCATGCAAAGGAGGGGGTTGTTAAAGTAATTGCAATTACTTGCCTTTTAAAGGAAACCTCTATATAACTTTGATTCCAGCATAGATATAGTTTGTGCTCTGAACTGTTTGTTGGGTCTTCTAGGTCTCTGAATGGTAAAAGAATCCAAATGTTTATTGAGATGATTAGAAAAAAACACACATTATTCTCTGCTGATTAGCTGTTAGCATGCGGTCTTATTTTCACTGGATCTGAGCTCAAGGGAAGGTATTTATGGGGATGTAGTATCAAATGTAGGTCTAGCTTCGCTGCAAAAATGCACTGTACGTGTGTTAACACCCAACAAGGGTTCATGTCCTTGGAGTCATTGTTGTACCTTGATGGTAAAATGGGATGTTTGCATGAGAGATCAATGTCGGTTGTGTTGCCCTAATCAAATGGTTCCGGGGTTGTTGCTTTAGTGTGTTTGTATCTGGGACAAATTGTATTATTTTTTTTGCTTTGAATGGCACATTGATTGAAAACTGCTTTTGAAAACTCTGGCTATACTTCCTGAATGAGACATAGACATGGCTGGTGGTTAAAGACTTGCTTTCCTCTTCTCTTCTCCTGACTCTTCCCCCTCACCCAGCCCCACCTATTTTGCAGACTTGACCCCTTTCTAATTATAGGCAGTGCATCCAAGCTTACCATGGCACAAGACATTGGAAAAGTTGACATGTTGTAGGTGTAGGTCTGATTTCCGAAGAGAGTATTCCTAGGCTACCTGAAAGAATTCTGTTTACCATATGAGCTTGCCCGTTTGGTAGGTTCTGCTTCCAGGGCTCTACTAGCGTTCCCCAACTTTGTGCTCCTCCAGATGTTTTGGGATATAGCTCCCATCAGCCCCAATCGGCATGGCTAGTGATCAAGGTTGATGGGCACCAATATCTGGGGGACACCAGAGCAGGGGAAGATGCCGCTGCCTTCAGGAGTGCTCAGTGGATAAAGGGCCTTTTTAGTGGCAGCACCTCGGTTGTGAAATGCTCTACCCAAAGCCAGCTGGCTGCGGTGGACCCTAGTGTCTTTTCAACACGTGGTGAAGATGTATATCACCTCCTTGGCTTTGAATGGTTATCTTGGTGTTTTGCTATTTATTTATTTTTTCTTTATTGTTGGTGCTTGCTTTAATTAGTATTTCAGATTTAATGAGCTTTTAAAAATTTTACATATGTTAATCGCTCTGGAAGCTTTGGCTGGAAGCCAGCGTAGAAAAAACAGTTTAGCTAAATAGAAACAAACAGACAGATATTTTCTGGAAGAGGAGTCGCCGTGATTCAGAAAACCTTGGTATAAGAGTGATATTGAAACTGAGTAAAAAACTATTGGGAGCAATGGTGACCTATGGCAAGAGCCCTCCAAATCCCAGGTGGCCATTTGTGTGGTGCATGATCCAAAAGCAGTGTTGAACCAGAAATGTTTCAGCCGTGACTGTTTGGTCTAGGGACTTGATTTTCACTTTGAACATGTAGTTCAAATTAGCCATGCTGCATTATTTAATATTTGTCTCTATTTGCCATTTGTGATATAGGAGGGCAGGAATGAAGCCATAAAGGGCCCTATGGGATATCAGTGATATTCCAGTCCTATCCTTGTTTGTTCAGCTTTCATGCAAAAACCACAACAGGACACCTAAGTCTCTAGTTCCTTCACTTGCAGAAATATAAGGAGAAATATGCAGGAGGTAGTCCAACCATTCACCAACAAGAAGGAAACTTGTTTCTGCTTTCCAGTGTTCTGGGCAGTCAGTACAAAGGCAGTGGGATAATTTAACCACTACAAAACTCTTATTTTAAAATTCTGTTTGATTTATTTTGTTTAACACAAGGAAATCCTATTCAACTGTCTGCAGTTTGGTTCTGATTCTGAATGTTGTGGCTCAATTTCCCTATTCCTTAGATCAGGCATAGGCAAACTGGGCCCTCCTAATGTTTTGGGACTACAACTCCCATGATCCCTAGCTAACAGGACCAGTGGTCAGGGATGATGGGAACTGTAGTCCCAAAACATCTGAAGGTCCCAGTTTGCCCTTAGACCCTCTCATTTTGACTATGGACGATGAAGGCTAAATGGATCCATTATCTTTTTATTGACCATTGCTAGGTGATTGCAGGCAATGCTTATTTGTCCCAGGCAAGTGGCTATTTGCAAGCCAAGCTCAATGAACTTGTGTAAACTCAGTGAGGTAGGTTAAGAGCCTGTGACTCCAAGGTCACCCAGTGAGCTTCATGACATAGTGGGGATTGGGACCCTGATCTCCCAGGTCCTAGTCCGACACTTTAACCACTACACTGCACTGTCTTCCTAGATTACTTCTGCTATGGGGTAGCTATATAAATAAAGTAGGTAAATAAATATGGGGAAAGCAAAATGTCATTTAGAAGAGGATCTGAAATATTTTCCTTGAAGCTTGTTTTATTCTAGATCATTTTATTTGAAGTTTTAATGTGCTGTAAACTGCTTTGATTTTTTTCCCTTTAAAGTATAAAGTGGTAGAGAAATGAAATTAATAATAATAATAATAATTTGATGGTAAAAAAAATGTTGCCTAGACATTCCATTGTAACTACTGTAAGGCGCCTAGTTTAAGGCGCCATTTAGCGGCTAGCTTACCGTATATATCTGATGGCTATATCTGATGCATGGATGGCTTTAAATAATTAATATAATATAATATAATATAATATAATATAATATAATATATTTATTTATTTCTATATACATATATACGTACCCCGCCCATCTGGCTGGGTTTCCCCAGCCATTCTGGGCGGCTCCCAACAGAATATTAAAAACACGATAAAACATTAAGAACTTCCCTAAACACGGCTACCTTCGGATGTCTTCTAAAAGTCAGATAGTTGTTTATTTCCTTGACATCTGATGGGAGGGCGTTCCACAGAGCAGGCGCCACTACCGAGAAGGCCCTCTGCCTGGTTCCCTGTAACCTCACTTCTTGCAGTGAAGGAACTGCCAGAAGGCCCTCGGCGCTGGACCTCAGTGTCTGGGTTGAATGGTGGGGGTGGAGAAGCTCCTTCAGGTCTACTGGGCCGAGGCTGTTTAGGGCTTTAAAGGTCAGCATGAACACTTTGAACTGTGCTCGGAAACATACTGGGAGCCAATGCAAAAGTGGTTTAGACAAATTAATGGAGGATAAGGCCTCAGTTCCACTGTTGGAGGCAGTATGCCTCATCTCTGAATGCCAACTGCTGAGAATTGCAGTTTGGGAGATCACTAACCACAGTTGTAAAAAAACTCTTTCCAAAAAAAAGGTCAATAAGTTTTCCATCCGGATTTTTCACTGTTTGAAATATGGCAACCCTTTGTAAAACAACAGCACCTGCACTTTGAAGCTCCTTGCCTATTGACATCTGGAAGGTGCCTTCACTGTACTTCTTTTGATACCTGCTTGAAACATTTTCTTTTTGGCAAGACCATGCAAACATATAGATGTTGGCATTTTTTATCCTTTTAAAAAAACCAAACCTGTTAATTTTAATTACCCCTAGTTGTTTTAAACGTGTTTTTAATCTATAATTTTAATATCTCTTGTAAACTGCTTAGAGCAGTGGTTCACAGTTGGAGTTCCAGGGACCGTGGTCTCATTCACATAACAAAAACTACCGTAGAGATATCAATTTTTTTTCCAAAGTAGGGGGTCCATGGCTTAGCTTTTGAAAAACAGGGGGTCTGCAGCACGTAGCTTCGAGGTTTTACAGTGGTACCTCGGGTTACATACGCTTCAGGTTACAGGCTCCGCTAACCCAGAAATATTACCTCGGGTTAAGAACTTTGCTTCAGGATGAGAACAGAAATCGTGCAGCGGTGGCGCAGCAGCAGCGGGAAGCCCCATTAGCTAAAGTAGTGCTTCAGGTTAAAAACAGTTTCAGGTTAAGAACAGACCTCCAGAACGAATTAAGTTCTTAACCCGAGGTACCACTGTACTACAATTAAGTGGTGTATACATTTTGTTAAATAAATGCATGCATGCACACACACACACACACACACACACACACACACACCTTTATTGATCCAATCATTCTGTTCCATCTTCCCTTTGGGGCTTGTCTGTCCTGGTTGAAGTAGGTGGAATGCCTCAGGTGGCCTCTGGGCTGCCGGCTGCCCACCTGCCCTTTACAATGAGCTAACTTTTATGATCCTAATATCACAGAAGGATAGGCTGAGATCTCTTCATAGCCAAGACGCATTCCATTTTGTAGCACGTGCACTGAATCTGTACGGCACATCACCTCTGGATAGCACAGAGCACAAAACATACCGTAACCCACAGTTTCTCTCTACTTAAGCACCAGTCCAAAGATGCTCTAAAATTTAAATCCTTCATGACTGTGTTAGCAGGGGACACACATCTTTTCTTGGACACCTTCAAGGAATGGGAAGGGGAGGGGGACGCAAAACAGAGGTCCAAGGTGCATAATATCCCATGGTGCAAAGGCACGAGTGAGCAGCAAAGGCACGGGTGAGCAGCAATATTCCTGATTTAATAATAATAATAACAATAATTTATTATTTATACCCCGCCCATCTGGCTGAGTTTCCCCAGCCACTCTGGGCGGCTCCCAATCAAGTGTTAAAAACAGTACAGCGTTAAATATTAAAAACTTCCCTGAACAGGGCTGCCTTCAGATGTCTTTTAAAGATAGGATAGCTGCTTATTTCCTTCACATCTGAAGGGGCAGGTGCCACTACTGAGAAGGCCCTCTGTCTGGTTCCCTTTAACCTCACTTCTTGCAATGAGGGAACCACCAGAAGGCCCTCGGCGCTGGATCTCAGTGTCCGGGCTGAACGATGGGGGTGGAGACGCTCCTTCAGGTATACAGGACCGAGGCCATTTAGGGCTTTTATGGGGTACCCTGCAGGTTAATGCATCAGCACACAGGCACAGTCACTCTCTCTCTCTCTCTCTCTCTCTCTCTCTCTCTCTCTCTCTAACTCTCTCTCTCAGTGTAGGAGAGTTTGTGTGAAGAGTGTATGCTTGTTGAGTTATACAGAGCAACTCTTTATTTCATAAAAGTGATATACCACTTGATTGTTTTTTTGAAAAAACAACAACCCAAGTGGTTTACAAAAAGAATAAAACAATACAACGATGAGTAAAAACCATTAAAACACCCAGAAAAATTAAAACCAGCAGTATGCTTTAAAAAAAACGCATCAGCATTCTTGATACCTAGGTCGCCTCGTCTAAACAAAAATGTTTTTAGCAGGCACTGAAAAAGACTACAGTGAAAGTGCCTGCCTGATTAGGCAGGGAGTTCCAAAGTGTGAATGCTATTGCAGCGAAAGCTTGATTTCTTTCAGATGAGGAACGGGTATTATGTGGCGCCTTCAATAATGGCGGTTCTGCAGAATGAAGCGGTCGAGAGGGTATGTGTTTGGTTAAGGTGATCTCGCAGGTGTACTCAGATGCCACTGTTGCACATACAGGCACTCTGCTCGCTGAATGTTCCCTGCAGATAAATGTATGAGTGCACAACATGCACAGCCTGAGCTTGAATATAATGTGTGAACACCCCTGTTGTGTCTCTGCATCACGTCAATTTGTAAGACCTATTGCAGTCGTTAAGAGTCGTCAACAGGCTCATCTCAGCTATCTGCCAATCACCCATTCCCACCACCCTTCTGAGTAATACCCCTCCCCACCTTCTCACTATATAGAAGGGTCTGGCAACTTCTGTTTCAGTGTATCTGAAGAAGTGTGCTTGCACACGAAAGCTCATACCAAGAACTAACTTAGTTGGTCTTTAAGGTGCTACTGGAAGGAATTTTTTTGTTTTGACTATGGCAGACCAACACGGCTACCTATCTGTAACGTCAATTTGTGTTCAGTATTGTGGGCCCAATTTTGTGGAACTCAACTCCCTTCTAGTTGAAGTCTAGACAGTTGAACTTCAAAGCCAGCCAAAGCCCTCACCTTCATTTTTTACTACAGCAGGCTTTTAAATTCATTTCTGATTGTTTTGTTTTAAACAGTTCTAAGGTACTGAGTCTTCTGTCCAACTCTTGCAGATGGTTGTAAATTAAGCAGTGTATAAATGTTTGTAATAAATAAAGGGATTTTATATATGTTTTTTTCTCTTTTTAAAGAAAGGCTCAGAGGCCAGGTTTCATACACCTGGATGAGCAATTGGTAGCGGGTCAAAGTCTTTCATTTATTTTCCTCTGTCTTGACAACTAAGCAATCTCTAGGCAACCTTAGATGTATTCTTGCAGATCTCCAAGCCCCACACACGCCTCAGAGGCGCCATTTTGTTTTTTATTAAAGAAGATCTCTATCTGAAACCTTAAAGGGCATGGATCCAACTACATGATGTGTTTGAAACACATGAGGAAGTTAGGGGCATGTTTGTCAAGCGGGACCCTGCTCATGTTTGTTTGTTGATTTATTGCTATGTACTTATTGCAATAAGGGACGCGGGTGGCGCTGTGGGTTAAACCACAGAGCCTAGGACTTGCTGATTAGAAGGTCGGCGGTTCGAATCCCCTCGACGGGGTGAGCTCCCGTTGCTCGGTCCCAGCTCCTGCCAACCTAGCAGTTCGAAAGCACGTCACAGTTCAAGTAGATAAATAGGTACCGCTGCAGCGGGAAGGTAAACGGCGTTTCTGTGCGCTGCTTTGGTTCGCCAGAAGCGGCTTAGTCATGCTGGCCACATGACCTGGAAGCTGTACGCCGGCTCCCTCGGCCAATAAAGCGAGATGAGCTATTCAAAGGGAAGTAGTCAAAGATCCCACTGGAACCCTAAGGCAAAATTAGATTTTTTTTAAAAAACAACAACCCATTTTTGTGGCAGAAGGGAGTGCGAATGAAGAAACATGAGGAGTTGATTAACCCTTTCCTTGCACACTTCTTGCTCTCTCTTGTAGCTTTGCCCCTCTGGTGGCAGGCAGGGAAGAAGCTCAGAACAATTTAGAACAGAGAAACAGCAGTCAGGGACACAGTTTAGCCCTGTACTACAACTGCAATCCCAAATGTCTTCCTGAAAGCTGATTTCCTGGTATAAGAAAGAGCTGCCAGGACTACAGTATATGTCTTTATTTGTAATTAGAGACATGCAATATTGAACCTGGGACATCCTGCATACAGAGAAAAGCTTTTGCTATTGAGCGGCTCACCTAAATTTGCCAGTAATGTTTACTTTCAGCTAAGTCAATAAAAATAATATGCAGTGTTAATTAAAAGCTTCCCATTTGTAGGTTATGTCTATATTTTTAGCTTTGTAATAATGAAGAATGATACTGGACGGGAGAGGTGTTGAACAACTTGCAAGTCAGAATACTTTGTAGGTATCCTATATTCACTTTGGTGGATTGCAAGTTGTGCGGGGGAGCTTTCACTCCTTAATATTTTCTCTCCCCCCCAGTCAATCTTCAGACACACAGAGAAACATTCATGCTAAACATAATCTAGGAGCAGAGAGGTGCAGCTCACTCAATTTGTGGCAGGGATTAGCGACTCAAAAAGCTTAGTTCCTTCTAAAATATTGCTTAATTTCCTATATGTATTTTTTTAATTAATTGGGCCAAGTCCCACTTTGAAATGAAGGTAGCTTTCTTCCATTACACTGCTTAATCAATAAGCTCTTTTACTCTTAATCTGGTCAGGCTTCATTATGGATTGTTGTTCATAACCTTATCCATTCAGCTGGCAACCTGCGCCGCTTGGCTATTCTCTGATCTGGAAATACCGAAGGCTTCAGTGTTTGGAAACCCGACTTTGACCACAGTGCGCTCTCAAATGGGATTGCTTTGAGTGGAATGCCAGGTGGTGGGTCTAATTCGGTCCGCTGGAAGACTAGAGCTTAATTAAAGCTGTTTTGTTCAAACATGGTGTAGATGTCACTTTAAGTTAAAGACTGTGTAACATCTACTAGGGAAGCTGACTGCCGCTGAGAGGCTAAGAAGCTGGCTTAGGTGGCTTCTCTGCTCTTTTAAGTGCAGCGGAGAGATTGCAATTAGCTGGTAGTGGGATTTAAAAAGGATGTTCCCCAAACACTTAACCTAGTGCCACGTTATCCACCGATGCCCTTCCACATGGCCAAGATAGGAAACTGTTTTATACCAAGTCAAATTATTTACCCATCGATGTCATGACGTTGACCAGTTTGATTAGCAGCAACTCTCCTGAATCTCAGGCAGCAGTCTTTCTTATTAATTGCCACTTGGTTCGTTTAAACAGAGATGTCTGGGATTGAACCTGGGACATTCTGCATCCAGGCAACTTTGCTGTCTCAGAGCCATTGCCCTAAATTTGCATGTAACGTGTATTCGTCTATAATGTTTGTCCACAAGTAAATCACATTCAGTAAAGGTCCCCTGCAATGGTAGTTAAATACTTCCTGGTTTTGAGATTTTTTTGTATTGTATTGTATAGTCATACCTCTTCTTGCGAGCACTTCATGTTGCGTTTTTTTCAGGTTAAGAACGCAGCAAACCCGAAAGTGTTTACTTCCGGGTTTCGCCACATGCGCAGAAGCATTCTGCATGGTTCACGCATGCGCAGAAATGCTCTGTTGCGCTTCGCACATGCTCAGAAGCACTGCTCTGATTATAGACTTTTCGGGGTGCCACTGGCACCCCGGAACGGATCGTGTCCGCAACCAGAGGTACTATTGTATTGTATTGTATTGTATTGTAGTGCATTGTTTTAACATTTTGATGTTTACTGACCTGGGCTCCTTTGGGAGAAAGGTCAGGATACAAATTTAATAAATAGCACTCGGGTTCTCCGTAGGCCCTCAAGCTCTTTCTCAGAAGAGTCGCTACTGGGTTTGGTGGGATCCTGACAATTCCTGTGCCCTGTTTCTTGGTTTCGTTCCTCTGGTTCCCATTTCTGGTTCTTGGCTCTCCTCTGAATGCAGCCTGTGGTGCTGGTGGAGCCTTTGACGTTGGCCAATAAATGTCCAAGGTAAGACGCTAGAGTAGATTGATGAACTATGCTGCTTTACTTAGAGCTGAATGACCAGAGCATGTGGCTTCTCTCTGACAGCTGCTCTCGTCCTGGGCGTAGCTCAGCCAAGCTGAGAGTTCAAGGCCTTGAAGTGTGTTTATTAAAATTACATGGTAGGGAGTTGCCGTGCTGAATATAAATTCCCAAGATGACTTTCTACGATTACCATTTGATTTGTTTTTAAGAAACAAAAAAACCTTGCCAACAGTTAAGCAGCCGGTGTGAGCTGGGGTCACAGCCTATCATAATGGATGAATATTGGAGGCGTTAGGCTCAGTGGCCGAGCATGTCTTCGTTTTAATCCCAGACTCCTGGAAACTGGAAAACTATGGGTTGGCTGTGAGGGGGACCCCGGCTTGAGACTCTGCAGAGCCACTCCCAGTCACTGGTGCCATCTGCATTATACATTTAAAGCAGTCAGGGGGGATAAAAATCAATGATTTTTTTTTTAAAAAAAAATAAAAATCAGATTTTTTATTTGAATCAAATTTTTTTTATTTAAATTGGATTTTTAAAATAAAATACTTTTGGAGGAAAAAAATCTTTCTAAAGATAGTTTTCGATTTAAGTTAACCGGAACGGGTTACTTTTGGGTTTCCGCACTCGCACATGCGCAGAAGCGCTAAATCACACTTTGTGCACGTGCAGAAGACCAAATCGCTACCTGCGCGTGCACAGATGAGGCGCTGCAGGTTGCGAACACTGCGGGTTGCGAACGTGCTTCCCGCACGGATCACGTTTGCAACCCAAGCATCCATTTTAGCCATAATTCTTTGAGGGAAAGAATGTGCTTTAAAGGTCTAGTGCCATTAAGGCATGCTGATTTCGATTTTCAAGTTTTGATATGCATTTTTACTATATAGGGTTGTGTTTTAAATGCGTCACGCAATATTTAAGAGATTGTTTTTATAAATAGGTGTCTGATAAGTGTCAGAAATTAATAAATAAAGTCTAGTTCATTTACTTGGTTTCATCATATCGATGAAATAAGAGTTTTCTTCGCTTTTCTTCACAGACAGAACCCATAAATGGTTTGTTTTCTCAGTCTCCTCCATCATATACAAGTAGTCATTGATTTCTTTGCAAACACACAATTGTTTCCCTTCCATATTCTAGCTGCGCTGAGGTATGATGAACCTTATTGTGTCAAACCATTTCTTTAAATGAATCACCATCACTTCATTAGCGGAAAGGGTGATTTTTGTGAATTTCCGAGTCGCATTTGAGTATTGTTCATACACCTCGCTTGACAAGAAATTGAAATGACTATATTTAGGAATGCTATTCCTGATGTTGACTCCAGCTCTCTGTCCAGTGAACGTATGTGTGACCTAGGCAGCCAGCAAATCCTCTTCTTGTTCTCCTAACAAACTCAGCCAGAAGAATCTTTTGCAATCCAAAATAGCTGCTCCAGTAGAACTGAGCTGTGGCCGATATTAGCTCCATATAAGCCATCCCATCTCTTGGGGTGCAGCTGAAGAGGTCTTCTGTGGAATGTCGGGACTGTGTGTGTTGGGCTATATCAAGCATATTCCATTTATAAATAGCAGCAATTTAAATGAAAATGCTCAAACTGGCTGGAAGCATTTCCTTGCCAGGGTGGGAGCGACTTGGTGAATGGTACACGGTTGGGCTGCAGAGTGTTGAGCAAGTGAGACTTGCAACAAATCCTCCTTCCCTCAAGAGGAGTTACCCAGTTTGGATTTGATATCCCGCTTTATCACTACCCGAAGGAGTCTCAAAGCGGCTCACAATCTCCTTTCCCTTCCTCCCCCACAACAAACACTCTGTGAAGTGAGTGGGGCTGAGAGACTTCAGAGAAGTGTGACTGGCCCAAGGTCACCCAGCAGCTGTATGTGGAGGAGCGGAGACGCGAACCCGGTTCACCAGATTACGAGACTACCGCTCTTAACCACTATACCACACTGGCTCTCAGCAAGCCTGGGACAAGGATACTTAGGGTTCTTGTAGTTCAGACCTCTTGTGGTGGGGCAGCTTCAGAAGAATGGGGAGGAGAGATGCCAACACCCTCTCCCCCCCCCCCACTTTCATACTGTCACAGGTTTCTGGTTTGGGACTGGGCTGCCAGCCCCGAGTTTGAACACAGGGTTGGGAACCTTTGGCCCCAGAGGCCAAATGTGCCCTCTCTATGTGGAATAGTAATGGAATAGTCTCAGGGTGGGGTGCACATTTTTATTCTTATTTATTTATGATTATTACTTTGTCAAAATAATAAATAATATGATATGATATTATAATAATAATCTGGTTCCCATGAAAGCTGAATTTCTGTTCCTGGCATGGAGGAACACTCATTTTTGTAGACTTCTGCTCCTTCATGCTGAGAGAGACTTAAGATGCTGAAGACCGCCTCCACTCCCGTGACTTTACATTAAATTTTCCAGTGGGCTGCTATGTGAAGATACCCCTCCCTTGTCCTAGAGATGAGTTGTATATCTGTAGATATGGCAGGATCAGGCCGCACATCTTTTTTTAAAGAGTGAATCATTTGGTGATGATGGATCGTTTTCCTAAGTGTGGCTGTGCAGCTTGTTGGATGTGGATTGTGTCTGCTCAAATATGATTCGATCTGACAAGGCATCTCTGCTGCTCTCTTAGGTTGCCCTTATGATACAGTGAAATTGCTATCTCAATCCAGTTTCTGGTGGACAAGTTCTTACAATGGTTGCTGTTCTCTTTGAACTAATTAGGAGTACCCGTAATTATGTTAGGCTCTCTAAATTGAATTAGAGACTTGCTTTGTCAACAAGAAGATCCAAACATCACAGGCCAGTCTTCGCAGCAAAGAAGGCTGTCTTCAAAATATAACCTCAAGTTATTTGTCACTATTTATTATCGCAAAGAGCGACAACAAATTAAGAATGGCTTAATTCACACACAAAAAAGTCTTTATAATATGAGGAAGAGTTTTAAAAAGCTGGGCAGATGTTGACTTTGGCTCCGTTCACAGTCCAAATGTGGTTTCAGCTAACCATAGTTTAGAACACACGGCATAGATTGAACTTCCAAATGTGCATTGAACAAACCATGGGATTGTTTCCCGTCGTCTCAGTACTTCTTCGGTTCACTCCTGCCTCCATAGTGTAACAAGTTCTGGAGGCAAAATGAGGTTTAACAGTCAGTACTTCTTCTTGGGGAACCCTGGGAATTGTTTGTTTCTGTGAGGAATCAGGGCCTCCTAACAACTCTCTTCACCCCTAACAAACCACACTTCCCAGGATTCTTTGGGGGAAGCCATGATGGTTTAAAGTGGTGGTATGATACTGCTTTTTGTATACTGTGCAGATGAGGCCTTAGATTATTTCTGCTGCAAGTGGCAAGTACTCATTCTTTCATGGGATTATCACTATCAATCACTTATCAGCTATGTGGGTCACTCCATGCCAAATCACCTGGTGCCATGTTCTCTCACAACTCAGACAAAAAAATCACTTTGAATGGTCAGTGACCCTTTTCTGTGGCACTTAATACCCTTTTAATACCTTATACAGTGGTGCCTCGCAAGACGAAATTAATTCGTTCCGCGAGTTTTGTCGTCTTGTGATTTTTTTCGTCTTGCCAAGCACGGTGTCGGAAAAGTTTTGGAAAAGCTTCAAAAATCACCAAAGTCTTCAAAAACCTCAAAAAAGGCTACCACACCGCGTGCTATGAGTTGCTCCTCGAAGTCAAGTCGCAACTGTATTAACGGTGTTAAGAAAAAGGAAACAAACTTGCAAGACGTTTCCGTCTTGCGAAGCAAGCCCATAGGGAAAATCGTCTTGCGAAGCAGCTCAAAAAACAAAAAACCCTTTCGTTTTGCGAGTTTTCCGTCTTGCGAGGCATTCGTCTTGCGAGGTACCACTGTAGCCCAATTGGTTGAAAAATAAGTGAAACAGGAGGTTTTTTTCTAAACTGACGCAGAAATTGCATTAGCCTAAATCGCACAAAAATCAAAAATTTCAAAAATTTTGTTGGACCTCAAAAATTAACGTATTTTTCGCTCTATAACACGCACCAGACCATAACACGCACGTAGTTTTTAGAGGAGGAAAACAAGAAAAAAAATATTCTAAACGAAATAGTGGATATATGATTTCTGTGGTTCATGCTGTGGCCACAGACATGTGAACTGACAGTGAGTTTGGAGTAGCCCAATGCAAAAATCCTGAGGATCCATGTGGATCCATGCTTTGTAACCACGGAGGAGGGAAGGAAGGGGAACCATGGATCCTCTGCTCACGACTGCAGCAGATCCCCCCCACCACCCGAAGGCATTCGCTCCATAACACGCACAGACATTTCCCCTTACTTTCTAGGAGGAAAAAAGTGAGTGTTATGGTGCAAAAAATACGGTAATTTGAGGTTGTCTCATAGGTATCTACACATAAAAAAAATTGAAGAAAATCTGAATCGTGAGAGCACGGTTGAGTATTAAAATCAGGTGATTTGGCATGGCATGACCCATGTATGTCCCTGTTGTTACTGTTCCTATATTGCGGTTTTCTTTCAATATCTAAATAAAACATTTTTGAAAGCAAAACAAAATTGTGCAGGTGTTTAAAAGGGCGGCTCTATAATATGTTGAGTGGCTATAAATGAGCCTGTCCATACCTTGGCTTAATGTGGATTGTGATCATGTAAACAATGTAGTTTTCCTATTTAGATTTTCAAAGCATAGGGAATCTCTGGGTTTAGGGTGGAGAAAATGTGGGGCAGCAGTACTTGGAGGAGAGGCAGAAGGGGTTCATAATCTGCATTAAGGTAAGGTATGGATGGGCCCAGCACCTCTTATACCAACTTTAAGGATATTTCGGAAATCACTGTGACAAAATACAACCCCACCCCATAGCAGCTGTGTTCCATGCTTCACACCAATTGCTTGTTATTGTTATTATTAGTCATTTCTGCATTTGACAGAGTTCGTCAGCACCAATTTGCTTCCTCCTCCTGAACGTCCTGCTCTTTAGAGAATGTTTCTTTGGAGCTCTAAGCTCTTCTGAATTACGTATTAAGGCAATGATCGCAAGGCTTTAGGACTCCAGATGGACCTTTTTCCATTCAGGCCTTGCAGTATGGCTTCTGACAAGCCTTATTTCTTGCCCCATCATTTTAAATGTTAAGGTGATAAAAGTAGGAAGGTTGTGTTGTTCATTTGGGGGGGGGGGGAGGGAAACACCACCACTTGCCCAGGAAGAAATACCATTTTGTACTCTGTGAATTTCATAATTGGGGAACTCCGCTCTGGATGACTTCAGTGTCTATTGTTTTCGTGCCTACTACAAATGGCTGGCAAGTTCAAGACCTTCCTTACAATGGGAATGGCAAAACGTTGGCCTTCCAGGCGTTGGAATCCACCAGCCATCAGCTCTAGTCACCATGGCCAATGACCAGGAATGCTGGGAGTTGTAGTCTAAGAACATCTGGAAGGCCACAGGCTCCCCACCCTGGTCTTTAAAGATCAGTCTCTTTTTTGGACAGGGATAGGGTGCTCTGGTTTCTTATGATTTCATTGACTGGCCACTCTGGGAACATGGGAAGCCAAACTAAATTGACTGGGGAGAGGGGTTGGAATGTGACCACCACACACACACACACACACACACACACACAAATGGTGGAGAACATTTGGAGACGATTCTAGAAAGTGGCCTGTTTTTCTAGAGAGATGAGAAACAGAAGAATCTCAGAGATTTGGCTCATTAAAAATGTCTTCTGGGGAAGGAGATTACTTCTTAGGTATATAGGGCTTCAGCTGCTTAGAGCTTCATAAACCTCAGTTAAGTAGCTTGGAAGATTATATGGTCCCACACAAGATAAATGAGATTGGTAAGATGTTCTCAGAGATACCTTTCCTCTTGAGGAGTCTGGCTGTGTTTTTGCAACTGCTGCTGCTTTTGAACAGTCATTAAGGTCTACCCTCAAGGCAAAAAGCAGCATAGCAGTGTAGCCTTGAGGTTGCAAAATACAATTTCCCCTCTGCGGTAAATCCCTTATCGTTTGGTTACCTGTTTATACAGATGCATGTACCCTTTCCTGTATGGCAGGAGCAAGTTTATTTTGCCAGAGTAGTTCCTCTGCAGGAATCGCCTCCCATCTTTTCACCCATTTCCTCCTTCCCTTAAAAATAAAATAAAGTTTTGTCATCATATAGCCATTGCATTCGTGCCAAGAATCAAGCAGAGCTGTTGGACTCAGCTGTTTTGTTTTTACACACAGGTCTTACACAGCAGTGTGACTTGGAACGAGTCTTCCCTGAGCCATTGTTTGAAAATTTAATGCTCTAATGCTGTTGTCTTTAAACATTAATTCATCTCATTCTGCACTGGCAGATTTTGTGTGCCAAGTTACATCTCTGGCACAGTAGAACAAGATGAGTGGGGCAGATCTAATAGTCAGAACATGGGATTTAAAGAACTGAAAAATTAACTGGCTTTCACCCCAAATCTGCTGTTGACTTATTATTATTTACTTATATTGTTACTATTATTTCATTAAGACATGCGGCATATCAGAGTGATATTATAATATCACCTTACATATGTAAAATTTCGCTGTTGTGCTACAGCAATCCTGGCAGCATCCATTTGGTGAAATGTCTTCATATCTACTAAATCCACATTAGAAGAGCTTATTCCCAGCATTTATATCCCACCTTTTTCTCCAGGGGGTACATGGTTCACCCCCTCCTCAGAAAATCCCTACAATGACCCTGTGAGGTAGGCTAAGAGGTTGTGACTGGCCCAAGGTCACCCAGTGAGCATCATGACATAGTGGGGATTGGGACCCTGATCTCCCAGGTCCTAGTCCGACACTTTAACCACTACACTGCACTGCCTTCCTAGATTACTTCTGCTATGGGGCAGCTATATAAACTTAAGTAGGTATATAAATATGGGAAAAGCAAAATATCACTTAGAGAAGGATCTGGAATATTTTCTTTTAAGCTTGGATTTGTTTTATTCTGGATTGTTTTTATTTGATGTTTTAATGTGTTGTAAACCGCTTTGAGATTTTAAAATAGAAAGCAGTATAAAAATGAAATAAAAAAACAACTTCTCCTGGGGAAGGGGGGAAGGCACTTAGACATTCTGTTGTGGCGACCGTAATCCCGGTTTAAGGTGCCGTTTGGTGATTAGCTTATATATCTGAGTTTCTGCGTGCTCTGCATTGCAGCAAGGCTTAATCAGGTTGTAGGACAAGGAGAGGCCTAGATGTCTGGATGCACAGAAAGGTGGGTTCAGGCAGGACAAATGGGTTAGGTCTTCTACACCAAAGTCCTCTGAGACAGAGGAAGACAGAGCCACATCTTCAGACCAGGGAGCTGAGGACCGGGACTTATCTGGTAGCAATGGCCCAGGGCTTGCCCTTCCATCACCTTCTTATTTAATCCCAGAAGAACTCCCCTGTCCAGTCGGCTGCGTGCTCTCTGCCGATTTCTGGTTGACTGGATTCTCTTTGCAGCCTCAGTTCCGGGCGAGAGAATTATGCTGGCCTCGCGTTTTCCATTGACCTTCCATGAGGTTCAAAGAGAGAGGGGGAGAGAACGGCTTGAGATCTCCTTTGCGTGTTTCCATTGTAATCTTTGTGACCTCCCCCCTCCCCACACTCCAGATTATTTTCTGCGAAGGCGTTATTAGTCAGTGGAATCAGGTTTTTCCCAAAGGGAATGACAGAAGTGCAAACAGTCTGAGCCAATTTAAAAAAGAAAGAAAGGGAGAAAAGGCAAGAGCACAGCACTTTAGAACTAGATGGTGCTTTGGAAAAACAACAACAACTCCTGTGTTTGT
Organism: Podarcis pityusensis; assembly: GCF_964106645.2. Taxonomy (NCBI): domain Eukaryota; kingdom Metazoa; phylum Chordata; class Lepidosauria; order Squamata; family Lacertidae; genus Podarcis; species Podarcis pityusensis. The sequence continues at coordinate 31,263,771 of NC_138041.1, forward strand.
GGTGGTGGAGAGGAAACACATTAGGAGGAGGATGGATGCAAGGCGATTTGCTCCCCACCCACCCATCACTGTTGTAACTGTTCCGTGATGCAGCTGAAACTGGGTCTTTGACAAGTGAGTTTGCATGTTAGAGCTGTAATTAGCCTTGACATTTCTGCCTCTTTTATCGCCCTTGGATGGTTTCAGAGAAGCAGAGGGCTGACAAGGGAGACAGGATGTGTGTATCCCTGCCTCTGAGACCTTCCTTCAGGAGGGGATGAAGGTGGCACATTTTATATCCTGTCTCCAAGGAACTGGCTGTTGTGGGTAGAAAGGGGTAGGCAGCGTCAGCGCAAAGGGTTTTGTCGCCTGAAGTGGAGCAGCAAATGTCCCCCACCGCCAAATCAAGGTGTGTGCATTCGCATCCACATTAAAGCACATGGCTTCCCACCCCAAAGAATCCTGGGATCTGTAGTTTACAACATGGAGCTACAGTTCCCAGCACCCTTGACAAGCGGCAGTTCCCAGGATTATACGGGGGAAGCCATGTGCTTTCAATGTAAGGTATGGATGTGGCCCATTATCCGAGGCCAGTGATTGAATTTAGGTCGCATGAAGGGGGAAAGTAAAGCTCACAAGCGCCTCCTTTTCCCCAATAATAAAGACTGATTGGTGGTCTTTTCATGACACTCAGATTTAGCAGCCTGAGGCAGCCATTTCACTCTGCCTAATGGTAGAGGCATTGAAACCAGCAGAGTTGACTGTTTCTGCCTACTTGCTCCTCCCTCCAGGATTGGTTGAAGGTGAATTAATCCCAACCACCCAAATTTACTTGGAGCGGGGCCTTCAGTGTGCCTGCTCTTGTTCCATGGAACAGCATTCCCGTCGAGATAGATGCTTACTATCTGCACTATCCAGAAACAACTGAAGACATTTTTTCTTCCAAAGTCCATGCGCTGCCACTCGAAAGACACCCTTAATCCCCACCTGTCTCCCATCATCGATCCCAATCCAATAATACGGGGTTTTGTCATGGTCTCCCATCCAAATTCTGACCATAGCCCAACCCACTTAGCTTCAACAAGGTGTCCTCAGACCCTGGGACTGATCTGGTGTAGGACAACTGTAACACATGCAGCAGATAATAGTTTGCTCCGCCATCTGTTGGCGAAGTAGCCTTGAAAGTAGCCTTGAAAGTAGCCTTGAAAGGATCCATCTTTAGCTAGGAAGAGCTGGCAAGAGCCAGCGGGTCTGCAAGAATTTTTTTAACCCATCTCGTCCTATTCAAGTCTGGAATATGCTAGAGATTGGCTTTCGCTCTGTCCTTATGTTTCATTTGCTTGAAAGCTTCTGGAAAGTTTTTTTCCTTGGATAAATATACTCCCAAGCTGTCCAGTTTTGTCGCATCTGTGCCAAGCTTCTGGAAATAGCTTCATTATATGTGTGCATGTGTGTGTGTACACATATATTTATATGGAATGAATAGTTGCAAGGTTTCCCACTAAGCCTTCCTCTTTGCTGTTGGACATAAGCAATGGCATCAGGTTGGCTCTTATTTCAGACTATGGTGGGTGCAGCAGGGCTTGGAGAAAGCATGCCAATAGGAGCAGATACTCAAATTGGCTTTCTGAGGCTATAAAACTGTGGCGTAATTTATCTTATGAACAGCCTTTGCTTATGCACATACAATTTTTCCTTTGCTTCATGCTTCCGGTGGTGGTTTTGGTGAGCACTAGACAGCATCTTAAAAAGCAGAGACATCACCTTGCCAGCAAAGGTCCATATAGTAAAAGCTATGGTTTTCCCAGTAGTGATGCATGGAAGTGAAAGCTGGACCATAAAGAAGGCTGATCGCCGAAGAATGGATGCTTTTGAATTATGGTGCTGGAGGAGACTCTTGAGAGGCCCATGGACTGCAAGAAGATCAAACCTCTCCATTCTTAAGGAAATCAGCCCTGAGTGCTCACTGGAAGGACAGATTGTGAAGCTGAGGCTCCAATACTTTGGCCTCCTCATGAGAAGACTCCCTGGAAAAGACCCTGATGTTGGGAAAGATGGAGGGCACAAGGAGAAGGGGACGACAGAGGACGAGATGGTTGGACAGTGTTCTCGAAGCTACTAACAGGAGTGCCTGGCGTGCTCTGGTCCATGGGGTCACGAAGAGTCAGACATGACTAAATGACTAAACAACAACAACAACTGCGGCAAAGCGATTCAGGCAACTCTCTTTCCTCCAGCCGTTATTTATGCAAGTGGCCATATTTTCTGGGGCTGATGGGAGTTGTAGCTCAGCAACATCTGGATGGCCTAGAGGTTCCCCACACCTGGCTTAGCACAGCAGGCCAAATGGTACATCCAGCTCTGTCGCCCTCACACATTGCTGTTACTCCTTGCTCCCCAGCACCTATGGCCTAAGCTGCTTGCCTGCCATATACCTAACGGTAGGGCTGGCCCTGCAAGCTGATGCGTTTTCTCTCTCTTAATTACGTGTTAGTCAAAGCCTTGCAAAGTACCATGTGACAGCGCGTCTCGTCCTGATTGCTCCCAGCAGCAACTGTCTACATGGATATTGCATCATAGTTTCATCTTCTAGCGAGTGACCTATGCCAGCCTTTCAAAACTAACAAGAAGTGACTGTGTGTGAGCTCTGTAACCCCTCTGGGAAACGCATCTTTATGCAAAGCTGATGGCAGAACACTCTGCAAGCAGAAACACCCCCCCCCAAAAAAAAAACACCCCTCGGAGCTCTTAAAAGCAGGATGTTCCAAGTGTGTAAACCTAGCTACAAGCTCCCTCAGAGCAAGAATAGCTGTCTTAATATATCCCCCCACTTGTCTGATTATTTCTGAAGCACAGTATTGTTTTAACATATTGAGAGAACGAGGACATTCGCTACAATTCTGTGATTCCATGAATTGGTTTGGTCAGTGTGTTTGGCCAGTGTTCAAGACAGTTTAAACCGAAAGAATGAGTGAAGGAACATCTCCATCCCCATCATTCAGCCGGGACACTGAGGTCCTCCTCTGAAGGTCTTCTGCTGGTTCCCTCACTGCGAGAAGTGCGATTACAGGGAACCAGGCAGAGGGCCTTCTCAGGGGCGGAGCTACCTGTCCCAGCACCTGGAGCGGTGTGGGGACGGGGCTAGCTGGCCACACGGCGAACGTCCCTAGTGGCCTACCGCCCATGCAGCAAGCGTCTGGGGGTGCTGCCCGTGCGGTGAGCATCCGGGGGCACCGTGCAGTGAGCGGGGGGCGGTGCGGCAATGTCACCCACCCTCACGGCTGACACCCGGTACGCACCACACTGCACCCCCGCACTCGCCTTCCTCCACCAGTGGGCCTTCTCGGCCGTGGCACCCGCCCTGTGGAACGCCCTCCCATCAGATGTCAAGGAGATAAACAACTATCTGACTTTTAGAAGACATCTGAAGGCAGCCCTGTTTAGGGAAGTTTTTAATGTTTGATGTTTTATCGTGTTTTTTATATTTTGTTGGGAACCGCCCAGAGTGGCTAGGGAAACCCAGCCAGATGGGTGGGGGGTATAAATGATAAATTATGATGATGATGATGAAAAACATTTACAGCCAAAAGAAAGATGCCCTAGTATTGTGGGGCTGTGAAATTTCAGAAACTCCCCGACACACATGAAAACTGTACAGTTATACACGGGGCTGTAATTCCATTTACCCAGAGTTGCCAAGCCTGCAAGGGTGCCACTGAGATTTCATTTTTAAAAAGAAGCTAGTCTACCAGAGGTAACTAAAGCAGTGCACAATTTAATCACAAACTGCAGTTATTTCTTCTTCCTTTTAATTACTTTAAATTGCCCCGCCTCTCTTCTAGGAGCTTAAAGCACTTCTGTGGATTCTCTTTCCCTCTTTCCAACCTATTTTATTCTCAGAGATTCAGACCTAAGGTCATTTGTGAGCTTCATAGCTGAGCAGAGATTTGAACTGTTTGGTTTTTTTAAAAAAAATCAAGAGCTATCTGAAGATCCAGGGGTGGAAATAACTAAGAACATTTAAAAAGGATTGCCTCTCCAATTTGTTACACTATGTACCAGCTTGGAGGTCATAACAAACAGTTCCTCTCCTCCCCTCCTCTCTCCTCCTTCAGTGTGGCCACAAGGAAATCAGATTTTGCTCCCATTTTTTAATAACCACAGTTTAGTGTCACACCTGAACCCTAAGCTGTAGCTAATTGTAACTGTGATTTGTTGAAACAAACTGGGTTCATAGCCCATGACTGTGAAATTCCCTTGAATTAAATATGGTGCTATAATGGTGCTTATATTAAAAAAAAGAAAGGACTCATCTGACAATGAGTCAGATACATATAGAACTGGAAAATGAGCCACTACAAATATTGTTGTTTCATTGAAGGCAGGGTCTCTCTCTCTCTGTGCGTGTGTGTGTGTGTGTGTGTGTTACATCCATCTGCTGGCATTTTTGTGTTGCCTAAGCAAATATTGCCGCAGCTTCCTGTGGTGTATGATTTAAAGCTATGCTCCCATTATTTGTATGTACCAGCGTAAAGAAAGTAATTTTAGATAAAGGCCATGTTTTAATAGGACTGTAAATCTAGCAAATGTATTTACAGGCAAGCAACTTCTTTTGAGATCTTTCCAGCAGATAAACATTGCAATTTCCTCACATTACAGAGACAAAACAAAAACAAAATAAGCACCTATACATAGAGCCAAAAATGAGCAGCATGTTGCTTCAGTTTTAAAAATCTACACTCCAGTAACTACTTTCAAGCATCGCAATTTGGGACTAATCAAATTTGTTTGTGTTCAGTTCTTGCATACTAAAAGTGCAGCATAAATATATTCATACTCAGACGTAATATTCAGCTCCAAAGAAAGACGGAGGGGGGTAATATGACACAATGCCCAATAACTGTGCAGGCTCAGAGTTTTTGTAGCATAAAGATAAAATTCACACAGCATGTGCGGTCATAGTATTAAATCACTGGAAACTGAACACGAGGCCAGTTGACTCATCTGTTTTCCATACATGAACTGAGCAATGAACATATGTATTTAAATGCAGGGCCAGCCCTGCCGTTAGGTAGTTCAAAGCAATGGCTTCAGGTTGCAGATGTCGTGGAGGCAAGATGATGGATGGTAGAACTGTGTGGCTTATCCTGCGCCCCCTGAGCCACCCTGCTTCCCTCAGATGTTTAAGTACAGTGGACGCTCTGGTCGCGAACATGATCCGTGCAGGAGGCACGTTCGCAACCAGCAGCTTTCACAACCTGCAGCGCCGCGTCTGCACATGCGGAAAGCACGATTTAGCACTTCTGCACATGTGCGACTGCCGAAACCCGGAAGTAACCAGTTTCGGTGTATCCGCAACCCAAAAAAATGCAACCTGAAGCGTCTGTAACCCGAGGTATGACTGTACTGACCTCTGCTCTCCTAACTAGCTGGTTGAATAAGTTTCTGCTTAGTGAATGACTACAGCCAGGGGCTGCCCATCCCGTTTTGCCGCCTGAGGTGAAACGGGAAGCTACCGCCCACTACCCTTGCAGCCGCCAGAGCCTCACTTATCCAGGGTCACATAGATGCAGCTTCCGGGTTCCAGCAAGATTGCATGGAGGCCTCCAGAGATCTCATGTGACCTTTTCAAGACCTGGTAAATGAAGCCCATTGCGGCTGCTTCTCTCTGCTTCTGCTGGTGGCCATGGAGGTGCCCTTTGGATTCTACCGCTTGAGGCAGCTGCCTCAGTCTGCCTCATGGCCATGACTACAACAATCTTTGCACATTACTCCCGAGTAGATGCTAAGCATGCTGAATGGAGATCGCAGCTGTGCATTTTAGCCCCATTCCAAAAGTCACACTCCATGAATAAAATTGTCTCCATGCATCTCCTGGCTGCAGAGATTATCTTGGCCATAGTGACGGTAAACAGTAGGGCCGGCCGGGTCCACACCTTTGCTGGCCATGTTCAGGGTAGGCTCTGCAACAGGGAGTCTTCTCTGTGCGTGGATGCAATTGGCAAGGGCTCTAAATCACAGGGGAGTATAGAGAAAGCTGCCCATTGCAGGTGATCTCTTTCACATGATAGCAGGAAAAGGAGGAGGAGGAGGAGGAGTGTGGCTTTGGGGGGACAGTGGTAAAGGTGCAGCCCCCAAACTCCACACTTATTTTTTCACATGCAAGTACAGTAATTAACAAAGAAGGCTCTGTGTCCTTGTGGAAATGGAGATATAGAATCTATTGGCTATGTCCGTTAACACTACAGTTACAGACAACAGAGGCTGATTCTTCCTTTAATAAGAACCTAGAAAAACCACTGAAACTGATATCTTTCTATTTAACTGACGACTATTTATGTCCCAGATAAGGTTGCTGAATTCTTTCTATCTTCCAATACAAATTAGGAAGCAGATGGTAAATTAAGAACCTAATTCTATAAATGTGTATACGTGTATGTGTGTCTATATCTGTACAGTCGTACCTTGGAATTCGAACGGAATTCGTTCCGGAAGTCCGTTTGACTTGCAAAACGTTCGAAAACCGAAGCGCTTCTTCTGATTGGCTGCAGGAAGCTCCTGTAGCCAATCAGAAGCCCCATCAGACGTTTGCAAACCAAAACAGTTACTTCCGGGATTGCAACGTTCGGGAACTAAGCTTTTCAGCTTCCAAGGTACAACTGTATATTGATATCTGTTGGTATCAAATTAGAGCATTCATTTATCCATTTCATTGGGGCGTTGTTGGAATTGTGTATGAGACAGAGCCGTGGGGGCCGAGGTCCCTTTGCTGCCCCCCCCAGTAAAATATTTGAGGGAGCTGTGGACATCCTGTGAGCTTCTGTGCTAGTCCATCACCACCTTGAGAGACAGGTCCCTTGTCTTCTTTATAGAACATTATTTTTTATTAAATATTTCAGGGAACTCCCAATTGCTGCTCCCTGAATGAAACTCTAGCCTGGGTGCATAAGGCAGAGGTAGCCAGCCAAGTGCCCAACAAAGGCATTATTGGACTACAACTCCCATCAGCCTCAGCCAGCATGGCCAGTGGGATAATGGGAGTTGTAGTACACTGTCCAGATCCAGACCTGATTAGCTTTAGCAATGTGGTGCTTTTTTTTACAAAAAGGAGAGGCTTTGAAGCCCAGGAGCTCCGGGATTTCATGTTGTGGTAGCAGCAGAGTTTTGTTCTTTTACCTGGGATGCAGAAGTATATATTCCAGCTGTAAACAGGGAAATAAATAAATAAATAATGTACCAATGTCCCAGTTTGGAAAACCAAGTCTTAAAATAGCCCCCTCCCCTCTCCTCCCTTGTTCTTCCATTCATCAAAAGCCTAAGTTCTGAAATCATCTTGGAATTTTGCTATTAATAAAGCAGGCTACATTCATCTTAAAATTAGCCGTTATTGTGCATATCACTTTCACAGCCAGGCGAGCTCTCGATAACTTATAAACTTATATCTCTCAACGTTTCATCTATTTTTACATTTCTCCAAGCTCCAGTGAGTCACAGCCAACATTACATAACAACAACACCCCCCAATTAAAAGTCTGGAATTAAGCTTGTAGGCAGGTATTAATATATTTGGTTTAGAGCTGTGCACAGGAACATCTAGACCCACCCATATTATTATTATTATTATTATTATTATTATTATTATATTTATACCCTGCCCATCTCGCTGGGTTGCCCCAGCCACTCTTGTCAGCGCAGTGGTACCTCGATTTACAAACGCCTCAGGTCACAAACGCTTCAGGTTACAAACTCCGCTAACCTGGAAGAGTTACCTCGAGTTGAGAACTTTGCCCCAGGATGAGAACGGAAATCGTGTGCGGCAGCAGGAGGCCCCATTAGCGAAAGTACGCCTCTAGTTAAGAACAGTTTCAGGTTCAGAACAGACTTCTGGAACGAATTAAGTTCGTAACTAGAGGTACCACTGTATTCTCTACTCTTGACAGGCAGTAGCTCCATGGCTTCAGGAAGATGATCTTTCTGATCCTTTCAACAGGAGATACCAAAGATTGAACCTACATGAAAAGCATGTGCTCTGCTAGTGAGTCATGCATTGCTTTTTTTTTTTTAAAAAAAAAACACCTTTATTTTCTTCAACCTAAGGGCGGGGGGGAAGGAATGGAGTGGCTTCGATGAGGGCATGGCCTGCCAGGCTTTCAAGTGTAGCCTTATGAGGCTTTGCCCTCGGATGGGAAAAATATTGCGCCCGGGAAAGGGAAGTGGGAGTCAACAGACACTCAAGGAATAGTTTCGGAGAAAAAGCTTTTATTTCTACCATCTATGAACTGGTAGAAGGAGCAAGTGTGGTAACTCACAAAAAGCATGCACCAGTTCACAGTCACGTGCACAGAACATATATACCCCTTCCAGTTTCCTCTCCCTTTCTCCTCCTTCTTCCAGAGTCCTGCCCCATGAGTTCCTCTGAGCATGAACAGAAAGCTGTCTTGGGACTATGGGACTCTTGGCACCCTTCCCAGGAAAAGGCGAATGAAAGCGTTTAAGCATGTCCAAAGATGTTGCAACCGAATGAGATAAGATTCGTTTCTCAGGCCTGCTTTGAACAGAGCTTATTCATTAGCCTTTAAAAGTAACATTTTGCCTATGCACAGCATCTTGTGAGAAAAGCAGAGAAGAGCAGAGAAAAGCTGTTTTGGATTTTTAGAAGACAAAAGGGAATTTTGGATAGTTTGGAGGCCTGGGGTGATTTCACAGACAGGATTTGGGTATCCTGTCCCTTCACAAGCAGCACTTTTATTAGGAAAAGGGAAATGCAACATTTCCCTCTTCGTGGGGAATATCTTTGGGAATATCAGTTCTTGTGAGGGGAGTACGTATCAGCTCTACGAGGGGAATAGGGGTGTGCTTGCCTCCTAACAACCCCACGGAGGACCTCAAGGTCCATAAATAGCAACACCCTAGAGGTCCCGGGCCCTAAGGAAGTCAGATTAGCCTCAACCAGAGCCAGGGCCTTTTCAACACTGGCTCCGGCCTGGTGGAACGCTCTGCCTCATGAGACCAGGGCCCTGCGGGATCTGATTTCTTTCCGCAAAGGCCAGGTGGAACAACGCAGAGTTGTTCCACCTGGCCTTTGGCTTGGAATTAACTTGATCCCCTCCTCCTCTTTCTTTTTTCCTTTTTCCTTCTGTGATGGAACTCCTACTTGAGGACTTCCCTGGCTTTTTTCTCGCCCATGTAGGACCAGTCTGGATAGTTAGCCTTGGTGAAGGCTAACGTATCCCCCAAAATTTTTTTGAGTTTCTGCTGAAATGAGGCTGCATTTTAATGTTGTATTTTAATCTTGTTTTTAAAGTTGTATTTCAATCAATTGTTTTATATCTGGTGTTAGCCACTCTGAGCTTGGTCTTGGCTGGGGAGGGCGGGGTATAAATAAAATTTATTATTAGTAGTATTATTATAACAACTCTCAACAGCCTTCATAAGCTATACTCCCAGACATAGCTTATATTTTCCCATACAGCTTAGTGGTGCGTTGCGCCAGGGCGTCGGCCTGTCAGGGGCGCCCCAGCGAGTGGGGGAGCTGCGCAGCTTTGCCGGCTGCCTCCCCTTTCCCTGCATGCCCGGCAGCTGCGCCCCGTCAAACATATGGCTGGCGGGCGTGCAGCTTGCCTCCCAAGCCTCAAAGTGTAGGTGCTGACCTATAAAGCCCTAAACGGCCTTGACCAGTATACCTGAAGGAGTGTCTCCACCCCCATCGTTCTGCCCGGACACTGAGGTCCAGCGCCGAGGGCCTTCTGGCGGTTCCCTCGCTGTAAGAAGCCATGTTACAGGGAACCAGGCAGAGGGTCTTCTCGGTAGTGGCACCCACCTTGTGGAACGTCCTCCCACCAGATGTCAAAGAAATAAACAACTATCTGACTTTTAGAAGACATCCGAAGGCAGCCCTGTTTAGGGAAGCTTTTGATGTTTGACAGTTTATTGTATTTTAATATTTTGTTGGAATATTTATATTTGGAATATTAATATTTTGTTGGAATATTTATATTTGGAATATTAATATTTTGTTGGAATATTTATATTTGGAATATTAATATTTTGTTGGAATATTTATATTTGGAATATTAATATTTTGTTGGAATATTTTGTTGGAATTATATTGCTGGCGGGTGTGCAGTTTGCCTCCCAAGCCTCCGCGGGGATTGCTCTCCCGCAGCGGCATGGGGGAGAGTTGCGCGCGCACCCCTCCCATGGCTGGCAGTGCGCAGCTTCGCCGCCACCCCCACTATCCATGGTAATTTGGGGGCGCTGAGCGGATATTTGCACCCCGGCACCGCATCTGCTAAAGACGGCCCTGCTCCCAGAATTCTTTGGGGGAAGCCATGACTGTTATCACCGAGTGATACGATAGTGCTTTAAATTACTGGTGCGATTGGAGCCACAGTATGGCTGGCAAGGGTCCTCCAGGGTTTCAGAGGGGGGGCATTTCCAGCCTTGCCTAGAGAGGCTGGGGGTTGAACCTGAGGCCTTCTGCATGCAAAGAAGATGCTCTTCCACTGACCTATGGCCCTTCTTCCAGGCATTTGACTTGTTTATGTAATTTTTTTTGCACCTTGGGTGCTATTCAGCAGAAAGGTGTGATAGAAGCACTTTTATAAATAGATACAATTCCCCTCCCTCAATTCTGTCCTTGCTGCTGCTCTGAAAGCACTGTATACGAGAGCCAGATAAATCCATCTTAAAACCACAGTGTCAAATTAACATAAAAACTGAAACCCACAGGAAAACACAGACATGTAGTCTTCCTTGCCCTTTTTTTTATCTTTACAACAACCCTAATAATAATAATAATTTATTTATACCCCACCCATCTGGCTGGGTTTCCCCAGCCACTCTGGGCGGCTTCCAACAAAACACTAAAATACAATAGACCGTCAAACATTAAAAGCTTCCCTAAACAGGGCTGCCTTCAGATGTCTTCAAAAAGTCTGATAGTTGTTTTTCTCTTTGACATCCGGTGGGAGGGCGTTCCACAGGGCGGGTGCCGCTACCGAGAAGGCCCTCTGCCTGGTTCCCTGTAACATGGCTTCTCTCAGTGAGGGAACCGCCAGAAGGCCCTCGGCACTGGACCTCAGTGTCCGGGCAGAATGATGGGGGTGGAGACGCTCCTTCAGGTATACTGGACCAAGGCCGATTAGGGCTTTAAAGGTCAGCACCAACACTTTGAATTGTCTTCGGAGACGTACTGGGAGCCAGTGTAGGTCTTTCAAGACCGGTGTTATATGGTCTCGGCTGCCACTCCCAGTCACCAGTCTGGCTGCCGCATTCTGAATTAGTTGTAGTTTCTGGGTAACCCTGTGAGGTAGGTAAGACTTAGAGCAGGGAGGAGAAACCTGTGGCCCTCCGGAGGTCGTTGGACTCCAATTTCCATCAGCATGAGCCACCATGGCCAATGGTCAAGGCTGATGGTTGTTAGAAATCCAGTCAACCTTGTTTGGAGTTGAAGTGCAATCATGAATTCCATATCCATGACTAACCCAAGGTCACATGATGAGAGCCTCACAGCTGAACAGAGATCTGAATCCATGTCTGTCTGGTCTCAAATTCTAGGCAGGAATCAACAAATATTGGATCACCTTTGGTGTCCTGACAAAGTTTGCTCCCTCAAGGACCCCTGCAACAGGAGGGGGCTGAGACTGGAATGGGGTTAGTTTAACCTCTGGTTTGCTAGTAAAACTGAATTACTGTGTTGTGAAATGATGCATGTCTAAAAAGCATGCTACCAACGTGAAAAGTTTGGAAAGCTCTGCGCTTGGCCACTCTCACATTGCTTCAGTTATTCAATGCATTACCAAGGAGAGCCCTTCTGTGCTTCTGGAATCAGTTTGGCACCGCAGAGCATGCACACGTTTCTCCAGGCACAGAAGAAAGACAGGGGCTCAGCTCTATTTTGCACTCCCACAAGAGCAAAATGAGCACTTGAGAGTGGCCAGCTGGTGAATGAGCTTGTGGATCTTTGAGTGCTGCACTGAAGCCATCACACCCAGTGCTTTTTTTCAGCTGGAGCATGCTGTATTTCAGTTCTGGCACCTCTCAAGTGGACACCATTGCGAGCCGGCACTCCCCCTTCCCTCTTTGTGCCTTTGTGTATTCCCAAGAAGCCCACAGCGAACATTTCAAGTCAAAATGGAAGCTGGCCAGCATGTGCGAGTCTACACTTCTTTTAAGATCTATGACTGCACCTAGCTCCTAGCTAGCCATGATTGGTCAAGCTATGGGGCAGGGCCCATTCATATTTCCTTTTCTTCAATCTATCCCCCTTGTAGCAATGGCGAGCTATAAGCTTTGCAGCCAAGCCTCTACTGTTGCGTGCACACACGTTTGTACAAAGGCCCTTCCGAGTTGCCCTTGCCTCTGTCTGAATCTAACAGAATGAGGGAGACAGGGGTGCATTTATTTGACCTGCACCAGAACCAGGAGCAACTCCCAAACCAGCCTGTTGCTTAGAATCACAAGTGCAGAAAATGCTGTTGCCCTGCTTTGGAGCTTCCAGTAGGAATCTGGTTAGTCACTGTGAGAACAAGGGGCTGAAATAGATGGGCTACTGGGCTGATGCAGTAGGGCTGTTCTTACGTTTTTAAGAGGAAGAACCAGATTGTAATGTGTGAGGGTTTTAGCAGCTGGCCAAGAAAGATATGGGAGGACCTTGGAGATGCATCTTGGAGGAAGTGGTTAGGACTTGGCAAAGATATACAATGGCTGTTATTGACACAGCCACCCGCGATACCAGCTTGACCTCACTGATGTTCCACAGGACCCTGAATTTATTGAGCATAATGCCAGCTCAGCAGCAGCAGCAAGAGAAACCACAGTAGTAATTCTACAGAGCCCTAAGTGGTCTGCTGACATCATGTCTTCAGAATAAAGGAACATCTGTACATTCTTGAAGGACCATGAGCCCTTCCAGTATTATTGTATAGCCCAGAGGCACCATTTCAGACTTTGGTAAGGACTGAAATGGCACTTGGCAAGGTTTAAAGATCTGCTCTTGAATAAATCCAAGATTAAATTGCAGAAATGCAGGGGTGGAGGAGAAATGTCTCTTTAAAGAGCTTTATATCTCACAATAGCGATGGCCACGTTAATTGTTTTGTATTGTTTATTAATTACGTTATTTAATTGATATCTCACCCTTCCACTCAGAGGAGCCCTTAAGGGCAACCTCACACACAAAAAGTTTAAAGAAGAAAACAGAAGCATGCTTTAAACATCTAAAAACAGTTATTACCCTCACGGCCAATAATTTAAAGGTGCCAGGCACAGTGTCTTTTAAATGCCCGGGTAAACAAGGGTTAAGGAGATTAAATCTGGCAAGCACTTTTCCTTAAAAACAAGCAGGGTTTTTTTCCAATTCCTAGGAGTGGGTGAAGGCATTTTGCTTACAGACAGCATTCTGCACTTGACAAAAGTTCTGTATAAATTGCCCTTTGCTGTGGGGCATTGGAAAAACAACAACAACCTTGTGTCTATTCGACTAAACTTTGTTGTAAGCGTGTTGGCTCATGCCAATTTACAATGGAAGGCTGCAAACATAGTTTGAGGAAACAAGACTCCCTGTCCAAACTATACATTTAAAGCAGTAGCATGCCACTCTGGATCCCCCCAAAGAATCCTGGGAAGTGTAGTTTGTTAAGGGTCCTGAGAGTCATTAGGAGGCAGACCTCTATTCCCCTTCACCAAACTACAATTCCTAGAGTTCCCTGGGGTGAAGGATTGATTGGTAAACCGCTCTGGGAGTTGTAGCTGTGCTCTCTTTTTACCTGGCAGAAATGTGCCTTTGATGGTGCCCATTGCTTGGCTGGATGGAGGGTAGAAATAAGAGTGGCAAGTGTGTAGGAACTAGAGTATATTTATTGCTCTGCCTGCTTTTACCCCTGGCCCCAGCCAATTTGGCCCCCAGAAAATATCCCATAAACTAATGCAACTCTTGGAATTGAAAAGGTTCCCTACTCCTGGTGTATAGGACAACACTCTTTGTTTCCTTTGCATGAGAGGGGAGTGGAGACTTCTGGCTCCTATTCTATTTGCTTTTGGAGTCTCAGTACGTAAGCGGAGACAAAACAGCTTGCACTTCTGCAAGACCCCCAGGGAGTTACTTGTCCACCCCTCCCTCAAAGATGCACTCCAATTCCAGCTAGGAAAGTGCAACTCCCTTTCTCTGGACCGAACTAGATGTTATGTGGGAGTTGAATGAGTCAAACTCTCCGTTTCTTCTTCCCTCTTGCTAAAGCAGCTACGGAGGTGGGATTTGGACCAAGGCTCTGGTGCAAGGAAAGGGGAGGTTTGCTGTGAACAAGGGTTGCGTTCAAGGGCTGATGTAGCTGGGCGGAGGCAAGGGGCAGGTGACAAGAGCAGCCCCCCTGACTTGCCTCTCTTTTCTCCCATCACTTGCCCTCCTTTCTCTCTGCCCCAGACAATGGTGGTGGCCAGGAGGAGCAAAAGATGCCACTTTGGTCCTGGCTGTTGTCCGAAGCACGATGCCAGAGGCTCTGGTGTGCATGTAAGAAAGAAAGCTTTTTTTCAAGGCTTCCAATGATACAGGTTGTCAGAGTCGCTTCCAGATCCTAGCTCACAGAGGATCACGCTAGCCAGCGATCATTAAATAAAAGTCTTTATTGAGTTACAGTTTCCATTCTCAAGCTGCTGCGTGCAACCCTACGTCTAATGGTTAGATCGGCGAAGCTCCGTCTGAGTCTCCGCCCCTTGTACACCAACTTAATATCCTAGCCCTGCTCCACCTTTTCCGCCTGACTGTTCTTCTCTGGGTCCCTCTGCCCCCCGGGGTCTCTTCCTTCCGGGATTCTTCTGACGCCGACCCCCCGGACCCTCCTGTCTCCTTGCGCCGGGCTTTAGGACCTGGCTCCCTTTCCGGGCTGCCTACTGCGCCACCTTCCTGTGCATTTGAACTTGGCGTGCGCGCCAAACCTTCCACCTTCCGTCTGACCGTTTCTTCGCTCCCCGATGGAGGTGTGGCCACTCCTGACTCGTGCCCTCCCCCCTGTTGTGAGCTGCCAGCGCTTGATCCCTGGCGCCCTTCCTCTTCCCTGCTCTCTGGCGGTGACGCTGGTCCCGATTTCCAACTGCTCCCCTCTGAGTCCCCTCTGGCTCTATCTTCCTGGGGTGTCCCCCTAGGCTCCCCCCTTGCCCTGGCCACTGGTGCTCCTTTCTGTGAATCTTCTGATTCACTGGAAAGACTCGGAGATCTCGGGTCGTCGTCATCACTCATCTTTTCTTCTGCCTCCTCCCCCTCGCTCTCTGTTTCCTCCCTTGCCCTTGCCTCTGCTCCTGAACCCCTGACATCCATCCCCCCCTCGAAGCCCCCTCTTCCCCCCTCCCCTCCTTCCGGTGCGGGAGCTGGGTGCTGCCGTGTCCGGGGGACGAATGTCGGATACAGTTCGCTCCCCGTGGCGGGCCTCCATCTGAAGTCTTCCGGTTCTTCCTCCCTGCTCTCGTCGACGACGGTCACCTCCGCTTCCATCTCTGTGCCGCCGTGCTCGAAACCCGGGTCGTCCCCGAAAACGTCCATGTCCGTCTCTCCCTCGCTTCCTTCTGGAGACGTTGCTCGTCCTGGACCCTCCAGCCACTTTCTGCGGAACTGCTCCTCTGGTCGATCATCCCGCCAATACGAGGGTTCTGAAGCAGATCCCGAGTGTGACCCCTCCGGGGAACGGGCGTCTCGTGTCGGTTCCTCGTCCGAGTCGAACCCCCGGAACGTGCTGGCTGAAAGCGTGGGCGTGAAAAGCCAGTCGTCGAAAAAGTCTGCTGGCATGGGCCTATGTGGGAAGAGGGCATGAAACTCTTCTTTGAGCAGAGGTTCGTCTAAAGCGTAGCCCGGCACCCAGCTGTTGGCACTGGCCGGGGTGCCCTCCTTGGCGAGAAAGTATTCTACCCCCTCTTCCCCCCATCTGGAGTCCAAAATTTCCGTGACTTCGTTGATGCGCTCCTCCTGTGCCACTCCCCCTTGCCCGGTTCTCTCTCGGAGCGGACTCGGTGCCGTTCCTGGTTCCTGAAACCTGTGAGGTGCCTTGTAGGGAGTGAGCACCGATCTGTGGAACACCGGATGCATCCTGGAACCCTCCGGAAGCGCCAGCCTGAAAGCCACCGTGTTGACCTGCTCTTCGACTTGGTAGGGCCCCAGTTGTTTATGCCCTAGTTTCTTCTTCGCCAACGACCTGGCCGGCACTGCGTGGGCTGCTAACCAGACCCAGTCTCCCACATGGATCTCTTCGCCAACCCTTCTGTGTTTGTCCGCTTGTACCTTGTATGCGTGTTTAGCCAGCTCCAGGTGCCGCCGCAGCTGATCGTGGACCTCCTGCAACTCCGACGCGAACGCATCTGCTGTCTGCGGCTCCCCCTCCCCCATTCTTTCCAGTCCCGGGAAGGTTCTGGGGTGCCTCCCGTTGTTGGCGAAGAACGGCGTGACCCCCGTGGACACGTGCTTCGTGTTGTTGTAGGCGAACTCGGCGAGAGGCAGGTAATCCACCCACGTCGCAGGCTGTTGATTCGCATAACATCTCAGGTACTGCTGCATGATGGCATTGACTCGCTCCGCTTGCCCGTTGGTCTGCGGGTGTCTAGCCGACGCCAGGTTGATCTTGACGTTCAGGAAGCCCATCAGCTTCTGCCAGAAGTTCGAGATGAACTGTCGCCCTCGGTCGGACAGAATAGACCGCGGCAGACCGTGAACCTTGAACACGTGGTCTATGAACAGTTTGGCGATTTGTTCCGCCGTGGCCACCTTCGCACACGGAATGAAATGTGCCATCTTGGAGAACAAGTCCACCACCACCAACACAGCCGTCTTGCCCCTCGAGCTGGGCAGATCCGTGACAAAGTCCAGGGCCACTCTCTCCCATGGTTCGAACGGAGTTTGCAGCGGTTCCAGCAGTCCGGCCGGCGGTCTGTGCACTGGTTTGGCCCTCTGGCAGGTGTCACACCTCGCCACGTAGTCCGCGACTTCCCCTCTCATTCCGGGCCACCAGAAGTCTCTGGCGACTAATTCCACCGTCTTCTCCTTGCCAAAGTGCCCGGCAGTGGGCGCGTCGTGCAGCTGCTGCAGTACCTTGGCGCGAAGTTCGTCTCCCGGCACGTAGATGGCCCCTTTACGGATGAGCAATCCATCTCGCAGCTGGAACTCGTTGGTCGCTGCCGTGCCCCTGTGCACCTCTGCCATCTTTGCTTGCGCGAAGGAGTCATCCTGCAACGCTCGTCGCACCGCCTCCAGGTCAACTGTTGCCGCAGCGCACGCCCACACTGTCGGTGCGAAGATGTGCATGGCGGCCGCTGGCGTTGCCTCCTCCAGATACTGTGGCTTACGGGAGAGAGCATCCGCCATGATGTTGGTGTCCCCCGGGACATACTCTATTCGGAAGTCGAAGTTCGCAAAGAACTCAGCCCAACGTATCTGCCTCTGGTTCAGGAACTGTGCCGTGCGCCAGTGCTCCAGATTCTTGTGGTCCGTGCAGACCTGCACCGTGTGCTTGGCGCCGATCAGGAAGTGCCTCCACGCTTTGAATGCTGCATGAATGGCCAGCAACTCCCTGTCCCAGATGGTGTAGTTCCGTTCAGACTTGCTGAGCTTCCTGGAGTAAAACGCTCCCGGCCTCCAAGCCCCCTGCGGGTCTTTCTGCAGCAGGACTGCTCCCACGGCTCTGTCCGAAGCGTCTGTCTCCACCCTCATCGGCCTGCTGGGGTTGACATGAAGCAGCTGCTCTTCCGACGCGAAGAGACGCTTGAGTGCCTGAAAGGACTGCTCCGCCTGCTCTGTCCAGATGAACTTCTTCTTCTTGGAGCTGAGCGTGTCCGTGATGGCCGCTGTCTGCATGGCAAAGCCTTTGATAAACTTGCGATAGAAGTTCGCGAAGCCGACAAACCGTTGGACCTCCTTCCGGTTGCGTGGGCTTTTCCAATCCAACACTGCTCGAACCTTGGCGCTGTCCATGGCGAGCCCCTTGTCAGACCACTTGTAGCCCAGGAAATCCACCTCCGTCACGTCGAATTGGCACTTCTCCAGCTTGGCGTAAAGCCTATGCTGCTGTAGCCTGCTCAGCACTTCCTTGACGTGCCTGTCATGCTCCTGCTGCGATTCCGAAAAGATCAGGATGTCATCCAAGAAACATACGCACGTCTTGTAGAGGAGCCCCGCCAACACGTGATGCATGAAAGCTTGAAAAACGTGGGAGCCATTTTGCAATCCAAACGGCATAACTCTATATTCGTAGGTGCCCAGGGGCGTGAACATGGCTGTCTTCCACTCATCTCCTTCCCGCATGCGAATGAGGTTGTACGCCCCTCGCAGGTCCAACTTGGTGAACACGCTGCCCTTGCGTACCTTTGCGAGGAGGTCGTCGATTCGGGGCATGGGGAAGTCCGATGGCTTGGTCACACTGTTCAAGGTGCGATAGTCCACTACAAGTCTTTTTTGGGGCGTGTCCCGCTTCTTAACAAAGAATACAGGACTGCCCCCCGCTGCCTTGGACTCCCGGATGAAACCGCGCTCCAAATTATGATCTATGAACTCTTTGAGTTCCTGCCGTTCGTCCTCAGACATGGAATACAGCTTCCCTTTGGGCAGCGCCGCCCCCGGCAGCAGGTCAATTTTGCAGTCATATGGTCTGTGGGGGGGTAGCCTGTCTGCCTCCTTCTCGCAGAAAACCTCCAAAAATTCTGCGTACTTGTGGGGGACCGCTTGCAGCGTGCCTAGCTGCAGCTGTGACTCCTCTTCCTCTCCTTCCTGCCGGGGCACGATGCAGTGTTCAGCGCAAAAGGAAGAGCCGAAGGTCAGCTGCCTCTGGTACCAAGCCAGCGTCGGGCTGTGCTTGTCCAGCCAACTCATGCCCAATACAATGGGCGTGTCCGATAGTTGAGTGACGTTGAAGCTGATGATTTCCCTGTGATTCCCAAGTCGCATCACCATTGGTGGCGTCTGCTTCACCACTTGCCCCCCTAGCAGCTCCCTGCTGCTATCCACCGTGACAACCTGCAGGGGCAGCGTGGCAGGCAGCAACTGCATAGCGTGCCGGTCGACAAAGTCCTGCCCTATAAAGTCCGCATTGCTTCCTGAGTCAATGGTGATTGGCACGTCCATGGTGATTCCATTGGGCAGCTGGAGAGATGCGGTGAGCCTTACTACTGGTTTGGGCGGGAGGGGGTCCATGGGCTGTAAAATCTCTGGGGACTGCTTCACTGAGACGTCTGGCTGGCCCCCAGTGCCTCTTCCTCCAGCCAGACTCCGTCGTTTCCCTGCTGTGGTTCTCCTTGCTGCGTTGCTGTAGTTACCATTGCTGAGGCTGCAGTGTGCTTGTGGAGCCTCCGGGGACACTCTTTCGCCATATGCTGTGGATCATCGCAGATGTAACATTTCCTGTTCCCTCTAGGAGGCTTCGCTTTCACTGTTGCCGGTGCTAGGGCTCTGGCTGCTGACTGAGCCCTTGCACCTCCAACCTCCATAGGTTCCGCCCCTCCTCCTGGCGGAGGCGTGGATTGCGCACGCGCTGCTTCTCTGGGAAGGAAGGAGGAGCCCCTGGCTGGTTTGCGCCCTCCGCGCCCTTCGTCCCTGCTCCACGGACGTTCTTCCAGCCTCACCCCCACCGCCAACGCCCTCTGAACGATCTCCTGCGTGGTCCGGGGTCTCTCCCCCCTCGCAATTTCATCTTTAACCGAGCCGTGCAATCCCTCCCAAAATAGGTCTCTTACAGGAGCCGAATCTCTGTCCCATTCCAGGGCACTGACCAAAGCGAAAAAGCGGGCATGGTACTGCCTTACGCTGGCCCTCCCTTGCTTCAGTCCATGTATCTGCTGCCGAGCAAGATCCACGTCAATGCTTGATAAAAAGCACCCATCCATCGCTTTAATAAAGGCATCCGCATTTTGGAGCGCCGGATCCTTATCTCTCCACAAATTGCGCAGCCATGCTTTAGCATCTCCATGCAAATGGGACATGATGAATCCCACCTTCTCTTGCTCATCTCTAAAGTCATTGTTCAGCAGTTGCAGTGCACACATTACATCTGCTCTAAAGTTGGGGTACTGTTGCAAATTCCCATCGAAGTGAGAGACCAGACCGCCTGTTCGTCTCCCCAACCCAATCCCCTCCAGTTTGGGTGTCAGTTGCCCATGCTTCGTAAGCACTTCCAACCTGACCTGGAGATCCCTGTAGGCGGCAGCTGCGTCCTCCTCTCTCTTCCTGGATGCAAGAGCCTCGGCATTCAGTCGTGACACTGCTTCTCTGAGTTCCGCTATCTGCTGTTCGGTCGTCATTTCGTCTGCCGTTCGTGAGCTCGCTAGTAGGCACCCGCTTTCTCTCCTCTCCGCGAGGCTGTAGATGCCCACAATTCTAGGGACGGAGCTTACTGTCAGAGTCGCTTCCAGATCCTAGCTCACAGAGGATCACGCTAGCCAGCGATCATTAAATAAAAGTCTTTATTGAGTTACAGTTTCCATTCTCAAGCTGCTGCGTGCAACCCTACGTCTAATGGTTAGATCGGCGAAGCTCCGTCTGAGTCTCCGCCCCTTGTACACCAACTTAATATCCTAGCCCTGCTCCACCTTTTCCGCCTGACTGTTCTTCTCTGGGTCCCTCTGCCCCCCGGGGTCTCTTCCTTCCGGGATTCTTCTGACGCCGACCCCCCGGACCCTCCTGTCTCCTTGCGCCAGGCTTTAGGACCTGGCTCCCTTTCCGGGCTGCCTACTGCGCCACCTTCCTGTGCATTTGAACTTGGCGCGCGCGCCAAACCTTCCACCTTCCGTCTGACCGTTTCTTCGCTCCCCGATGGAGGTGTGGCCACTCCTGACTCGTGCCCTCCCCCCTGTTGTGAGCTGCCAGCGCTTGATCCCTGGCGCCCTTCCTCTTCCCTGCTCTCTGGCGGTGACGCTGGTCCCGATTTCCAACTGCTCCCCTCTGAGTCCCCTCTGGCTCTATCTTCCTGGGGTGTCCCCCTAGGCTCCCCCCTTGCCCTGGCCACTGGTGCTCCTTTCTGTGAATCTTCTGATTCACTGGAAAGACTCGGAGATCTCGGGTCGTCGTCATCACTCATCTTTTCTTCTGCCTCCTCCCCCTCGCTCTCTGTTTCCTCCCTTGCCCTTGCCTCTGCTCCTGAACCCCTGACACAGGTGCAAATACCCAAAGGTGCCACTTAAAGAGTTCAAGAAAGAGTCCTCAACAAACCCACCTCTCCCCCCAGCTTTTGTTAGGTACTGAGTTGAATAGGATCCAAAATGCAGCAGTCTGATTGGTCCTAGAACAATAGGATTCAGAATGCAGCAATCTGATTGGTCCTAGAACAATGGGACCCAGAATACAGCAGTCTGATTGGTCCACAGGAGCCACCCAATCCAGCTCCAGGTGGAAGTGAATCCGCAACCTGATTGGCCTACAGGAGAATCCCGGAATTAGCCAGTCACGTGGGGCCCATTGTGTAAGTAATGTATATAAAGCAGACATTCTGGGGGAACTTCCATTCTTCCTCATCACTATGAGCTGAATAAAGAACATGAAATCCACTCTCGAGTATATTTCAGCTTTTAAAGATGAGACACGGCTTGCTCACAAGACTCTCTCTACAAGATTGGTTCGCTTGGAGTTGTGGGCTTCCCTGAAGAGTCTGTTCCCAATGGCAGTGGAGACCCCATTCACCTCGCAGAGCTACAATTCCCCGTGTTCTCTGCAAAGACGGAGGGATTGTTAAACTATTCTGAGAACGGTAGCTCCATGAGAGGGGATAGAGTCTTCCCACTCGCTCTCAGCACCCTTAGCAAAGTACAGTTCTGAGAATTAATTGGGGGTAAGTGATATCATAGCGCTTTAAATGAATGCTGTGGACATGTAAGAATTCTGCAGTTAGGTCTCCCATTGTTGTCTTCTCTTCCTAAAAGTAGTGCCACAGACCCCTGTTTTAGACCTGGTAGCATAGCTGTCAAGCGTCCCTTATTTGGTGGGACAGTCCCTTATCCCAGCGCCATGTCCCGCTGCTGTCCCTTATTGATGATGTCCCTTAAATTTCCCGGGTTTCAAAGGAAGCAGCTCCTCTCCCTCCCTCCTTGCCGGCCAGGGAGGAGGGAGGCTCCAACTGTGTTGCTTGGCTGCGTTGCTCACCCAATAAGAAGTCTAAGAACGACTGGGGGGTGGAGCTTGCATGCCTTGTGCTGATGAAATCGGCTGCGTTGCCTGGGGACTCGCCTTTGCTCAGCGCTTCCCAGCGGAGAGGTGACAGTGGTTTTCCTTGAGGCTTCGTTTACTGCTGGCTGGGCTTTCTGCCTTTGGCTCGGAGGGGCTCAGAAGTTGAACATACCTGTGCTTGGAAAATTCCTTATTTTTGCTGCTGATCCCTTATTTTCGAGGCTGCTGGTCCCTTATTTTAAAATCTGTAAGTTGACAGTTATGCCTGGTAGTTGGAGAGGGGTGTGTTTGTGGAGGGGTGTCCATCTAACCACATTAGATTACCCTGATTAAAATCACACATCCCTTAGGGCTGCTTTTAAGCAGGATGGGGGGAAACACATGTGTGCAATACGAGCTCCTGTATGTTTTTCCCTTCATGGTGAATAGGTAGCCGTAAGTGGGTGGGAGATTTGCATCCTGTGGCACTACCTTTAGCAAAAGAAATCGTGGCTAATGATCTAATCTCGGCTTTCCCACGTAAAAGCTAGCGTTCCCACTCCCTTACCCCAAGATTCTCTGTTCAATCTGCTATTTCTGCTGCTACACATATGTTGACTCACGCCATGCAGAGCTTTTGGATATCTCATTCTGGCAGGTGAATTACCCATTCAGGAAACACCCACATCTGTTGAAGTCACATTGTTAACATTGTTTTGTCAAATCCCTGACTCCAATCAAGTAATGATTTAGGCAAAAATCATAGTGGTGTCCATTGACAGTAATCAGGCCACCAGATTCATAACATTACAAAATAACATTTGCCAGTGTTATTTTTCAAGAAAAAGAGGTGCAGGAACTCCCCTTGAACGCCTCCCTTGTTCTCTTATAATGGCAATGGCGAGTTCTAGCTGAAAAAAAGCCCTGATCTTTACTGAAAGCTCAAGTTTTCAAACTTTTTGAGAACACTCTTCTTTCTATACTTAAATATGCGAAGTGTTTCTGTGGAAATGGTGCTGAAGCATCTGCCATGGATTTGGCCAATCTAGAATTTTCTAGATCTAGAATTTTCATGAAAATTCTGCCTGCAGAGGGAAGCTGTTGGCCTAAGAATGTTGGTGGCATTCCAACTATGCAAGTTAAAGTGAAAGGTCACTTTGTGCTTGTGTGGAAAAACCTTCATCCAGGCTGTAGAGCTGTGAGGACAAGGCTGAGGACAGACAAACTTGGGCTTTTTCGGGAGAAAGGGGAGGAAATATGGAGGTTAGAGACAGGTGACAGGAGGAAGGACCCCACCCTTCCTGACAAACCTCTCCCACCACACCTTTCCTGGGCTCCTACTCAAAGCTTCTCCTGCCCGCTTCATCTCAGTGATCTATAAGCCGCAATAGCTTAAAGGCAGAATAAACCTGGAAATCAGGTGTTGGGAACAAACAACTAAGGAACACCATATGCCCTTGCATCCTGTTCATAAGAATACAAGTTTCAAATGAGAGTATATAATGTTTATAAGCACAGATGAACCAATGGCTTGATTCAATATAAAGTAGCTCCATATATTCACAACCTCTCATGGCAGTCTTATGAAACCTGCAACCTCCCCTTTTTGCTAATCTTACCAATCCCACATTTAGCCTCCATTCTTAGGTCAGTGAACACACCTCTTAAACAAATAAATAAATCAAAAGATGCAGAAGGAAACAGCGGCTGAATGCTTCTTCAGATGAGAGCTGACAAGTTGGAAAATACACTGTCAGAATACATAGTGTCAAAACCATCGCATGAGTGCTGTGGAATTGGTCGTCTTATAAGGCAGCGGTTTCCCCATTCTGGTGCCTTCCCGATGTTTTAGACTGCAACTCCCATCATCCTTGACCATTGGCCATGCTTCCTGGGGCTGATGGGAGCTGGAGTCCCAACAACAACATCTGGAAGGTGCTGAGTTTATGAAGGAACAGCTGTGCATTAAAACCTTTTACAGATTCATTTTGCATGTCCCATAAAAGAGGAGATAATAGGTACAGGTATATTTTGCTGGAACAATTCCTTCTCTCGGTGTTCATTCAGAAAAAAATGTATTCAGAGCATTAAGAAATAACCTCTTATTTTAAAGCATAGCTCCAGCTGGTTGGCAAGCTACGGCTCTTACTGGATGGACTAAGACAACTTGACTGCAGTTACTTTTGCACTGCTAACCTCCCATATAGATAACTGCAGTGTGTTCCATGTGGGGCTTCCCTTGAAGGCTGTCTAGATGCTGCAGCTAGTGCAGAATGCCACTTCGTAGTCTGCTATCTAGGATGGCGGGGGTCATATGACACTGATCCTCCAATCTCTGCACTAGCTGCCTGAGAACCTCCAGGTCTGGTTCAAAGTATTAATATTAGTACACAAAGCCCTGAACAACCTGGGACACAAGGACCCAAAGGAGCACCATCTCCAGTATTGCAGCAGCCAGTCATTAAGATCAGCCAGGCAGTGACACCTGACAAGGGATTTTCCATAGTGAACCCTAGATTATGTGACTCCCTACTGATTTCTGTTCATAGCTATCAACTTGCAGATTTGAAAATAAGGGACCAGCAGCCTTGAAAATAAGGGATCAGCAGCCAAAATAAGGGATTTTGCTATTGTAAAGAGTTACATACATTGATAGGATTAACAGATGCTGTCCATCTGGCATGAGGTGGTTGTGGCGCCGCAGTGACCGCTGAAGTGCCGCCCTTCTGCATGCCTCCCCATCCCCTCCTCTTCCTCCTCCCTCAGGCTGCCTCCTCAGCTGCCACCACCACTCCGGGCTCGTGGGCGGCGTGGGTGAGAGTCTCTCTCCCTCCCCCCTCTCTCTTGGGCGGGGAAAGGTCGCTGGAACTCCTCACGCCAGGACGACGGTGCCAGCGTGCGCACTCTCTCGCGGCGGAAGACCCTGAGCCACTGCTTCCCTCCCGAGCCGGGCGAGAAGAAGAAGAAGAAGAGTTTGGATTTGATATCCCGCCTTTCACTCCCTTTAAGGAGTCTCAAAGCGGCTAACATTCTCCTTTCCCTCCCCCCCCACAACAAACACTCTGTGAGGTGAGTGAGGCTGAGAGACTTCAAAGAAGTGTGACTGGCCCAAGGTTACCCAGCAGCTGCATGTGGAGCAGCGGAGACGCGAACCCGGTTCCCCAGATTACGAGTCCACCGCTCTTAACCACTACACCACACTGGCTCTCGGGCGAGCATGAAACCCAGGAAATTTAAGGGACATCATCAGTAAGGGACAGCAGCGGACACGGCACTGGGATAAGGGAGTTTCCCGCCAAATAAGGGACAGTTGACAGCTATGTTTCTGTTTAGTTGTCCTCTGCTCTGTCTACTTTAAGGTGACCTGTGAAAACTTTTTTTTATACCACCAGGAGTTGTGGGGTTCAATGATTCTTCTGCTGAACTTACTGCTGCTTTATTTTATTTTATTTTATTAGGGAGTTTTCAAAATGAGTTGATGGGTATTTTAAGTGTGTTGTTGTTACTTTATTATACATTTGCAGTCTGCCCTGGCCTCCCTTTTGGAAAAAGGATGGGTATACATTTATGGAAACAACTAAGAAACTAATTATTGCCTGCATTGATAGAGCATTTAGCAAAGTTGCCTCCATGCAGATGTTCTTGATATACTCAGTAATATGCGACATGTATGCTGGGAGTTTTGTATTTTTAGGCATTTTGTCTTCTGGCTCGTGTTTATTTATTGTATGATATTATTATTGTATAATTATTCTGCTTTTTCCAACTAAATGGTAATCTCAAACCAGCACCGATTTTGCTATTGCTGTTATTAATTCTGTTTTCGGGTGGATTTGTTGATCCTCTGGGTTTTTCCCCAAGTAGAGGAGTCCTATGGTCATGACACTGGTTTGTTTGTTAATCTTGGGTTGATTTTTCCAGACCATCAGTTTTGCCCAGTGAGCATGGGTGAAACTGTAAGCATGGACGACTGTCTGGACTATTTTTTAAAGATAAAGATTCTGATTATGGATTTCCAGAGAACCTACAAAGACAAGTGCTTTAAACAGATAAGCAAAAAGCCAGAGATCAAAGCTGGTTTGCACTCAGCTACAGTAGAAAAAATGGATTAGGGTCTAATTAGAGGTCTAATTAGAGTCAATGACAGCTCAAAGCTCAGCTTTAAAATACTTTGAAGTTTGCTTGGAGTGTCCATTGAAGAGGAGAAAAGGCTATGTGGACAAGACCTTTAAAAAGAAGTCATTGCTATGGACTTGGGCTGTGATGTTTACCTGAAGAATCAATTAAAACATAGGAAGATGCCTTGCTTTCACATATTCACTTAATATGTGTTCTACTTAATAGTGTTAATAAGGCACATTATTAGTCCTAAAATAGCAATTCACAGAGCAATATACATATTGTTGCTTTAGAATTGCTACCAAATGAAAACTTGTGATTTTACACTTAGTCAAAAAGCTGAGAAGCTATTGAAAACCAATGATTAAAAAAAGACTGAGGTTGCACAACCTTAATGGGGATTTCTGCATTCTGGTCCCCAGCATACTTCCATTCTGGAAGACGTCTAGAGAGCTATAGAAGCAGATTAGAAAATGAACAGGCTGTCCCTGCTCCACAGAGAGCTCCCTCACTATAAGCATAGCAATAGAAAGGTGAGGCATGCAGTTGGCCAGAACTATCTTTCTTGAAAAAGGCTCTTTGCAGCACTCATAGAGCTAGCTTCTGCAACAACACACAGACAGTATTGGGCGGTGAATTTCACTCAAGTACCCAGATTCTTTGAGGCCACCTTTGTGACCCCAAACACATGCACAAAATTCTTTGGAGTGGGAATTTCCTAATATTACAGAGTGTAATATTGAGAAAACACAATACAATCAAACAATCAATAAACAATAAAGCAGTAAAACCAGGTGAGAGCATATGCACTGTTAAATAGCTATCAGATGCAATAACACAAATTCAAACCCAAAACCTGGGCAAATAAGTAGGTCTTTAGCTGGTACTCAGAAAGAACTGTTGCTCCATCCATATCTGAGGAGGGTGGGAGAGGGTTCCACAGTTGGGATGCCTGTGGAATGCCTGTCTCTCATGTTGCTGCACATTGAGTCTCTAACAAGTGTGGCACCATTAAAAGAACACCCCCAGGCAGGTGCATAAGGGAGAAGGCCCTGCATTAGGTATGGATTTACTTCCAAAGTCTTGGGATTTTAATCACAGACGTAACCATAGATGGCTTAAGGCCCAAACTGTGTCATCTTGGAAGTGTTTGTGAATCATGCCGCCTGACTCCCTCATGCCCCATAATAGGATGATATGGAAGAGCCTAAGGTCAGTGCCAAATAAGGTGGAAAACATGCCCAGCAGACATAGAAATCTCACTGGAATTATCCTACGCATATGATCACTGTCCAAGTACACCGGGAGTTACATTCTGAAAAACCCATGTCGGGGTTCATTCAATCTTCCTCTCTGACGTTTAATATATTTATTTTGCATTGATGCTTTCAAAGCCGTTCGGTCTTTCTAGGCATTTAATGACTCAGAGGTCCAGCGTTTTCTAAAGAACGCTGCCTAACCAACCAATGGAAGACGGATTGCCTTAGGAGTAGATGGTTTATAGCAAAATTACTCACAACGCTCTCGAGAGATGCTATGGCAGTGGGAAATTAAAATGGCAGTTCTCAGCTGCCCAGTGCTAATGTAGAGTGTTGCTTCAGTTGTCTGTGGTTTCATTTTTATTTTCTATTTTGTTTACCTTTGTTTCTATTTTCTCTTTTGTTTACTTTTAAATGCATTTGCTGCTTTTAACTGCTTTTAATTATCTTTAGTATACATCGCCCTGAGACTATTGCTTAGAAGGCAGTTAATAAATTGATGATGATGATGATGCCAGAGTTCAACAAGAAGTGTCTCACCTGATGACATTTTCATTCCCCTCTACAATTCCCAGAGTGGTTTAACAATCAGTGCCTTTTCCCAGGGAACTCTGGGAAGTGTAGTTCCGTGAGGGGATTAGTAGTCGCCTAACAACTCTCAGCACCCTTTCCAACTACACTTCCCAGGGTTCCTTGGGGGAAGGCATGACTGTTGCAGTATGAAACTTATTTAAATAGACAGTGACTTGGTCTTTTGCCCTCAGGTGTGGTGGACGATACCATCCCAACTTCAGTGTTGATGCAAAACTCAGTTGCTGATGCGTAGAATGGTGAAGTGAAGGCACCATCTTGTTTTTTTTTTACCTCAGGCAGCAAAATGTCTCGGGCTGACCCTGTTTCAGTTATTTTACCAGGGATTATATAACCATCCTTTAGCAGTAGCGGTCGTTGGAATATGCAATTTAGTGGCGATTACATTGTTTTGCTACAGTTAAGCGATTCCTTTTAGTGTTCCCTTTCTTACAAAACTGTCTTGACAGCCTAAAAGTATACTTAGCGGGTTAAAGGAGATGATGTAACTTGCCATTAGCTTAATTGCATAGGCATTTTTCTTCAGAAATGTTTGTATTTTGAGGCAGGCCCACCAAGTATTTATAACATCAGCTGCTTCTTTACCGCAACATTAGGGCTGTTCTTGGTTGTTTTTTAAAAATGTGTTTGGCTTAGTCTGGGTGCAGCAAATGTTGCCAGTGGAAACTTGCATTGAAAATGGAAATTGATTGGAACGGAGGGGTGAGCACCGCATCTCAAAATGGATGGCCCCAGTTGCAGGACACTTAACTATTGGCTTCGCCTAAACTCAAATCCCCCCGGTCTAATGTCCCTAGTGCTGCAAGATTGTCACAAGAGCGCCTGGACTAAAATTGTCTATCAAAAACTTCACTCTTGTGGTTTATCACCACAACAGCTACTCACTTTGGGTTTTAGTACAGCAAATAGTCTAATTTGTCAGTGCCTAAATGATATCGAGCGTCAGAACAACTTGGTCACAATTAGGAAATTTTGCCCATGGTATTTTCCATCTTCCCATTTCAACTCTCTGGCACCCTCTCTGCATCACCTAGCAATTCTAAAATATAGACGTGCTTTTACTCTCTCAAGATTGAATGTATTGCCCACGGCTGTACTTGAGGGACGATTCCACACAAAAAGCACTTGTCCCTGTGGAGATGGCAGTACCAAATCGGTGGCGCATGCCCTGCTGGCTTGCGCTCTTTATAAAGATTTGAGGAATGAGGTTATCACCCCTCTTTTATTGTCCATTCCAGGTCGCCCAGCCACTGCCACAGTGTCCTTTCTCTTGGCAGATCAAGATGAGCAGGTGACGGCAACGGTTGCAAGGTTTTTAGCAGGAGCAATCAGAATAAGGTCCACTATTTGACTGCTGATTCAGGACCCTAAACTGTGTTTTATATAATCGACTTTTTATTTCTATTATTTGTATATCGTATTGTTTTATTGCTGTGGCCGATGGCTGACGCAAATAAAGATTCATTCATTCATAAATGGCCAGCTTTTAGTAACTTTGAATGCGATTCCCTTTTTTACAGATGAGAAAGGTGAGGGGTGGTATCATGACACATCCAAGAAATGGCTCTTATTACAAACTTTAAACCGTTAGGAAAAGGAAACAACCAGACAGTTCTAAAATTGTTTGGATGCTTCAGAATGATGCTAGATCTACAGAGAGTGACAAAAAGCACCCAGACAGTGGATTCAGCATTTGAAATGAACAGGCTCTGCAGCTCAAATAATTTGAACTGGAGCTAATGGAAAGTTGGACAGAGTTTTTGGAAAGTAAGCTTTGTGATTTGGAGATTTATAATGATAGTGTTTGAGCAACTGCCTCTTTGGTTTTAGCCCAGAATTACTCAGTAAAAAAAGTGAAATGGTAACTTTTAGAAATGCAGGAGGAGGGCAGGGATTTTTTTCACCCAGAACTTGCTGGAACTCAGTTCCGGCACCTCTCAGGTTGGCGCCATTGCCATTATAAAAGAAAACAAGGGAGACGTTCATGGTGACTTCTAGCACTTCTTCTTCTAGAAAAATAGCACTGAAGGAGGATGTCAGGTGCTGATGTGGTTGCTCGAGAGCAAACAGGCAAGACTCCGACGTGTCTTTTCCAGGCTTTATTCTTAGTGCAAACTATTTACAGTGAAGAGCGTTGCAAGTTCATGTCTGGCCCAGTTGCTAGCGGAATCTGGGAGTGGTTGGTCCTTGTACCTCCCGCAGCATAACAGTCGCGTGACCCCCAACCTTCTCCTCCCCTCCCTGTGCCGAAACCTACTGCGCAGAGTGGGCGCTGGCAAAGGGGTACTTCCCTCCTCTCCGGTTTGCTCAGTCTCGGTGTTGAGACTCTCCCTAGCACCCCCTGGTCCCACCACCTCCTCTCCACTGGAGGTGGGGCTTTCCTCCTCGCCAGAGGAGGAACTGCTTCGCAAGATTTTCGGAGGTTCCCTATAACACAACTGCCCTTCCACCTCTCGCCTCTGAGCTGATGGCAGTTCGCTGACAGAGGAGATTGAAAATTTTAATGTGGGGGACCAACCTGCTTTTGTATGGGATTCAAGAGGAGGTGAGTGAGGGAGACATGAAGGGATTTATCTCGAAATGGCTGTCCTCCCTTTTCCCGGGCATAATCAACACCTGCTTTTCCCGCCATCCAAAAACAGGAACTGTTAAGAAAGCTGTCAAAGACTTCCAAGTCCAATGACACTCCTGTTAAGATCATACAAAATTTGGCACAAGTGATGTACCCCTCTCCTTTAAAGATACGGGAAGCAGGGTGGGCATTCCTTTTTTCATGTAATAGTTCTACCTGGAAGCAAAACCCTCATGATTGCTAATGTCAACAAGGCTCCTGCTGTACTGTCAGCGTTACAGTCAGATCTGCTCGCAGAGCTGGAAAAATAAAAGAGGGAGGGCACTTAAGATGATGGGGAGATTGTACTGTGGTACTTTGGTCTTAGAACAGCTTAGTTTATGAACAACTTGGAAACAGAACGCTGCAAACCCGGAAGTAGGTGTTCCGGTTTGTGAGCTTTGCTTTGGAAGCTGAACATGTTCCACTTCCTGTTGAGTGTGTTCCGTTTGTAAATTGAGTCCCCCGCTGCTAATCAGAGGCTTCCTGTTGAGTCTGTCGGCTGTTGAGTCCCAAGCACCCACACAACACAGATGTGATACTTGGAGCTTTTGTTTTTGCTAAAAAAAAAAGATTGCATTTTTATTTGTGTGGCTTTTTCGTTTTTTTCCACTGTGACTTTTATGGGACTGATTGTGACTGTGGCTTGTGACTTCGTTTTTGTGACTGTGGCTTGTGACTTCATTTCTGTGCCTTCGTTTTTGTGACTGTGTGGAACCCAGTTCAGCTACTGATTGATTGACTGTGTGACTGCAGAAATGGATAAAAGTCCCCCTTCCAAACAATGACTATCATCAATGCACGTAAGGGAAAAAAAGTAATTTTAATTTTTATCATCTACACTACCGTCTTTTTTATTTTATAGTACAGTACATTGATTATTGCTTTCATTTAATGGATCAGTGGTTTCGTTAGATAGTAAAATTCATGTTAAATTGCTGTTTTAGGGGTTGTTTTTAAAAGTATGGAACTGATTAATCCATTTTGCATTACTTTCTATGGGAAAGCCCATCTTGGTTTTAGAACACTTTGGTTTTGGAACAGACTTCCAGAATGGATTAAGTTTGGGAACCAAGGTACC
Source organism: Podarcis pityusensis (assembly GCF_964106645.2). NCBI lineage: Eukaryota > Metazoa > Chordata > Lepidosauria > Squamata > Lacertidae > Podarcis > Podarcis pityusensis. Next base: position 31,295,516 of record NC_138041.1, read on the forward strand.
ACTGTAAAAGGAAAACATCTCCCCAGAAGATGTCTTCCACACTTGCAGTGGGATGGAAGCAGATTACCCATTTTTTCCTTTCATGTCACTGGAGTTAAAAAACACACAAAGCTGTGGGAAATGAGATAAGCAAATCATGTTTGATTAACAGATTGTTCATCTGATTTAATAGGTGGTACATTTGCTATTTATGCTTTGAATTGAGCTTTTAGGACCTTGAAAATATATTCACGGTATATTATTTTGAATCAGTAGGTGATAGGACTGAAGTGAGACAGTACACCTTACCATTGCAATTTTTGCGCTAGATGTAAACTGGTGTGTGGGGCTGGCTGGTATTGATCTGGCTTTAGTATTTTAGCAAACCCCAAATATGAGGCATTAAGTTTTGCTTTTGCTACATTCCTGGGCAGATACAGCCTGGGATGAGACTACTTATTAATAAAGGGAACTCCAAGGAAGCTGTACTGCAGAATTTTTCTTCTGCTCAGATGGCTCTGTTGGCTGCTGGTGAGGAAGCAAGACAGTACTTTCATTTTTGGTGATAGCTGTTAATAACTGGAAGTTTATGGACCAGGAAATGCAGAACAAACACTGTAGTCATGAGCGACGAGATAAAAATGGTGACAATGAACGTGAAATTATTAGGAATGCAGTCAAGAGGACCAAAAGTAGGAATTATGTGAAAGAAATGATACTCACAGTAATAATGTTGCGGGAGGGGGCTTAATTAATTAATTGCCTTCCACACACCCTGTCTTACAGTGATTGTGTCATAGACACATCTTACAGTAACTCTGTGAAGTATAAGGGGTATGGCAAATAATTTATTTAATGAGGGACTAATAGAGCCAGAGGAGTTGCATTTATTTTACATTCTAATTTGGGCTCAGTTCCTTGACTTAGCTAGACTTAAACAAGGAACCTAGAGGTCTCTTTGACCAAAAAATCAAAAACATATTGTGACCTTTCATTTGGTGTAGGCTCTTGATCTGAGACAACTTACATGCATCAATTATTTAAAAATATTTTTTAAAAATAAAGTTACTTGTTTTCTCTTGAGGGAAATTCCTTAAAATATGAGAAGTATGCTGGTGACTTCACTGTTGGTTTAACCTACAGGTCCTTAATAAAGTTTGCTCCTTCATAAAGTTGTTTTAAGAACTACAAGATACAAGGCGGTGGGAGGTGAAAGACAGCGACGGCAGCTCAAAGAAGATGGCAGAAAGCAAGTGGTATCTAAACTCCCCCAAGGAGGCACCATGGCCTGCTCCCTGCCCAAGTTTCACGATCCCCAAGAAGGAAATCAACATGGTTCCTGACATGGCGAAGTGGAAACGCTCACAGGCTTATGCAGATTACATGGGCTTCATTCTCAAGCTGAATGAAAGCATCAAGGGCAAGAAGCTGAGCTGCAGTTACAAAGTCTCTGAGCCCACTGAGAAGCTGGTTGCTCTCCTAGACACGCTTGACAGGTGGATTGACGAAACCCCACCGGTGGAGCAGCCATCCCGCTTTGGGAACAAGGCCTTCCGGACGTGGTACACCAAACTGGACCAGGGGGCTGAGAACCTGGTGGCCACGGTGGTCCCGAGGGGGCTGTCAGAAGCTGTCTCCGAGGTGGCGGTGTACCTGAAGGAGTCTGTGGGCAACCCTACTCGTATCGACTATGGGACAGGTCACGAAGCAGCGTTTGTCGCCTTCCTCTGCTGCCTTTGCAAAATTGGAGTTCTCAGAGTGGATGACCAGCTCGCCATTGTCTTCAAAGTGTTCAGCAGGTATTTGGAAGTCATGCGGAAGCTGCAGAAGACCTACAGAATGGAACCGGCCGGCAGCCGAGGAGTCTGGGGCTTGGATGACTTCCAGTTCCTGCCCTTCATATGGGGCAGCGCACAGCTGATAGATCACCCAAACCTGGAGCCTCAACATTTCCTGGACGAGAAGGTGGTGAATGAAAACCACAAGGAATTCATGTTTCTCGAGTGCATCCTGTTCGTTACAGAAATGAAGACAGGTCCATTTGCTGAGCACTCCAACCAGCTGTGGAACATTAGCGCTGTCCCTACATGGGCGAAGGTCAACCAAGGCCTTGTTCGCATGTACAAAGCCGAATGCCTGGAGAAGTTCCCTGTGATCCAGCATTTCAAGTTTGGCAGCCTCCTCTCCATCCAGCCTGTTGCATCTTAGGGAGGTTTTGTAAGATATTCTTTCCCCCATTTCTTTCTTTTTTTAAAAAAGAGGGGGTCAGAAAACACTGGAGAGAGCAGGGTGAAGGGCCAGAGCTCTCCCCATTCAGCCCCACCCTCAAGCTATGCAGCCGATTCATTTCCGCAGAATATCTTTTTGCAACTTTTTTGGGGTGGGGGATTTTCCTATTCTCTTAAAGACCCCCCCCCCATATTTTGAAGAAGGGTTCCCTTGGCCAGCTTGCAGATTGGAAGAGTATACCTCCCTGTTATTGTATACACACCATCCTTTGAGAGGGCCTACTTTTGGCACTCACGAATGCACCAACCATGAGTGGTGTAACAGCTGGCACCTCTGGCACCTTCTGCTAAAAATCTGGGCCCTTCGTCTTAGCTCAAGTCCCCCCATGGACTACCCTCCTGATTCTGTCATCTCTGCTGTCTGTTGCAAACACCCCCTTGCCACCCCACAAGCGCATGTAACTCCCCTTGCCCTAGAACCGCCACCTGACAAGGCTTTCTGCACATGGCACTCTTTCCTCTGGTTTCCTCTAGCATTGTCAGGAAAAGAAAAATAACTGCAAAGATACATCCCCCAGTTGTTATGGACTAGCTGAAATTTGCAAGACAAATTCAAATGCCACCCCATACAGTGCAGAAATTGTTGTGAGCCCTGACCCTTTGACCTTGCAGCTGCATGGCTGAGGTTTCTGGGGATGCTTTCATTTCCTCAGTGGAAAACCATCAGGACAGTATCCAGACTTCTCCCACCTAGAGGGTACAACCTTTCTACCATCCTCAGAGTCCCTGCAGTACCCCTGTCTCCCCAACCTTGCAGACTAAAATCAGGTGAGGGTCATTTTGCAGTCCAGCCAGCTTCTCTGGGGATGTGGAGCCAGCTGACATAAGACTTCAGTTGTGTGCAGCTCCCCACTGGAACAACATCTTTCTCCAGCAATCTTGGCAGCAGAGAAGACCACTGTCTTCTTAGCAGGCTTGCTTTGGAGCTATCTAAAGTAGCCCCCCCCTCGCCCTGCTGATTTGAAGGAGAGTGGTATCAAACTTGAAAGGAATGTGGGGAGGAATGGGTAAAGGTAACACTGGCTGAGATGTGACGTTACTTTCATGTTTTCTTTGCTTGCGTTTGTTTTATGCATTTTTTTGCCATGCCGTTCCAAAATTATCAAGGCTGTTGACATAAAGAAAGAAATGCCTCATCTAAGATGGGTGCTTGGTGTGACATGTGGCTTTGCCTATTTGCATGTGAATATACGCAGATTCGATTGATTAAAAGCAATATGATTAAACAGTGCGGTCCTGTGCTTATTTGCTCAGAAGATGTGTTAAATGGGACCTACTCCATAGTCAATGTTTCAAGGATTGTAGCTTAAATTTGATGATAGCCCTAAAAATAATGTGTTGTTAAGGTCCATCTTCTTTCCTTGAATGTTACTCTGATCACATTTGGGTGGTGTAGTCCAGGGATGCCCAACAGGTCAATCGCGATGTACCGGTTGATCGCAGGGTGTCCCTGGTCAGTCATGGTTGATCGTGGGACCCTCCCCCCACCCAAAAAAACTCAACAACTCTGGTTCATCCTCTCCCCAAAAAGCTCAACAACTTTGGCTCATTCTCCCCCCAAAAAGCTCAAGAATTTTGTCTCATCCTCCCCCCCCCCAAAAAAGCCCATCAACTTTGTTTCGTCCTCTCCCCACCCCCCCACCCCGGCCAAAGCTCAACAACTCTGGTCAATCCAATGGGTGGATCACTGCCAGTTTTTTTATAGTGGGAGTAGATCGCAATCCCTTGGAAGTTGGACATGCCTGGTCTAGTCCATCAACATTCTAGGGGGTGCTTATATTCTTGTTTGCTGTGCTTCTTCAGTTTGATGGAAAACAGCAAATCGTTAATAGAAACTTCGTGATTTTGAAAGGTGTACTGCATTGTGATGTGTGCAGCACAGTCCCATTCCTGTTTACTCAGGAGTATTGAGCTCAGTTGAGCTTGTAGAACACATATTTTGGGCTCATGACGCAAAGAGAGAGAAGAAGTAAAGTTGATACTGGAAGATGGATTTTATAAAATGGAAAAACCAGACATCTTCAAATCTTGTGATGAAGTTCTCAAAAACTTTTTAAAAAAAATGTTCAAAATTGCATTTAGTAGGAAAAGCGTGTACAGAAAAATGTGTACGTTAGAGAAATTAACATACTAAGTTAACATACTAAAATGCATTATATTAAGGGACCTGGCTTGCAAAAACTCTGTATAATAGGCAAAATTGCATACATTAAGAACTTTTGTGTACTTTTTGTACACAAAAAGTTGTACAAAGTTTTGTGCGGTTTTTTTTTTTTTTTAATTACAAACTGTGCAGAAGTGGAGAAAACTGAACTTAAAATTGGGGAGAAAATTTATTTAATTATTCCCCTAGATGTATATACTGCTTGTAATAAAGCCTCAAAGTGGTTTACAAAAAGAATAAAACAATAAGTAAAAAAGAATCTCTTAAAAAGAATGATTTTAAACATTAAAAAATTAAAATCAACAAGAAGCTAGAAAGCAGATTAAACACATCAACGTTCTACGTGTCTGGTGTCTTTTTTAGAAGGCCCAAAACGAGTATATACAGCAAAGTCTCCTGCCTGAGATCAGTAGGCAGGAAGTGTGGGTGCTTCTACATTAAAAGATCAATTTCATACAGACGTGGAATACATATTACCATATTTTTCACCCCATAAGAGACACTTTTTCCTCCTAAAAAGTAAGGGGAAATGTCTGTGCATCTTATGAAGTGAATGCTGCTCAGAGGAGGGACGGACAGGAGCCATGGCTCCCCTTCCATGGCTTACACAGGTGTAAAGCAAGCACAGCGGGAGCCGTGCAATCCCTCGGCCCCCACGCTCGGCTGCCCCATTGGGATGGGTGGGTGGGCGCGCACCACCCTCTTGGGATGACGCTCGCGTGGGCGATGTCCCACATCCCCACAGGCGACATGCCACCATGCAAGACCCTCCCTCCACCACTGGTCTTGCCAGGGCAGTAGTGCCTGCCTTTGCAGGAGTGTGAAATTTGAAGGGTGGCTGTGGTTTGATCCTTGTGTTGTGTACAAAGGTATGAATTATGTAGGTTTGACTTAAAATGGGAATTGAACCAGATTTCTCCCTCATTCCTCCCTCATATGAAAGCCCCCAGAGCTCTCTACAATCAACAAAAAGGAAGAAAGTCCCACTTATTTTTGCTTTATTAAAATAATTCTGTAGGGCCAAACCATACAGTCCTTGGATCTAAGAGACTCAATGTGGGAAGCTCATATATTTCCATTGCCTGCCCCCCTTACTAGGGGATAAAGTCTCACTTCATTTGTTCATGACAGTGATGATGGTTCTTAATGCCACTGTTGACTACTGTTCACTTTACATGGTTGAAATATGCTGATATACTGGTAGTTTATTAAATAGTTTAGTACAACATTTGATTCAGAATACAGTGGTACCTCAGGTTACATACACTTCAGGTTACATATGCTTCAGGTTACAGACTCCGCTAACCCAGAAATAGTACCTTGGGTTAAGAACTTTGCTTCAGAATGAGAACAGAAATCGTGCAGCGGCAGCAGGAGGCCCCATTAGCTAAAGTGGTGCTTCAGGTTAAGAACAGTTTCAGGTTAAGAACGGACCTCTGGAACGAATTAAGTACTTAACCCGAGGTACCACTGCATTTTTTTTTCTTTTATTCCTCTAAAAGCTAGGTGCGTCTTATGGTCGGGTGCATCTTATGGAGCGAAAGATACGGTATGTGGCACATGTAACAGTGCCAGGTCCACGTAAGTGGAGTGAGGCATCCCTCGCTTAGATCATGGAATTGTACAGTTGGAAGAGACCACGAGGGTCATCTAGCCCAATCCCCTGCAATGTAGGAATCTTTCACCCAATGTGGGGCTCGAACCCACAACCCTAAGATTTAGAGTCCTATGGTCTAAATACGTAAGTTGGGCCATTCTTGTCTTAACCCGTTGCTGCATTCAGTACACCCTGCTGTATCTTCTATTGGGGATGAGAATACCTATTAGGCAGGTTCTCCAAGGCACACAGTCAAGTCATAGGCCAGAGTCAACCTCCCGTTCGCCGATGAAAGAGGGTGTTTGTATTCGTTGCCCATTGTGCATTTCCTCACACCATTTCAACACTTGCCTTCTGCCAGGCTCCCCTTGCTCAGCTGAGGAAGATATTTATAAAGTATGTTTCCAACGGCGGCGCTTAGCTGCAAATTAGCTTACATTATTTGCGTGGCGGAGCACGGAATGTCTTGGCTGGCAGAGGAACGCTCAATTAAGAGGCTAGCATAAATAGTCTTCTGCTCCCGAGGATCTCAGTGTGATCTATGGCGCCATGAGTTGGCTCTTCGAGAGCAGCAGCTGTTGCGAGAGCTTTCCAAGTCCTAGTAGCTTGGGTGAAGAATGAAGTCAATCTTCAAAGAAGTTCCTTTTTGTCTGGGAGGAAGGGTGAGAAATTAGGAGGCATGATTGCTGTCCCTCGAGATCCCTTTGTCAAGCGGTTTTCTGAAATCCTCTCGTGTTTCAACCATTTGGCATCATCCCCGATGTTCTGAAGAGCTGGTTTCCAAACTGGCAGCATGTTCAGTAGTCTGTGTGCATGCAGTTACGTCACAGAGTTTGCATCTTAGGAGCAAAATGCTGAATTTGGAAGCTTGTTCATTTAAAGCAGAGAGAGAAATTCATGGCCCTCTAGATGCTTTTGGATTCCAACTTCCATCAGTCCCAGCTAACAGTGGCTTATGATAAAGGGTGATGGGAATCGAAGCCCAGCAGCAACTGAAGGACCACAGGTTTCTTTCTTTTTTAAAAATATATGCTTTATTGGTTTTAAAAACTGTGTAACATAAGTAATCAATAGAAAAGGAAAAAGAACTGCTGGAAGAAAAAGACGATGGGCTAAAACTCAAAAAAGTTGAAGAAATCCGAAATCACCTGACAGACTGGATGCAATATTTCCAATTGAATGAGACCTTCCAAAAAGATTTTTCTACAGAACCTTCGAGACTTGAAAAAGATTTGATTCAAATTAAATATAAAAGGTAAAGGTAAAGGGACCCCTGACCATTAGGTCCAGTCGTGGCCGACGCTGGGGTTGCGGCGCTCATCTCCCTTTATTGGCCGAGGGAGCCTGTGTACAGCTTCCGGGTCATGTGGCCAGCATGACTAAGCCGCTTCTGGCGTACCAGAGCAGCACACGGAAACGAAGTTTACCTTCCCGCCAGAGCGGTACCTATTTATCTACTTGCACTTTGATGTGCTTTTGAACTGCTAGGTTGGCAGGAGCGGGGACCGAGCAACGGGAGTTCACCCCGTCGCGGGGATTCGAACCGCCGACCTCCTGATCGGCAAGTCCTAGGCTCTGTGGTTTAACCCACAACGCCACTCACATCCCAAATTAAATATAAACCACTCTCTAAAATATATAGGCTACTCCTTGACTGGGAGGTCAAGGAGGAAGAAGTCAAATCCGTAATGGTGCAGTGGGCCAGGGACTTTGGCTGCAACATCCAGATGGAATCATGGGAGAGGCTTTGGAGGGAAGATATAAAATTCACGGAAGGACCACATCTCTGATTTAAAACAATGACTAATTGCTGCTTAGCCCTTGGCAGTCACACCAGCTTTGCCTCTCCATTGGCAGCAATCCATGAATCCTTGGCTCGCTGCAGTGTCCCAGCCTAGGATCACAGCTTTTTCCTCCTGAACAAACCGTGCTTGTGAAACCATGGTTTGCTGATCACGGTTTGCTAGGGAGAAACACACTGTGATTCTGGTTCAGGCATAACAACAAGCCAAGGACTATGGGTTTGTGCTTCTGCTCACAACATGGGTGGAGCACTGGACAACAGGCTCTTGCACGCTGTTTGACCCCCAGAAGGGCCATTAACAAAATTTATCACTGTGTGCAAACTGGGCCTTTGGCTATACATATGCACAATACACACTTGTGCGCGCACGCACACACACACGCAGACTTTTACCTGGCATTGTCCAGGAATTCAAAAAAATAATAATCAGTGCAGCTTTGAAAAGATCAGTCTACCATCTTTGTTCAAAATGGTTCCACTTGTACCCAAACATAGATAAAAACCTGCTCCTTGATCTCAGGAATCACCATGCAAGATTTGGTTATGATATCTTTATTACAGTAGAACCTCGGTTTGCGAATGTGATCCATGCAGGAGGCACATTTGCAACCCTCAGCGCTGCGTCTGCGCACGCGTGGGTCGCGATTCAGCGCTTCTGCGCATGCGCAAAGCACAATTTAGTAGTTCTGCGCATGTGCGAGCGCCAAAACCTGGAAGTAACCTGTTCTGGTACTTCCGGGTTTGGTGCAGTGCACAACCCGCAAACACGTAACCTGAAGCATCTGTAACCCGAGGTACCACTGTATTATTAATATTAACCTTCACAGCTCAGTTGGTTAGAGTGTGGTGTTGATAATGCCAAGGTTGAAGGTTCATTCCCCATATGGGGCACCTGCATATCCTTGCATTGCAGAGGGGGCTTTCTTTTGGGTTTCTCCATTGACTTCTTTTATTTATTGTTATATGATTAATTTTCTAGTACCTGTGCTGATTCTTGTTTGGCCAGGTACGCTGGTTGTGTATTTTGGTGTTGTTTTATTAAATTACGGATTTAAAGTATTTTGTTAGCCAAACTGGGGGCCTTTAGGGCAAAAAGGAGAATAAAAATATTATAAATAAAAACACACACATGCACATACAAACGTACACGTTAACTAACACATTTTTGTATTACTCCTCCTTATCCTTAGCAGCTATAAATGCTCTACATTAATAAAAATGCACATTGTGCAGAAAAACAAAACACAGCCCCAGCAATCACTGGAGGTGGGGAAGCAAAACATTACAGTGAGGAAAAGATGTGATAAAAGCAGCTTGCATGGAATCAGTTCACAAGTATAAAAGATCAGTGAATTTCCCTCCTGAGTATTGTTGCTTTAACGTCTTATTCTAAAAACTATACAGTAATTCTTGAGCCGTACTTAGGCTGGATCTGTACAGTAAGCCTGCAACTTACGTGGGAGTTACGTTCCAGGGGTAGTAAAAGTAAAGGTAAAGGGACTCCTGACTGTTAGGTCCAGTTGCAGACGACTCTGGGGTTGGGGCGCTCATCTTGCTTTACTGGCCGAGGGAGCCGGCGTACAGCTTCCGGGTCGTGTGGCCAGCATGACTAAGCCACTTCTGGCGAACCAGAGCAGCACACGAAAACGCCGTTTACCTTCCCGCCGGAGTGGTAACTATTTATCTACTTGCACTTCACATGCTTTTGAACTGCTAGGTTGGCAGGAGCAGGGACCGAGCAATGGGAGCTCACCCCATCATGGGGATTCGAACTGCCGACCTTCTGATCGGCAAGTCCTAGGCTCTGTGGTTTAACCCACCTACAAAGTGGGAATAAGATAGTCCATTCTATCAGTGCAGAATTCTATGTGACTTCAAAATAACAGCAAACCACATGGTCTCGCTCTTTTTAAAGAACAGAAAACTTGCAGGCGCCAAGGGCTAGCTAGAGTCTTCCTCCTCCCAGGCTAGCTTTTTTCTCTCTCAGGGATTCCCCCCCCCCCCCCATTAGGGATTACAGTGGTAGATTGGTTCTCGAACGTAATCTGTTCTGGAAGACCGTTTGACTTTGGAAATGTTCGAAAACCGAGGCGCAGCTTCCCATTGGTTGCAAGAGCTTCTTGCACTCAGAGGAAGCCGCGTCGCATGTTTGAGTTCCGAGGTGTGTTCAAAAACAGAAGCATTTCGGGTTTTCGGCGTTTGAGAACTGAAACGTTCGACAACGGAGGCAGTCAAGAACCGAGGTATCACTGTAAAAGAATTGATTCCCCCACCCGGAATTTGAAATGATACAGTGCCCTCCTCTCTACAACCATGGGTCTTTTGCCATCTCATTCTCCTTCATGGGTAGGCAGGCCTCGTCGGAGAAAGAATGTTCATAAAACTGGGGCTGTAACTGACAAGGCCCTGCTATTCTTTCTCACCACCACTCCAGTGGAAAAATCTTACATTCCTGAATGGATCCACAAGGATGATTTAACATTTATTTTAATAGGATTAAAGTATGGCTAACTGATGATACTGCCCCGCAGGCAAGTATGTATGCCTTGGGCACATGAAAATTCCTGCATAAGTGTAAACATGGGAATGGAAAGACAATTTTGCTGAGATGCACATCATTAGCATTCATGAATAGTTTTTAGTTTGGGCTTTTAGTTTTTGTTGTTGTTGTTTAGTCGTTTAGTCGTGTCCGACTCTTCGTGACCCCATGGACCAGAGCACGCCAGGCACTCCTGTTAGTAGCTTCGAGAACACTGTCCAACCATCTCGTCCTCTGCCGTCCCCTTCTCCTTGTGCCCTCCATCTTTCCCAACATCAGGGTCTTTTCCAGGGAGTCTTCTCATCTCATGAGGTGGCCAAAGTATTGCAGCCTCAGCTTCAGGATCTGTCCTTCCAGGGAGCACTCAGGGCTGATTTCCTTCAGAATGGAGAGGTTTGATCTTCTTGCAGTCCATGGGACTCTCAAGAGTCTCCTCCAGCACCATAATTCAAAAGCATCAATTCTTTGGCGATCAGCCTTCTTTATGGTCCAGCTCTCACTTCCATACATCACTACTGGGAAAACCATAGCTTTAACTATACGGACCTTTGTTGGCAAGGTGATGTCTCTGCTTTTTAAGATGGTGTCTAGGTTTGTCATTGCTTTTCTCCCAAGAAGCAGGCTTCCTGGCCTTATTAGGAAGAAACAAACCACAACTCCAGTTTCAGACATCACAGGGAGGCAAGCTTAATTGCAGCCTCCTGGCTCGTTGCTCCTCCTTGCGCTGCAGAATGAACAAAAGCAGGAGTAATTTCACATCATGCGCTAGCACATCACCCATGCACCACGAACCCTGATAAGACAGCAACCTTGACTTACCTTGGCGTGCAAATGCAGCCTCTGCCTAAGGGGCGTGAGTGTATAAGAAGCAGAGCCTTCCTCCTATAAGGACACCTCTGTTTCTTATGCGATATTTGAAAGCCACCAGCAGTGGTGATTTCGTGGGATTCTGCCCATGGGGTGTGAAATTGTGCAACAGCTAACAAAGCTGCCTCTGCCTTCTTTCTCTGTTTCACTGACTCCCGCTGCTGCCTGATCAGAAATGCTGAGTCAGTCCTGTGCTAGCAGCTGAAAAGCCGAGTCAGACTGAGGACGTCTCCTTCAAGCCTGCCAAGGAGAAGACCTCAGCTTTTAAGGGCCAGTCTGCCTTGATAACTGCATGCTTAGAATTGGCCAGAGACCAAGCTGTCTGTCTGTATAACTGTCAGGGATCTAACAAGGGCATGGAATTAATTTAGCATTCTAGCAGGTAAAAGGGGTTAGCATATAAATATGTAACTATCCACCATTGCCACATCAACTGTTAGGCCTCCTGCAGTAGGAAGTGTCTCCAACTGGTGCTTTTGGAAGGAAGACAGGAATCTTGCTTACTTTCCTTTAGAATCGGGGGAGTGGGGGAGCGATAGTTAGACCAAATGTTGCAGTTTTGCAAATCTGGATTCTGTACATGCGGGCAGCTATACCAAAACCTGGCATGCTTTTGCTGTAATTGTGATGTTTTGCTCATTTTGTTTTAGTTGCTGTTTTGTTAACGGTGTTTTATAGATTGTAGTTGTTTGATTGATTTGTTCATTGTTCTATGTGATTCATGTTGTATCTTTTATTATGTTATGTGTAGACCACTTTGAGATTCATTTGAATGAAACTACAATCGAAATACAATAAATCAAACCAAATCGTCATGTTCATCCTCCAACCGGGAAAGCTTTCTTGCTGTCAAGCTACATCAGGAGCATTATGGATAAAGGTTTTAAGCCTTTCTCACCAAACTATCTGCATTCTCACATTTTATTTTACTTTCTTACCAGGCCATCGCGCCAAATTTGGCCCTATCAGGACTTGTGGTGTTTCTTGCTTGCTTGTTTTACATCTGTGACAGCAATGAAGTATGTAAACAATTTTCAGGCTAGTTAACCCATGATGCAGTGTGAATTCAACCAAGTATATATGTATGACAGCATGTGGAACTCCCGGAAAAGCAGTCACTGAATGGATGATGCAGAAACTCTTCCCAATGAATAAAAATCTGAATTCCTCCGATTTGCACACAAGTAACCGGCACAACTAGTCTTGGACTCGTTCACTGTATTTCAAGTGTTCAGGCACGAGTTCTGCTGCTTTTGTAGCTGAAACAGCACCATCCATTCACAGGAGCAAGGATATCAGCAGGCGTTGAGGAATCCCCAGGTTTGCAGAAGTGCATAAAGAAACTCTTTAGGAAAAACTACAGCAGAAGGAGCCTAAAATTGGCCTGTTGGAGGCTCAGTGGCCATGGAATCTTGACCGACTGTTTTGTTAAGGGGGGGAGGCAGGATGCAGGGAAATGGAAGGGAGTATCATCGAGAGGGGGTTGGCTGGCTGACTCGGAACAGTGAACAGGAAAAATTCACACTGCAACGTTTTGTTGCAGCCCCCCCCCGACTCATAAGATCTCTAAATCGGCTTCAACCCAAGTACTTCTGCTGAACAAATTGGGCCGTTGCAACGATTGCCACAGGGTTGCAGGGTTGCAAAACGTTGCTAAATTTGAAGGCATTTCTTGCCATTTTGCTGTCACATTAAGGTCACAGCTGTCACAGCAGTTTAGTAGCGTAACTGCAGCATGCATGCCCTTAAAATACCACATCTCTTAAAAATGTGGTGCATTGCAGCAATCTAGTATTCTTAGTGAGCTCAAGCAGTTTGGGAACAGCCTTAGGGAGTTGTGGGTCTCGGGGCAAGCAGATTTCCTCAGCATGTGATTGGATGATACTTTCACGGGGGGGGGGGGGTGGCGAGCAGAAAAAGCGTTAAGGGTCTCCACTGAAATTCATGTAGGCTGGTGACATAATCTGAAACCAGTAGAAGGTCCAGTGGACAGAAGGTGGGGTTTTCCAGGCCCAACATAGTCCTTTGCCCTTGTTCACAACTAGTGAAAGCATGTGTGTCCTTTAGGGGCACAGCTACCCCATTCAGGACCAGGGAGTCCCCCACACCTGCCCTCCCCCTGCCCCCCAAGAGACAGTGCTTCGGTCTTGTTGGGATTCAACCTCAATCCATGGACCGCCAATGGATGCTAAAAAGGCAGCAGAAATAATGGCACCTGCCTTTCAAGGGAAGGAATTCCACAGGGTAGATGCCACAACTCTAAAGGCCTGATTCCTCTCCTGATATGATGGATATCTACAGGAGGTCCTCACATGCAGAACACAGTGATCAAGGATTATATAAAACAGTGGGACAATATTTCAGGTGTCCTGGTCCCATTGTGCTTTGCACACCAGGCATCAGCACCTTGAACTTAACCTGGTAGCTACGATACATGTGCACACTCAAAACACACAGACACACACTGCCAGTTAGCTTTGGAGACACTTTGCTACACAATGAAGCACTCCAGGTGTTTCCGGAATCGAATAAAAGAACCCAATCCTAATCACTGTTTACTTGGAAGTCTCATTGTTCTCGCTGCTTAGGATGGTAGCCAAAAATCACACCACATGTTCAAACGTTTTGAAAAGGCAGGGTGGGGGTTGAAGGGAGAGGAAGAAGAAGGAAGGCAGAAGGAAAACGGAACACTGGACCACATTGCGTAAACTTCTGAAGCTGCCTTGTTCCTGAATTAGGAACAAGGGGGGGGGATGCTTGTCATGGGCAAACTTCCAGATGACCTCTTTATTGAGCATTCATCCTGATCTTTCTGCACAAAGTGCAAGTGGTAGATACACCACGTCCGGTCCTTTATTGAGCATTTATTCTGATTTGCTTAGCGTGAGGTTCTATGATAATGAGCTTTCATTCCGCACCAATCCTGATTTGCTCGTGGGGTGTTTACATGTCTTCTTCCTCCAGGCTGCCTCCAAACTGCCAGTGGCTCGCAGGAGGGATACAAGTACTAACCAGAATGTTTAGGTTCCTTGGATTCTGCCATAGGGTGAAGGTCCGTCCCCCATTGCATCTAGCTCTACTGTTTTATCCCTATAGAACTGACCCTCCCATTTGGCAGCTTGAGGCACCTTGTCAAGTGGCAGATGCCAGGAGAGTGGGAGTCGGTGCCAAGTTGCTTGTGGGCAGTGCTGTGCGAGCCACCCAGCCTGCCAGGTGCCTCCTCTGGCAGCCTGTTCTCCTCGGCTGAGATGGACAACACTGTCCTGTTGTCAGTTGCTGAAGCTGCCAGGCTCCAGCCAGCTTCTATATACACAGGATGATGTGGAGAGAGGCCACCATATTGCCCTTCTTGTCAGGCAGCAAAATGGCTTGGGTTAGCCCTGCAGTTCTCAGGCTGGCTACATTTGGGTGGTACAGCCAGTGCCGGATTTATGTATAAGCTAAACAAGCTATAGCTTAGGGCCCCACTCTCTCTTGGGGGCCACCAAAAAAAAATTAAAGGAAAAAACTGGATGTACATTTCCAAAATATAAGATAAAAAACAAATAAAATAAAACCTACATACAGCAACAGTGTTCTGTGTTGTGTAGGCTCCTATGATGTAAGTCATGGGCTCCACCTGCTAGCCTGGTTTGCTCATTTCTATATATATGGTGCCTACATTCTGCATGGACTGGTTGCATGGCAACATGTGCAAATGGCTTTAGATACCTATTAGGTCCATAAATTACCATATAGCACATATTCAACTCAAAAAACAGCTACAATTTATTGTTGACAAAGGACAGCTGGGCATACAGTCATACCTCGGGTTGCGAATGTGATGCGTGCGGGAGACATGTTTGCAACCTGCAGTGTTCACAGCCTGAAGTGCCGCGTCTGCGCGTGACTCAAGTTGACGCTTCTGCGCATGCTCATGATGTCATTTGGTACTTCTGTGCATGCGCGTGCATGCACAGAAACCTGGAAGTAACCCGTTCCGGTACTTCAGGTTCGGCGCGGTCCACAACCCAAAAACATGCAACCTGCAGCGTTCGTAACCCAAGGTATGACTGTATAAAGGGCCCCATTACTTTCAGTAGCTTAGGGCCTCATCAAACCTAAATCCGGCCCTGGGTACACCTAAGTTCTTCCTTGGCTTGGAGAAAGCTTTCTAGGACCACATTTGAGAAGCCTCTGATTTCATCAGAAGCGCTTATGATACACGAGAGCAGTACTCAACAGCTTTTAACTGTCCACTCACTTCAGCAGCATTGTGCTTGAGAAGCTGTTCTGGAGATCGCAGTATAGATTTTGCAGGCTCCTAAGTAGATATTTATGCAATGCAAAGCCTTTGAGCTGCAGAGGGGGTTGCGGGGAAGGCAGGGGGAAGAGAAAAGATGGGAGTAGTTCTTTTATTTCTAATGATTGTTTACATTTCCCCCTTACCACCCTATACTTTTTATATCTGCATCTCTCTCCCTCCCTTTCTGCAGTGAGGCAATCCAACCTCCTCTAATTTTATACAGGGGACCGCAGAAAGCAGTGGCTGACATAACACGAAAAATTGCAGATGTTTCAGAGTTCAGAGCAGGAAACAGACAGCTCGTTTTTCCATAGCTCAAGGCCAAGTTCAGTATTGGGCACAGAGCAGTTAGTGGAACAGAATGGTCTGGAATAAGGCACATTTCCCAGCATCCATGCAGTGCTTTTGGGGTTGCTGCTTACACTTTGCGAAAAAAGAGGAAATGCGTCATCAAACAGGAGGACAAGCGAGGACACTTTCTTGCGTCTCTGAAAATGTAGAAATAATCCACTATAATTTTTCCAATTTTTAGAATTTGCAAATTTAATAAAGGAAAAGAAGGGAAGGGGGGGGGGGTAGAGTAACATAAAATACTTATTTATTGCACTGATATCCCACTTTTTTCATCAAGTTGTTTGAGGTTCTCCCTCTACCTATTTTATCCTTGCACTCTAACCCTGTGAGGTAGTCAAAACAAAATAAAATAAATAAAATAAAATTAAAAATTAAAAAAATCCTTCCAGTAGCACCTTAGAGACCAACTAAATTAGTTGTTGGTATGAGCTTTCGTGTGCATGCACACGAGGTAGGTTAGTCTAAGAAATGTTGACTGGCCCAAGGGCACCCAGTGAGCTTTATGGGTGAGTGGGGACTAAAGGTAAAGGTAAAAGACCCCTGGACGGTTAAGTCCAGTCAAAGGCGACTATGGGGTTGTGGCGCTCATCTCGCTTTCAGGCTGAGGGAGCCGGTGTTTGTCCATAGACAGCTTTCCGGGTCATGTGGCCAGCAGGACTAAACTGCTTCAGGTGCAACAGGACACTGTGACAGAAACCAGAGTGCACGGAAACACCATTTACCTTCCTGCCACAGCAGTACCTATTTATCTACTTGCACTGGCGTGCTTTTGAACTGCTAGGTTGGCAGGAGCTGGGACAGGACAACGGGAAGCTCACCCCGTTGCGGGGATTTGAACTGCCAACTTTCCAGTCGGCAAGTCCAAGAGGCTCAGTGGTTTAGACCACGGCGCCACCCGCATCTCAGTCCAACACTCTAACCACTACACCACACTGTCTCCAGAAAAAATGAAACTTACATCTTAAGTTAATATAAGCCCTCCAAATGGCCAGATAGGTTTTACCACAAAACTGACGTCTATGTGAAGTATGTTTAAATATAGCCAGGGCCATAAGGTACTCGGACCATTGTGCAATGGGCAGTGCTTATTTATCCTTCCAGACTCAAAGTATACCGTATTTTTCTGTGTATAAGACACCCCCATGTATAAGACGCCCCCTATTTTGGGGAGTCCAAATTAAGAAAACACCCCTCGCCACCACCTGTGTATAAGACAAGCCCCAATTTTAAACCTACCTTTTTGGTTAAAAAAAAACCAACCTTAGTCTTATACACAGAAAAATACGGTAAGTCTCTTGGCAACCATATAAAGTAGGACACATGGCTGCCCCTGAAGCACTTTGGAAAGAAAGGTGCAGAGAACTTGGTGCGGGCAAATCCATTCTGGTGGTGTTCAGTGCATCTATGTTTCTACAGATCTATTGGGGAAGTGTGTATAAAATGCATATATTTGTGCAAACAATGTACAGAATTGCATTATATTATGGGGAATTGGTTGCAAAAATGTGTAACTTGGAGAATATACTCTCTAAATTGCTGGTAAATTTTCATTAGGGCTTGAAAAACAGCAACGACGCAAACAGATGCAAATACAGTCATACCTCATGTTACGTCCGCTTCAGGTTGCGTTTTTTTAGTCTTGCGTCCTGCAGCAACCCGGAAGTACTGGAATGGGTTACTTCTGGGTTTCGCTCCTCACACCTGCGCAGAAGCGCCAAATCGTGCCATGCGCCTGTGCAGACACAGCACTTCGAGTTGTGGGCTTTTCACATTACGGGCGGGCCTCCGGAAAGGATCCTGTCTGTAACACGGGGTACCACTGTATGTGGAAAACCAAGAATCTGAAAGAATAAATTTTTTTGACAGATTTGTTGAGCCCTCTTGCCATCTTGTATTGATGCATAGCAGGTCTGGACAACTGTTGTCCCTCCATATGTTAGAATCAAAGAATTATACAGTTGGAAAGGACCCCAGCGGTCATCCAGTTCAAACATCCTGTAATGCGGGAGTCAGAGCTAAAGAATTCCTGCCGGATGGCCATCCAAATTGTTTAAAAACCTCAAATGAAGACGAGCCCCCTGCCTTCTGAGGTAGCCTATTCCACTGTCAAACAGCTCTTGCTATCAGAAAGTTCTTCCCAATGTTTTTCGTTGGAATTTCCTTTCTTGTAGCTTGAAGTCATTGGTTTGGGTCGTATACTCTGGAGCAACAGAAAACACGCTTGCTCCATCTTCCATGTGGCAACCCTTCAGATCTTTGAAGATGGCTATCGTATCACCTCTCGGTGTTCTGTTCTCCAAGCTAAATACACTAAACTGTTCCTCATAAGGCTTGGGTTTCCAGACCTTTTATCAACATGGCCACCGTCTTCTGCACACTTGTTGCAGAAGTACAAGTCCGATTAGCCCCAGCAAGCACGGCCAATGGCCAGGAATAGATAGGAGCTGAAGTTCAGCAACTTCTGGAGGGCCAGAATCTTCCCTGTCCCTGTTTTACAGTACTGTGTGTATGTCTTTATTGCATTGCATGTTTTGTTGTGCACCGTTTTTATATTCTACATGGGTGGGTGGTATATGATTGCTTTTGTAATGAATGAATGGAATGGAATACTTTGTGTAGTCCTACCACCATCAAAGCTCTCCTCAACACCCCTCCAACCTAAAACAGCTCAGCAGCGGAATAACAATTGATTTCTCCTGTTGTGGATGCTAGGATCCGAACCAATGGATTCAAGAACTTTCTGACAGTAAGAGCTGTTTGACCGTGGAACGGACTCCATTGGAAGGTGGTAGGTTCTCCTTCCTTGGGATTTTTTAAGTAGACGTTGGATGGCCAACTGTCATGGATGTTCTAGCTGAGATTCCTGCTTTGCAGAGGTTTGGACTAGTTCCCCTTGGGGGTCCCTTCCTACTTTATGATTCTATGATTATTGCGTATTTGTCTGTATCTTTTTGTGCCTGGGATCGTACTTCTTGAAGAGTCATCCTGGGAGCAGCACGTATTTAGCTGCGGTCATGCTTGGCCCGGTTCACTTTTTGTATGCGGTCTGCCGTCATCTGTATCCTGGGACGTTTAGTTAATGAAACAACTTCTCGCCAGATACAGGCCCCACCCAGCCTTGAGGGGGGAGGCACGGCGCCAGGGTTTGCAGCCAGCAACACCAAGTATTGCGTTTTAATCACTAGATTAAGTTTTCCCCCTAATGCTTTTCCTTTTCGCTATCGCCAAGCATGTCATGTTATAAAACAGTAACATTTGTTAAGCAAGGCTTGGCTGGCATCGGCAAACCCCCTCGCCCCTGGCTGTGTCGATAGCGGAGTGAACATTTGGCTTGACAGGCTGCCAATATAGACTCCCTGGAAATCAAATTGGGCCAATGGGGGGGGGGGGAGTAGCTGGGAGAGAACAGGCTTGTCTGTGGATGTACAAAACGCAGAGAGAAACAGAATGAACACAGGAGATGGAGAACAAAGGGTGACAAGCTAAAGACACAGAGCGTGATCTAGCCAAAAGTTACGCACAAATGTTTTTTAGTCCTCGTAATTTCAGTAAGTGTGTGCAGAAAATCTATCCTCTGTCTCCATATTATTCCAGTAAAACGGATTGCTCACTTGAAGGGAAAGCCCAGTCTTGTGCAATTTTTCCATGCCTTTCCGTTCATGGGATCACATTTTTCAAAACAAGTCGTGCAATGAGCAACAAGGATTTTTGATATTATTATTATTATTTTGCAGACTGACCTGTCTGTAAACTTGGAAGTCCTTGCTTCGTGTGCACAGACCAGGTTGTAGCCTTAATTAAGTTTCTTTCCGAATGTACCTAAATGGGTTGGGGGAACACAAATGTCAGCGATTTCCCCCACCCAAAATCCCATTGCCTATTGGAAAGAAAACCACAGTCCTGACAAAATATATATAATTGTCTAATATGCAATGCTTTCTTTGCAAAGTTATTAGCCTTTGTGCTCATAAGGTAATATCCTAGCTGTAGAGTGTCAAAGCACTTCACAGGGAGGCCTGTGTGCACACCAAACATTTAAAGCAGATTTAAAGCATGTGGCTTTAAATCCTGGGAACAGTTGCATGTTAAGGGTGCTGGGGAACCACAGCCCTTTGAGGGGTAAACTACGGTTCCCATGATTTTTCGGGTGAAGCCATATATAATGTATGTGCAGGCCTTAATGTGGAGAACTACTCTCTTCTTGTAATCCTTGTAAAGTAGGGTAGGTCTATAGCCTGATAGCAAACTCGGTTCTTCTTCTAATATAGATCCTTCTGTAGTAAAAAAATAAATAAAAAACACTTTCCATGCACAAGGTATTAGCAGGTTTGCGGGTTGCAGGATTGCAATTAAAAAATAATATTTTTGAGCAGAAAAAAGACCTCAGGTAGGGGGAAATCCCTAAATACAGTCACACCTCGGGTTGCAGATGCTTCAGGTTGTGTTTTTTCGGGTTACAGACCCGCTGAAACCCACAAGTACCGGAACGGGTTACTTCTGGGTTTCGGGGGTCGCACATGCGCAGAAGTGCCAAAATGCAACCCGCGTGTGCGCAGAAGCGCTGCTGCGGGTTACGAACGTTGCGGGTTGTGAACATGCATCCCACACAGATCTCGTTCGCAACCCAAGCGTCCACTGTAACCTAATGAGGACTGTGCATGCTCATTGGCCACAGAATACTGGTTGATAGTTATGGAACGGAGGCAGTGCTGTATTTATGTACAGTGGTACCTCGTGTTGCATAACCTCCAGGTTATGGAATCTTCAGGTTATGGCCGCAGCAAACCCGAAGATTCCATAACATGTGCACAGAAGCGGTCCTCCGGTTACGGAATTTTCGGGATACGGCCAGGCCTCCGGAACGGACCCCATTCGTAACCAGAGGTAGCACTGTATAAGCTAAACAAGATTAGGGCCCCACTCTCTTGGGGGCCCGCCAAAAAATTAAAGAAAAAAAACCTGGATGTACATTTCCAAAATACAGTGGTACCTTGGGTTAAGTACTTAATTTGTTCTGGAGGTCTGTAATTAACCTGAAACTGTTCTTAACCTGAAGCACCACTTTAGGTAATGGGGGCCTCCTGCTGCTGCCGCGCTGCTGGAGCACAATTTCTGTTCTCATCCTGAAGCAAAGTTCTTAACCTGAAGTACTATTTCTGGGTTAGCGTAGTCTGTAACCTGAAGTGTATGTAACCCGAGCTACCACTGTACAAGATAAAAAACAAATCAAAATCAAACCTACATACAGTAACAGTGTTTTGTGTTGTGTAGGCTCCTGTGATGTAAGTAATGGGAACCCGGTTCCCCAGATTACGAGTCCACCGCTCTTAACCACTACACCACACTGGCTCTCTGAGCAGTAGATTCGTAATCTGGTGAACCGGGTTCGCTTCCCCGCTCCTCCACATGCAGCTGCTGGGTGACCTTGGGCTAGTTACACTTCTCTGAAGTCTCTCAGCCCTAAGTTCAGTTCCTGGCATCTGCAGATAGGCTATGTGCCCGAGACCTTGGATAGCTAGGGCCAATAAGGCTGGGCTATATGGCAGTGGGTCTGCTTCAGTGTAAGGAAACCTCTGTCTTTGAGAAAATGTCTCCCTTCTACTACTAACAACACTGTTTCATAGCACACTAGACTCAGCAGAATTTTCATCGTCTTCTCAGTTCTACATTTCATCCAGCCAGATTGCCTCCTTATAAATTTAGCTTGCTGACCTGACACAAATCCTATGACACTGTTGGCTTAATAGCATCGATTAGTAGCACGTGGCGTAAAGCCCTTTGAAGGATGTCTTGGTTTCTAAGAGGGCATCCTTATTAGAAAGCAAGTTTGGACTGGAATATCACTTCCCTCTTACAGTAAAAACGGATAAGTTACCTAAATGTCTTTTGGACTGGTGTATTCCCACTGCTCCAACCTCCGTGACAGGTTATTTCTGTGGGATTTCTGCCAACAAAGGAAGTGCGTTAGAATCATAGATACATGGAATTGTAGAGTTGGAAGGGATCCCGAGGGTCATCTAGTCCAACCCCCTGCAATGCAGGAATATCAACCAGACCGTACATGACAGATGGCCATCCAACCTCTGCCTAAAAACCTCCAAGGAAGCAGAGTTCACCACGTTCTGAGGGAGTCCATATCGTTGCCAAACAACTCTTAATGTCAGAAAGTTATTCCTGATGTTTAGTTGTTGTTGGACTCCAATGCCCATCAGCCCCAGTCAGCATGGGCAGCGGTCAGGGATGATGGGACTTGGAGGCCAACAAAGATCTGGAGGGCCACATGTTGCCCAGCCCTGTCATACACCATTCCCAGCTCCCTCAGGCCTATCAAGCCTTGACCTCAGTCCTGGCCTGTCAGTCTGAACAATATTTCGCCTTGAGTAATGGACCCTAGTGTATATGAAGTTGACTGTGCCTATTTGGGCTGCGCCGTTGCCTCTTCATCATGCCATTGTCTGCTCCAACTTGTCTGCTCCACCTTGCCTTTTTAGGTCATGCCCTTCTCCTGGCAGCTGACAACAGGCCCCTTCCAAGGCCGTATCAACCACGATTGGCCCAAGGTTGCCGAACCTCTAAGCAGAGGGAGGCAAATTGCCTCAGGCAGCGAGTTGTTAGTTAATTTATTCTTGCGTTTTGACTTCCAGGGAAGGGAAAGAGACGTTTGCGGCATCCTCTGCCTCAGGTGCCAGAATAATTTGGTGGGCTTTGGATGTTGCGCACCCTGACTTGGGAGAGGCACCCTGTATTGCTCTCCCCTCAGACATCCAAGTTTCTTGGGGCCTGTATATCTGAGGGCATTGTTGGAAACTAAAATGGCAGCTCAGGCACAGTTGCCCGGTGAGGGGAGACCACTGAAGATGTTGTGTGCTGAGGGCAGGCTTGAGTTTGGGGGCCTAAGGCAGTCAGGAATCATGGTGAAACATCCATTGTAGAAATACAGGTAGCCTCATATTGAATGGTGTGACTACTTTTAGTGAGCAGCTGGGGAGAATGCTGCCTGCACGCTTTCCCTTATGCGATTTACCGAAAGCTGGAAATTAAGAGAAAGGGACTGGAATATTTCTGAGGGGGCAAGGCCAACAAAATTTCCCTTTTTCTGTGGCTCCCCGCCTGCTGCCTGCCCCCAGGGCATTTGCTCTTTGGCTTACAGCTTGCAAAAGTTACAGAAGCAGCTGTATTGTACGGGGCACTTGAGTCTCCCTTTGGCTTTTTAATGATGTTTAACCACAAACAATGGCAGACGCTGAGTCGCTGGCTAGCAATCTGAGTGGGAGTGTGTGCTGCCCGGGTGAGAATGATACTGCTAAAGTTGCTGAACAATGCCTTTTTGTTTTCGGGTGCTTTGCATGGGGTGCTTTTTTATTATTATGATTCCTTTTTGCAGGCCCTGGATTCAGCCCCTTGTTTTCAGACTTTGTCGCAGAGGCTGTCCTTATCACTGTAGGGTAGATGTTTAACTGAAGGGCTGGATCAGACCAGTTAGTTGCCCATCTAGTCCAGCATCCTATTACCCACCATGGCCAGTTGGATGCCTTGAGGGAGCACAGAGGCAGGACACGAGGGCAGAGGTCCCCTCTGTTTGCTGCTCTAAGCAGCTGGTATCCTGTGGCATTCTGCTTCTTAAAACCAGAAGGCTCTGTATACAGTGGTACCTCTAGTTATGAACTTAATTCATTCTGGAGGTCTGTTCTTAACCTGAAACTTCTTAACTAGAGGCGTGCTTTCGCTAATGGGGCCACTTGCCACGGCTGCGCTGCCAGCACACGATTTCCATTCTCATCCTGGGGCAAAGTTCTCAACTCGAGGTAACTCTTCCAGGTTAGCAGAGTTTGTAACCTGAAGCGTTTGTAACCTGAGGCGTTTGTAACTCGAGGTAAGACTGTACTTCATGGGCAGTATCCAGCGAATGTGTTCCATCAACACAAGTATTTTCTCTTGCGCAATGGTACTTCCTCCCATTCTTTCCCCAGAAGCATTCCCCCGTCCCCCAGATCGGCTCCAGAGGTTTGAGTGGGACTTCAGAACAAATTTAGGGGGCAGGCAGAGTGTTCTGTTGTGCAAGTGGAAATCTTTGCACATTACAAGCCAGGGTAACAAATAGCCAGTGGTGTGGATTGGGGGTGGGGAATTGACTTGGGAAATTTTCTGGAGGTGAAGTCCTACGCATTGTTTGCCTCCTGGGAAGAAGAAGAAGAGTTTGGATTTGATATCCCGCTTTATCACTACCCAAAGGAGTCTCAAAGCAGATAACATTCTCCTTTCCCTTCCTCCCCCACAACAAACACTCTGAGTTGAGTGGGGCTGAGAGACTTCAGAGAAGTGTGACTGGCCCAAGGTCACCCAGCAGCTGCATGTGGAGGAGCGGAGATGAGAACCCAGTTCCCCAGATTACGAATCTACTGATCTTAACCACTACACCACACTGGCTCTTTTTTCCAGTTCTCCTAATACGGTGTTTGCAATTAACATCCATTCATAGTTGCTATTATTTGATGATAACCAAACCACATGGTATCAAATCCCATACATTAATGAATCATCGCATGAAGTGTTATTGTATGCTTCAGTTCCAGTTCTCCCAACAGCTTAAAACAGGTATAGGGAACCTTTGTCCCTCCCAATGTTGCTGAACTACATACCTCATCATCCTTGGTCATTTGCCATGCTTGCTGGACCAGTGGAAGTTGTAGTGCAGCAACATCGGGAGGGACAAAGGCTCCCCACACCTGAGCTAAACAAACCCTGAGTTGCTTGTGTTAACCAGCATAAGTAAGATTGCTCTTAATTAATGTACATCTGTAACTTGTATCCTGGCAGGTATTCTAGACGTTATATATGAATCAAAGTACTAAAGAAATGTTTTTATGTAAACTATATATCTACACACACACACACAGAGTGAGATCCAATATGAGAGCACTGGATACAAAAACACACCCAACAAAGAAATATTTCAAAAGGCTCCTAAGGATTCTGAAGAAACTTGTACAGTGGTACCTCGGGTTACATACGCTTCAGGTTACATACGCTTCAGGTTACAGACTCCACTAACCCAGAAATAGTGCTTCAGGTTAAGAACTTTGCTTCAGGATGAGAACAGAAATTGTGCTCCGGCGGCGCGGCAGCAGCAGCAGGAGGCCCCATTAGCTAAAGTGATGCTTCAGGTTAAGAACAGTTTCAGGTTAAGAACGGACCTCTGGAATGAATTAAGTACTTAACCTGAGGTACCACTGTATTTCTTTGAAATTAGCTCTCTGAGCTTGTTCCTAAAGGAGGACAAAGGAGGTCCATTCCCACCAAGGAGAAGGCCCACTGCGCTTTTCCAGATTGTGCTCACGCATTTTCACGGGTGCTTGCCTTTGTGAATGAATGATCACAACATCTGCAGTGAATATCATCACCTCTGGGTTCTCAAGTGCCTTTTCAAGGGGACTTGCAAGCATCTGCTTCAACACCCCGCAGCAAACCATTTGTTAAGCAAACTTGCTTCAGATACCCCCACCACAAAAAGAGCCCCACGGCTGCTCATCTTCTGTGATTCTTCTAGACCACCTTCCTGACTTCATCACACCTCTCCCTGCAAATTCTTTGGAGATTTAAATTTGGAACACCTCCATTCTGTTGCGCAGTTCAAGCCTACAGCACCTGTAACCTTTGCGGGGATATCGGGATTCTTGCTGCAGTCAAATTGGCTTGACTGACTGGGTGACAGGAGCCTGTGAAATAGAGTGTGGCAGACCACAATTAGGGTGCTTATTCCTAGGAGCGGGGGGGGGGGGGCGGGGAGAGACTGAGAACTTGGAAGAAATGGAAAGAGGAAAAACAAGCACACTTCTTTCTTTCTTTTTCCAGGGAGAGGGAAAGTGAAGCAACCTCCCAGCGGGCCATGCCTTTTGCATACTAAACATGAGCAGAACTGACAATGCGACAATACATGTGTGTCTGTTGCACTAAAATCCAGCAGAGACATATTGGCCAGATGGCAATGCAATAGGAGGAAGGAAGGATAATAATAATAATAATAATAAACCCTAGGCAAACACTACTTTTCCTCCTGTTATCTGAACAGAGCTGGCCCTACCATTAAGCCAGGGGCAGCCAAGGTGTTGCCCTCCAGTTTTTCGGACTGCAACTCCCATCAGCCCCAGGAAGCATGGCCAATGATAGAGGGTGATGGGAGTTGTAGTCTGGAAAACCTGGCGGGCACCACGTTCGCTATCTCTACATTAGGCACAGTAAGGCAGTCACTGTGGATGCCAGATGCTAAGGGGCAGGGACACAAGGTGTCACAGGACAAGGTGTGTGCCTTTTGGCTTGCCCTGCACCCCTTCAGCTAGCCTGCTGCCCTCTGTTGTGGTGGAGGACATTGACGCAACAGCGCATTGCCAATGTTGAAGTAAGGCTCAACTCCCAGTCTGGTTGTCTTCTGCACATGGAATAGGGGAGCAAAATGGCTTTGACTGGACCTGCATCTGACCTCATAGCCTGCATTTGGGCATTTTTAACCACTGCTTTCTTCCAAGTAGTTGCCTGACTACTACAGTGGTACCTTGGGTTACATATACTTCAGGTTACATATGCTTCAGGTTACAGACTCCGTTAACCTAGAAATAGTACCTCGGGTTAAGAACTTTGCTTCAGGATGAGAACAGAAATCGTGCTCCGGCCGTGCGGCGGCAGGAGGAGGCTCCATTAGCTAAAGTGGTGCTTCAGGTTAAGAACAGTTTCAGGTTAAGAATGAACCTCCTGAACGAATTAGGTACTTAACCCGAGGTACCGCTGTACAGATGACAAGTTACCAAGTAATAGCCTACTGCTATAGCTATTAAAACAGTCAGTCTGCCAGCAAGTGTTGCTATTTTCCAGGGACGTCCCTGATTTAGAGAAGCAGTCCCCGCTTCTGATTTGATCCCGGAACCCCACTTTCCCTTAGGATGTCCCTGTTTTCATTGGATCCAACCCCTGAGCCGGCTGAAGGCAATCTTGTACAGGGAATGTTTAATGTTTTATGGTGTTTTTATATATGTTGGAAGCTGCCCAGAGTGGATGGGGCATCCCAGTAAGATGTGTGGAGTATAAATAGTAAGAATATCATTATGGAATAGGACGTACCTATTTTCATCTGCGAACTGTTGGAGGGTTTGCTGTCAAGAACATTCCTTTTTGGTAGTTTCACTGCCCTGGATGGCTTGGGTGGGAGACGGCATGTTTTGTGGCAGCCCCTGAGCTGAAGATTCACCCTTTGACCTTAGCCTTTGACATCTGAGGTACATATTTTTGGGCCCACCTTACTCTTTTGACTGCAGTTTGTTTCAACTGCCTTTAATAATATTTTAAAATTGACAGACTTGCCCATCTCTACATGTGGGCAGCCATTATAAACACTCCTGTAACTATTTCTCTTATTGCTCTTCTTTGAAATATTATATTTGCTGCTGTTCATTTGATACGTTGCGAGTCATTGTGGGCCCAGTCTTGCGGGAAAAGTGGCATACAGATAAACGGATGATCAGAGTACCTAAGCGCGTTGAGGACACAATTAATACATTGCTTTCTTGGCTGCCAGCCATAAGTAATATTGTGAACCCTAACTACGCTGCGAGCCCTAACTGGCTTTTTTTGTTTAGCTATGAATCAGAATGCTGTACATCTCTGCTTGGTCATCACTGCTACATTTAATTATTTCCCCCTGGGCCTTTCAAGGAAAGGTGGCATCTATTAAAGGTTTAATGTCTTGCACCCCCTGCAGTGTGCATGGTGAAAAGGTGCAGCTAATAAGCTGGAACGGCTTCTCAACAAAGGCGTATACTGTGTTACATTTACAAAATTGCTCCCTTTCCTGCCGTTTCCTCGTTTATTAATGCCCCTTGCGCACTGTTTATACTGAGTCGGCGTGGGGGAGAGATCTGGTTCCAGCAGGGTATTACAATGGGGTGTTGTCGACCCTTAGCCAGAACACAGAACAGAGCATAAAGACAATGAGTATTTTGTCTGTTTTTTTCCTTATAGCTGTTTCATGTAGGGCATTTTTCCTACCTGGGTTTACAGGGATGTAAGCATGTGATTAGGACACTCACCTGATTAAAGGAGCATTGTGTATTCCGGTCAATTCATCTGGCATCCTCAAGTCAGTAACACCTGAGAAGATGCTTTCTAATTCTAAGGTTGCCAGTTCGAATCCCTATGAGACGCTGTGCGAGTTTTGTTAGCCCCCAAAATGGAAGGTGATGGAGGTCCCAGGCAAGGAGGATTGGCAACTTAAGATTTTAGGACATGGGTAGGCAAACTAAGGCCCAGGGGCTGGATCTGGCCCAATTGCCTTCTAAATCCGGCCCATGGATAGTCCGGGAATCAGTGTGTTTTTACATGAGTAGAATGTGCCCTTTTATTTAAAATGCATTTCTGGGTTATTTGTGGGGCATAGGAATTCGTTCATTTCCCCCCTCCAAAATATAGCCCGGCCCCCCACAAAGTCTGAGGGACAGTGGACCAGCTCCCTGCTGAAAAAGTTTGCTGACCCCTGTGTTACGATGTGCAGAACTAGCAGGTTTAGCACATAGAACAAGAGAGCAAGTAGAACATGTATTCAAAGAAGAGTGGAAAATATGTATTGAGGACAGTGGTACCTCGGGTTACATACGCTTCAGGTTACATACGCTTCAGGTTACAGACTCTGCTAACCCCGAAATAGTGCTTCAGGTTAAGAACTTATTTCAGGATGAGAACAGAAATTGTGCGGCAGCAGCGGGAGGCCCAATTAGTTAAAGTGGTGCTTCAAGTTAACAGTTTCAGGTTAAGTACGGAGCTCCGGAACGAATTAAGTACTTAACCCGAGGTACCACTGTTTATGGGAAATAATTGTATAAGGGCAAAAGCCCTGGCAGCATTAAGATAAATTCAACAGTGTAATTAATATTGGAGCGATGTAAGATTAAAATGGTTAAAGTAAAATATGAAGGAATGATAGATAAGCAAAATGGACCATGGAAGGAGGAGAGAAGTCACTGGAGATATAATATTATGTAAAATGTTTATTTTGAGGTGTAAAATTGGGGTGGGGGATTACGAGTGTGTGTGTGTGTGTGTGTGTGAGAGAGAGAGAGAGAGAGAGAGAGAGAGAGAGAGAATCCCCGTGAGACTGCTGCTTTGAGAGCCAAGTGAGGCTGTGCCTTTGAAAACTCTGGTTATGAACTTAATTCGTTCCGGAGGTCCATTCTTAACCCGAATCCGTTCTTAACCTGAGGCTAATGGGGCCTCCTGCTAATGGGGCCTCCCGCTGCTGCCACGCTGCCACCACGCGATTTCTGTTCTCATCCTGAGGTAAAGTTCTTAACCCAAGGTACTACCAGGTTAGCGGAGTCTGTAACCCGAAGTGTTTGTAACCTGAGGTACCACTGGCGCCTACCTGGGTGGTGCTGGAACTGAGTTCTGGCTGAAAAAAAGCCCTGGTTGCGGTGCCCCGAGGCTCCCTGAACCCAGTGTGACCGAACTGGTCGTGCTCCCCTAAACTCACCTCTGGACTGAGATTATTGGGGCAGCGCTCCATTTACCCAAACAGAAATAAACAGAGGCTCCATTGGCTACAAGAAACAGCAGCTGGGACAGAGGGCTCCAGGGTTGGCAGTGTATCCCTTCTTAAACCTGGGCTTTGTCAAGTGCCTGGCAATGCCAACCGTGGCACAAAGGGTGAGTGCCCTAGCTTTTCCTACCCCAGTTTCCCTACTGGTAATCAAGCAATTTGGTTTATAATAACTAAAGTGCATTCTCTGTTCAGAGATTAGTTACAGTGAGCAAAAATAAATCTGGTTAGCTTAGCTTTGTTAAACTCTTTCACTGCAGACTTTGCATTGTGACCCACTCTCTTGAAGCTCCTGGTTTTCTCTGTGATCAGCAGCATGTGTAATTATAATTACTTCCCTCCAGAATATATTATTTTCCCGAATCCCAGGGAGACCGGCGAGCCTCGTTTCCTCCCCGCCCTTTGCTTTGTGATAAGAATGCCTTATTAAGAAATCCACATGCCTGCTCAGTGTCATTTTTGGACCATGGAGAATGTGAAACACATTAAATGTGTTTCTTCTCGCCCTCTCTGAGAGCAGCAGCAGTGCCCAGCATTGGGAACCTGGCTGCGCCCCCATTGCCCTGCTAGCATTGCCTGCCAACTGCAGCTGATGTAATAGATAAGACAACAAAGTTGGTTACAGATGCAAGAATTTCGAATCGTTTCAGCGGCTTAAAACTCAAACAGTGAAAATGGATATTTGTTTCCGCTGCCACGTTCTCACTTTCCTTTTCATAACACTGCTAAAGTAGCTATTAAGAGTCAGCCAGCGGAGCAGGGGTGTTAAGTTGTGGGTGAGCATATCAGACGACACAGAGATTCTTCAAACAGCTCTTGTTTATTCACAGGCCAGGACAGAACTGAACTGAACTGAAGGGTTCAGCCAGCCTGCTTATATAGAGCTCCACTACAACGCAACAGTAACCACTTTCTGTAACTATCCAATCACTGAACGTCACTTTCAATCCCTTATTTGCATATGTGGACCTGAGTGAAAACTACAGTATCCCCCTGCTGGCCCAGGGTGAGAACTTCAGTACATAACAAGGGGCACCTGCAAAACTTGCACATTTACCGTAACTATGTACCTTGCACCATGAAAGGTTTAATGGGATAGCTTGGCAGAAAGCCAAGGGTTCCTAAAAAGAATTCCAACAAGAATTCCAGAAAGAATGGGGGAAAGGCAGAGAATACTTTACCAAACAGTGCCCCAAAATATACACCTGGACTTGTTTTGATTAATTTCTATAGGAGACTTTGCGGGTTTTTAAGTCATAATTAGGAAAAATTGTAATAATCACATATAAAAGAAACAGTACACAAGAAGTAAATAAGAGGGCCATTTACAGGATAAAGGAAGTATTTTATTTTTATGTTATGTTTTCTTTATAGGAGTTTAATTTTGATAATTAAATTGTCAGTGGTGGTGGGTTTGTTTGTATGTATGAGTTGTTGTGGACTATGTTGTAAATAAAATTTTAAAAAGGAATAAAAAGAAAGCCAAGGGTTCTTGTCTGGCTCAATATGCTCCAGCTGCACATGTTTACTAGTAACAGCACCCTATTTTCTGATACTTATCCCTGAAAAAAGCATGTCTCCACATTGCCGCCTTTTGGAGATGCTGTGTTAATTTTTTTTAGTGTGAGTTGCTGGAGTTGCAATTTTTCAGAAGTCATGTCCCATCCCAGGGTGCCAGGAAGTCAAATCACAGCGTGGGGAATGGATGGCTGCATTGACTTTAGCATCAATGGGTGTGCATGGGCGCTGAGATGAGGTCCCATTTTGTGTCCCTAGTCCCATGCACTCTTCCAGAGGAGATTTGGCAGAGATCCTCACTTTCAACGTTTAGGTTGATGAACTTCAAATTTGCAGTGCTGCTGTATATTTTGAATAGCTCATAAGCAATTGTAGGACATTGATTCCCGCCTCCCCTCCCCCCTCCACCAGCAGGGCCACTATTAGGGCCAAACTTCAGGGGAATAGTTCTGGAATCCAGAAGCTGGGGGAACCCACAACTGTGAGAAGGCAAATGATTTCATATCAGAAGCAGGCTATTCCAGCACCCGTTGAAGGGTTGCTACCATTCATTCTTTCTAAAAACGCACAGTTATTGGCAGGGTGGATTTGATTTAAATCAAATCGATTTAAATCACTAGTCAGTAAGACTTGATTTAAATCACTCATCAGTAAGACTTGATTTAAATAATTTTTTACAGAAATACTCATTCTTGCTGGTATAATCTTCATATTTTTGGAATAATAAAATTTCAGAGTAGTTTTTACAGTTGTATCAAAATTACTGATTTGGTTATAATATTAAGAAATACATTGACAGATAATTATGAAATTATTCTGAAGTTCAATAAGTTAACTGTTTATATTTGGACAACTTTTCTGCTGTACTTTATTGGAAGGAGAAAAATAATAATTTCCTTAATAACAATTTAAACAAATTTATTTAACTAAAACAATAGCTTCATAGCATATGTATCCATGTTTGTTAACTGACGTTGTTAAACATTTTTTTTTTTTAAAAAACCCCCAGCTTAGACTGAGTTTTAGCACACATGAAAAACTTAAAACAAATCCTTAGTTCCTGATGAATAGCCTTTGGACAATAAATAAAAAACTATCTTTAGAAAGATTTTTCCTCCCAAAGCATTTTATTTTATAAATCCGATTTAAATTTTAAAAATCCGATTTAAATCAAAAAAATCCAATTTAAATCAAAAAAATCCAATTAAATTTAAAATTAAAAAAATCATTGATTTTTATCCACCCTGGTTATTGGGGATAGCTGGGCAAGCTGTCAAGCAAAGCTCTGGCTGAAATGGACATGCAGGTTATGGCTGGAGCTGCCCTGCCACTCAATTAATTGCTTTAAAGAGAGAGAAAGAGAACAACCATTTCCTGTTACTGCCTTGTAAGCTGCTGGGGTGTTGCTAGTTTTGGCTGCTGCGAGTTGTAGTCCATAACATCTGTAGGGCACCAGCTTGAAGAAGGCTGATTTTTTATACACATAGTTTGCTATGCAGGAGAAATAAAATCGCCAGTGCAACATTGCGTAGTAGGAGGTGATATTCTAAGATGGGCTGCCATTTTAAAAAAAGGGATCGAGGACCAATCTGTTGCACTCAGCAGCTGCATTGTTGAGAAGCTTTCTTTTGTGTGTGGTTTCTACTTGGTGGTGAGACAGAGCTTTCCTTACTAAGAGCAGCTCTCTTCTCTTGCGTTTTCAATCGATTCGCCTTACCCGATCTGCAGTATACTGAACGCACATCACTAGTATTTGGAAAGGCTCCAGGTTGTAATGGAACGCTCCACCGAAACCCATCATATCTTATTAAACTGCAGCGAATTTCTGTTCAGCCCAGCTGATTTGAATAATTAAACAGGGTTAAATTGGATAGAGTTGAACCTCAGGGGATGGAGCATCTAGCTCCCTTTTCCTGAAAGGTACTTTGCTCCCCTTCACCTGCTCTTTAAAAATAACAACAATCACAACAACAACCTTTAGTAATAGATAACTGCATTCAGCAGGTTTTCTGCTAATGGGTGGTGTGACTTATATTTCTACTTTGATATAGTCTAATTCGGCCTACACAGTCTAGGCTTCATCCTGAATCAGTGTTAGCGATGAACTGACATTCCTTGGCGCTTGCCTTTGCTTTCGATCTACCTTTATAGAAAATGCTTTCAGCCTTCAGGGCACTGAATCGGCCATCTAAAAAGAAACAGTGAGAAGGTTGTAGGCAGTTGTATTACACATAGACTCCCTGATCTGGCTGGGCATTGTGTGTGCAGAACTGGACCCTGTGCATTTATCTATAGCTGGATGGTGAATTGCCTGACTTGTCCCATGTTTTGCCTGACCAAAGATGGCAACCCTACCCCCAACCCCACCCATGGGGGAGTGCAAGTCACTGTGCAAAATTAAAATGGGGATGGGATCTGGTCACCTAGTGCCACTCAAAGCACCAGAAGGTTAGAAACCTTTTTTATTTTTGCCAAGTGGGGTGAGGATTGGGTTTTTGTTGTTGTTGTTTAGTTGTTTAGTCGTGTCCGACTCTTCGTGACCCCATGGACCAGAGCACGCCAGGCACTCCTGTCTTCCACTGCCTCCCGCAGTTTGGTCAGACTCATGTTTGTAGCTTCAAGAACACTGTCCAACCATCTCGTCCTCTGTCGTCCCCGTCTCCTTGTGCCCTCAATCTTTCCCAACATCAGGGTCTTTTCCAGGGAGTCTTCTCTTCTCATGAGGTGGCCCAAGTATTGGAGCCTCAGCTTCAGGATCTGTCCTTCCAGTGAGCATTCAGGGCTGATTTCCTTAAGAATGGATAGGTTTGATCTTCTTGCAGTCCATGGGACTCTCAAGAGTCTCCTCCAGCACCATAATTCAAAAGCATCAATTCTTCGGCGATCAGCCTTCTTTATGGTCCAGCTCTCACTTCCATACATCACTGGGAAAACCATGGCTTTAACTATACGGACCTTTGTTGGCAAGGTGATGTCTCTGGTTTTTAAGATGCTGTCTAGGTTTGTCATTGCTTTTCTCCCAAGGAGCAGGCGTCTTTTAATTTCGTGGCTGCTGTCACCATCTGCAGTGATCATGGAGCCCAAGAAAGTAAAATCCCCCACTGCCTCCATTTCTTCCCCTTCTATTTGCCAGGAGGTGATCGGACCAGTGGGCATGATCTTTGTTTTTTTGATGTTGAGCTTCAGACCAATATTTTGCGCTCTCCTCTTTCACCCTCATTAAAAAGTTCTTTAATTCCTCCTCACTTTCTGCCATCAAGGTTGTGTCATCTGCATATCTGAGGATGTTGGACTGGGTAGGCATCAGCAAAAGGCTGCTGGTGTTGGTCCACCTCCCTACCCAAATGTCATTTCCTATAGGACAGTTTTCATTCAAATCAAAAAGCTGAGACAAGCTGGGTGTTTTTTAAGTATTTGCTTTTACCAACAGAGCCCAAATGCTAGATATGATTTCCTGTTTCAAAGCCAGATTGGTTTGACTTACAGAGACAAAGTCCCCCATGTGTTTCCTGAGAAGCACAAATGTTAGCATTCATTTCATTAAATGTAAGCATGGAATTTCAGTTTCTAATGCACACAAACACCCTTCAAAATGTGGTAGAGAGAGAATAAATGGCTTCCTTATTGTTTGCCAAATCTTGTTTAATGACTCTCAACACTTGCCTCCCGTCATTTTCTAGGCCAGTCGTCCCTAAATCATATCTAAATATGGTAATATGTTTATGTAAAACAGGAATTTCAAAAGGAATTAAGGATACAAGCAACACTCCAGAGTGTGTTATGCTTTGTATTAATTAGATTGATCTCCGAACGCAACTGCAGCATTCAGAAGATCCTGATTTGTTAGCCCACTTTGCAAATCTTGAATCTAAAGGATGGGTGCATGGAGATTTCCCATGTAAAGTTGGTGGTAGTGTTAGAACTCAAAACCACAGGGTTTATTTGGAAAGAACCAATCATTACCATCATTAGGATGTAGACATACGTAGATACATACCCTCCAACATTTCTCCGATGAAAATGGGGACGTCCTATTCCATTATTATTATTATTATTAGTGCTATTTTTCTAGAAAAAGAGGAGCCAGAACTCCCCATGAACACCTCCTTTGTTCTCTTAGAATGGCAGTGCTGCCCACCTGAGAGCTCCTGCTAAAAAAAGCCATTATTATTATTATTATTATTATTAGAATCATAGAATCATAGAGTTGGAAGAGACCACAAGGGCCATCGAGTCCAACCCCCTGCCAAGCAGGAAACACCATCAGAGCACTCCTGACATATGGTTGTCAAGCCTCTGCTTAAAGACCTCCAAAGAAGGAGACTCCACCACACTCCTTGGCAGCAAATTCCACTGTCGAACAGCTCTTACTGTCAGGAAGTTCTTCCTAATGTTTAGGTGGAATCTTCTTTCTTGTAGTTTGGATCCATTGCTCCGTGTCCGCTTCTCTGGAGCAGCAGAAAACAACCTTTCTCTCTTTTTTTTTTTTAATATATATTTATTCAAGTTTTTCAATACATAAACATATTTAAACAAATAACATTAATTATTTAACATCTTTTCATCATTACTTTGGACTCCCCCACGCCTCCCGCACACACTTGCATCGTTAAAGAATTATTTCCAAACAAATTATCATTTTATTCATAATCTTGGATTTGATCATTAGCGTATAGTTTAAACTTAAGTCTAATTTAGTGGTAGACAATTACTTCTACTCTGACATCCCAATCAACATTCGGCCAAATTACAATACTTTTGCAGATAAGTCTTAAATTTCTTCCAGTCTTCTTCCATCCTCTCTTCTCCCAAGTCTCGAATTCTGCCGGTCATCTCAGCTAATTGCATATAGTCCATCAGCTGCATCTGCCATTCTTCCAGCGTAGGTAGATTTTGAGTTTTCCAGTTCTTAGCAATCAGTATCCTTGCTGCCGTTGTTGCATACATGAAAAATGTTCTGTCCTTCTTTGACACACTCTGGCCGACAATGCCCAAGAGGAAGGCCTCCGGTTTCTTAGTAAAGGTGTACCTAAACACCTTTTTTAACTCATTATATATCATCTCCCAAAAGGCCTTCACTCTCGGGCAAGTCCACCAGAGGTGAAAAAAAGTTCCTTCATTTTCCTTACATTTCCAACATTTATTGTCAGACGAATGGTATATTTTGGCCAATTTGACTGGGGTCATGTACCATCTATATATCATTTTCATTACATTTTCCTTCAAAGCATTACATGCAGTGAAGTTCAGCCCAGAGGTCCATAACCTAGAAAACAACCTTTCTCCCTCCTCTATGTGACATCCTTTTATATATTTGAACATGGCTATCATATCACCCCTTAACCTCCTCTTCTCCAAGCTAAACATGCCCAGCTCCCTTAGCCGTTTCTCGTAAGGCATCGTTTCCAGGCCTTTGACCATTTTGGTTGCCCTCCTCTGGACACGTATTCCCTGCCCATCTGACTAGTTTGCCCCAGTCAATCTGGGCAGCTACCAACATATATAAAAACATAATAAAACCTAAAACTTTTAAAAACTTCCCTATACAGGGCTGCCTTCAGATGTCTTCTAAAGGTTATGTTACTTATCTCCTTGACTTGGGGATCGCATAACTCCACACCCTCCAACATTTATCTGATGAAAATGGGGATGTCCTAAGGAAAAGCGGGACATTCCAGGATCAAATCAGAAACCGGGACAGCTTCTGTAAATCCAGGATTGTCCCTGGAAAACAGGGAAGCTTGGAGGAGATATATCGAGATCGAGATAATATCACACACACGTTTACTCACACATTAAGGTACGCAGTGTGACATTGTAAAGCCAACATGATGATGAACAATACATATAGGACTCAACATCTCAATCACGACCATTTTTCTAGAGCAGAGATGGTGAATCAGTGGCCCCAGTGGAGGACATTGGGCTTTAAAATCTCAGCGGCGCCCTGTGCGATGCCAAAATTTGATGCCCCTTCCGTTGTTTGCTGTTGTTGCAGTGCCTCCTGCGGCGCCTTCCCGGCTCAGCACCTAGTGCGGACGAACCGGTCAGGCTACCCTATATCTGCTTCTGGTGTTGCTGTGAATGTTATGGGACTTCAACTCCCATCATCCCTGACCTCTGGCCCTGCTGGCTGGAGCAGATGGGCACTGGAGTCCCAACAGCAAATTGGAGGGCAACAGCTTTTTCCCACTTCTCCTTTAAAGGCAGTGTAAGATCTTCTCATCTTTGCATTTACCATACTCTCCATAGTTAACTTATTGAATTCACATGATGTGGGGAGGAGTACTGATTCCCCCCCCCCCCAAGTACTAGACCAATTTAAAAATGAGGATATGATCAATGGCTGTTTGGCAAAATAGAACCTCCATGTTTCAAGGCAATAGACTGCTGAATGCCAGCTGCTGGGGGGCAGACAGTATGGATAGGCTGTTGCATTTACTTCCTGCTTGTGGGATCCTTGGAGGCATCTAATTTGCCGTTGTGCAAAGCAGGGTGCTGGTATATTGGACCTGAGCCAGTGTGGTGTAGTGGTTAAGAGTGGTGGACTCGTAATCTGGTGAACCAGGTTCAGTTCCCCGCTCCTCCACATGCAGCTGCTGGGTGACCTTGGGCTAGTCACACTTCTTTGAAGTCTCTCAGCCTCACTCACCTCACAGAGTGTTTGTTGTGGAGGAGGAAGGGAAAGGAGATTGTTAGACTCCTTAAAAGTAAAGGGACCCCTGACCATTAGGTCCAATTGTGAACGACTCTGTGGTTGCGGCGCTCATCTCGCTTTATTGGCCGAGGGAGCCGGCGTACAGGATCCGGGTCATGTGGCCAGCATGACTAAGCCGCTTCTGGAGAACCAGAGCAGTGCACGGAAACACCGTTTACCTTCCCGCCGGAGCGGTACCTATTTATCTATTTGCACTTTGACGTGCTTTCGAACTGCTAGATGGGCAGGAGCAGGGACCAAGCAACGGGAGCTCACCCCATCGCAGGGATTCGAACAGTTGACCATCTGATCGGCAAGTCCTAGGCTCTGTGGTTTAACCCACAGCAGTAGTGTTAAAGTGGGATATCAAATCCAATCTTCTTTTTCTTCTTCTTCTTCTACTACTACTACAATCAGGAAGACTCAGTTTGTGTTTGGGTGCTCTGGATTCTTCCAGGACACATGCCCTTGTGTGTCACACCCATCACTGTCCCTACTTAACACCCTGAGTGCTTTTGCTTGCTGGAGTGTGTCCTTGAACTCTTAAGGATGCTTCTTAGTGGTCTAGATGGAGGATAGACAAGGATGTGTGAATGTGAAGACCTAATGCACAACGGCAAAATTCACTTTTATTGCTGTCCTCATGTTTGCCTCTGGCCCCTGGCCTGTGGCCCTTGGAAGCCTGTCCAGAATGGAATGTGGCCCTTGAGCTGAAAAGTGATTCTCTATTCATGCTTTAGGCTGTTGGTTACCAGAATTAGGCATAGCTGAATGCCCTGCTGTTATTGGCCAGCCAGCCTTTGCTTCAGTGTGTGTGTGTGTGTTTACAAGAAAGAAATTAGCATTGCCGGTGCAGCAGTGTGAAAAATGAAATAGCTTCTGTGGGAGTTTGGGAGGCTTGAGGTGGCAGTCATGCCAGGTGAGCTGTGGCTATGCAGAGAAGAAACCCACCATAAAATCCCTTGCTATGCTCTCCTGGCATAGCTGTCAAGTGTCCCTTATTTGAAGGGACAGTCCCTTATTCCAGCGCCATGTCCCGCTGCTGTCCCTTATTGATGGATGTCCCTTAAATGTCGCTTAAATGATGTCTCTTAAATTTCAAAGGAAGCAGCTCCTCTCCCTCCCTCCCTGCCAGCCAGGGAGGAGGGAGGCTCCAACTGTGTTGCTTGGCTGTGTTGCTCACCCAATAAGAAGTCTAAGAACGACTGGGAGGTGGAACTTGCATGCCTTGTGTGTGGCTAGTTAATGCAAGCTGAGGGGGTTTTTGAATGCTGGACGCCATTTTGTTGCATGTGCTGCTGCAAACTTTGCAGTGCAAAGCCAGGCCGGGGAGCCATCTTAAGTTGAGGCTGCATAGGCCTTGTGGTGCATGTGATTCAGATTCTATTCAGTTGAACCTCTGGTTACAAAGTTGGTTGGACAGTGTTCTCGAAGCTACCAGCATGAGTTTGACCAGACTGCAGGAGGACAGGAACACTGGAGTGCCTGGAACAGGTGAGGCTGCAGGTCCCTTATTTTGGCAGCTGGTCCCTTATTTTCAAGGCTGCTGGTCCCTTATTTTCAAATCTGTAAATTGACAGCTATGTCTCCTAGCAGTTAATCTCTGGCTTCTCCAAGGTCATTCACCATCGTTGCAATTAGGCCTGTGGGTTGAGGTGCCTGGTGGGGCCTCCTCAAAGCCAAGCTGGATGTCAGGACCTGCTGGCTGGGGCTGATGGGAGATGCAGCCCCAAACATCTGGTGGGCACTGAGTTGGCGGCGGCTGAGTGAAACAATACAAGCAATTGATAAGATTTGCTCTCCCGCTAAAGTTACCCCACCAGAGTGAACTGAGAAAGCTCTCTGAAGGAAAGGCAGGAGGTACAGGTTGAAAAAGAATGTCCGAATGCCCCTGTCTCCACATCGAAATTCCTAGTTGGTTGAGGGAGCCAGGTTGCATGTTAACCAAAACAAAGCTTCCTTTCTCCGTACAGCCAGCCAGCCAGCCTTTTGAAGTTTGCTCTGCCAAATGAGTGGGAGAAGTCAAGTTTTAACAGGCAGTCACTTGTGACATTTCCTGGAGGAAAGGAGGTTGGGAAAGGAGAGAAAAGCTGTGCTGAAGGGTGCCGAAACTGCAGACTAAAATAAACAGAACATGGGGCTGCATTCAGTAAATACAGTTGCTAGAAAACTTCCAGGTGGGGGAGGAAAGAAAAATCCAATTTGGTGCCTGGAAGGGTTTATTGTGTACCCATGTGAGTTTGTTTTTGTGTTTATATCTCATCTTTTCTTCAAAGACCTAGAAGTGGCATAATCGTTTTCACTTCTTCCCTGTTTTCTATCCTCACAATAACCCCATGAGTTAGGTTAGGCTGAAAGGTCGCCCAGTGAGCTTCATTTCTGAGTTAGGATTTGAACCTTGGTCTTCCAGGTCCTAGTTCAGTACCCTAACCGCTATGCAACACCAGATTTAGAAGGTGATTGGGCTGGATCCGGTCCCCGGGCCTTAGTTTGCCTACCCATGCCTTAGCTCATCTGGGGAAATTCCTCTCTTGGCACCTTGCCCTGCAGGATGTCGTAGGGCAGTGACCCCAAAACAGGCATAATATGCTTGTGTTGTACATTGTGTTTTTGTTTTGATTGTATTGTTTGTTTTGATATGGTACACCCCCTAGAGATTTTTTTAAATACAGTGAACGCGAATGTGATCCATGCGGGAGACACGTTTGCAACCCGCAGCGTCTGCACACGCGCGGGTTGCGATTCGGCGCTTCTGCACATGTACAAAGCACAATTTAGTGTTTTTGCGTGAGCGCTGAAACCCAAAAGTAACCTGTTCTTGTACTTCCGGGTTCTGTCAGTGGCATAGCGTGGGGGGTGCAGGGGGGGCCGGCCGCACCGGGCGCAACATCTGGGGGTAAGGGTTAGGGGGGCGCAAATCCACGGGTTAGGGGGCGCAAATCCACGGGTTAGGGGGTGCAAATTACTTGCCTTGCCCCGGGTGCTGACAACCCACGCTACGCCACTGGGTTCTGTGCAGTGCGCAACCCGAAAACACGCAACCCGAAGCGTCTGTAATCCGAGGTATGACTGTATTAAGCGCTTTATAAATGCTTTCACATATATAAATAAATACATAAATAAATAGCCTACCTGCATTCAGTTCTACTGCTAGTGGGCCAGAGAAGGAGCAGCTATAGGGAGTTTGCCACCCCTCCGTTCCACCCAGAAAGGACACTCTGCTCCAATTCCTACTTTCCTCTGAAGTCCTCATTCCTTTTTCCTTTTGTGAGCCTGCAGGCAGGGATTTATTTTCGTTTAATCTCCATGCAACGCTTAGAACATTTCAGGTGCATACTTCTTGCTGCTTCTGCTGCAGATTTTGTGCGTGTGCGTTTTGAGGTGGGGCAGAGGCTTGTGCTAGCAGACAGAGAACATTAGAAATGGCCTTGTGTTCCTATGTAAAAATACCTATAATAAGACTGGCAGTATGCATGCATGTGCATAATTCAGGAACACTCATAGCACCGAATGTGGTGTATTTCAGAGGTGAAATCGCCCACTTTTGTTTCTCTTTCGTCTTTGTTGTGTGCGGCGGCACCAGCAGTAGCAGCAACAAACCTCAGAAAGGCATTTTGGGGAGGAAACGGCAGGTGCCAGTCATTGGCCATTAAGAGGAATGATGCATAGGCTGTTTTATGTACATCCCCACCCCTAAACTTTTACTTTTCCTAAAAGAAAATCACCAAATGCCGCGTAAAACCATTTTGCTGGCTTGTAAATCAGGTGGTGAAATTGTTGGACCGCATGTGACTCGGATATTCTGGAGCACGGACTGCACACAGGGAGGCAAACACCAATTCAGGTTTCAAGCAGGTTTATTTGATTTGCATATGCATAGCAAATAGGGACCCGGGTGGCGCTGTGGGTTAAACCACCTAGCCTAGGACTTGCCGATCAGGAGGTCGGCGGTTCGAATCCCCGCGATGGGGTGAACTCCCGTTGCTCGGTCCCCGCTCCTGCCAACCTAGCAGTTCGAAAGCACGTCAAAGTGCAAGTAGATAAACAGGTACCGCTCCGGCAGGAAGGTAAACAGCGTTTCCGTGTGCTGCTTTGGTTCGCGAGAAGCGGCTTCGTCATGCTGGCCACATGACCCGTAAGCTGTACGCCGGCTTCCTCGGCCAATAAAGTGAGATGAGTTCCGCAACCCCAGAGTTGGTCACAATTGGACCTAATGGTCGGGGTCCCTTTACCTTATGCATAGCAAATGGTGTGGCGCAATATGTTCACAATCTGCACACCCCAATCAGGGTGCGCCCACTTTTTATAGACTAAATAAACAGAGAGTGAAACTCTACATTCTTATCCAGACAGGCTCTAACATTCCATGTTTCTTCCTTTTGAAGGCTTCTTTGTTTGTCTGCCGGCTGTGGCCTTGCTCTCTTGTAACAGTGGCTTTGTTTGTCTGCCCGCTATGGCCTTGTAACAGTAGCATGATAACTGCATGCTAGAATTTCTATTTCTGAGGCCCTTCAAAATGTGGGGGCCCAGTTTGGTTTGGCGATACACACCTGCTCAAAAGATGTGTGGCTTATCAAATACGATACTCCGACAATTCAAATCTAGCCTTGAAAGCATTAGGAGGATTGGTGGCTGTTCAAAGGGATTAAAACCTTTCAGATTTCAAGGGCAAGAACCATTCAGGAAGTACTAGGAAAGCCTATTGTTTTTGCCTCTCAAAATAATCCGAAAGATGCTATGGATGAAAACAGAGATGTTGATAACTGCAAATAAGCTTATTGCCAAAAACTGGAACTCATGGAAAATTCCAACCATGAGGGAGAGGTTGCAGAAGGCTTAGCTTGCTAGGATCTTGCGTAAAATTACTGCTATAATCCATGCTCGTGAAAGCAATTCAAGGGCAAGGCAAGTATTTGTTTGTGACTGGGAATTGTTCATCTGTTTCTTTGGAACAATGCATTTACTCAACATAATGTCAAGGAACACATGCTGGCGATGTCATAGACTAGTGATTTGCAATTAACTTAATTGAAACTCCCTTTCTTTTCTGCTCTCGGAGACTTTTTCTTTTTGGCATTTGTGTGCAATTTGTAATAATATTATTAATATTTGTTTAAAATGTTACCCATTCTGTGGGCGTGGGAGGAAGGGAATCACATCATCTAGTTTGTATCATCTCGGGCCAGCCACACAAGAACAATTTGTACCAAAGTATTTCAGGGAAATCCTTTGTCAATCAAAGCGTGGTAGGTAGCTTCATACAAGCAAGCGGCTTTGGCCCAAACTAGATGTGCAAGGCAACACCTATGTGTTAAAAGTTTATCCTGTTCACATATAGAGTGGGGAATGGAGAAGTCTGCTTTTTAAACAAAACAGAAGCTTGTTAAGGATTTTTCTCACTGCCAGTATTAGTATTATCATTATCATTATCAAAAGCATCTGCAAAGCTGCACACACATCAAGAGATAAGACAACGTCTGCCATTGGACTCAGAATCAAATAGGCATGATACAAAAGGAAAAGGGAATGAGGAGGGAAGAGGAAAACACA
The DNA here is from genome assembly GCF_964106645.2 of Podarcis pityusensis. Classification (NCBI taxonomy): domain Eukaryota; kingdom Metazoa; phylum Chordata; class Lepidosauria; order Squamata; family Lacertidae; genus Podarcis; species Podarcis pityusensis. Next base: position 31,338,737 of record NC_138041.1, read on the forward strand.
AATTGAAGCAGTTCTCTTCAATGAATAGCGCCAGGCTGGCCTCTCTCCCCATGCCATGATGTTCACTGTCAGAGGCAAGGAGGTGTAGCCTCCCAGTGACTCTTCCTCTCTTGGCTGCTGACGGAGGACAGAGGGTGCCTTTTTTTGGTTTTGAAGTAATAGAACTGGGCCAGGGGGAAAATGCTTAAAGTTATAAGGGGGGAGGTGAGGCATGGGGAGAGGGTTGGGTATTGCTTTCCTCCCCATGCATACCATTTTGTGTAAAAGTGCAACACCACCAACCTGCTTTATACATGAATAGGGCAAAAACATTGTCCCACGTGTTTAGATTTGACTTTTGGGCAAATCTAGAACACTAGCTCTTCACGGACTTCCTACATCAGGCATAGGCAAACTCGGCCCTCCAGATGTTTTGGGACTACAACTCCCATCATCCCTGACCACTGGTCCTGTTAGCTAAGGATGATGGGAGTTGTAGTCCCAAAACATCTGGAGGGCCGAGTTTGCCTATGCCTGTCCTAAATGAAGGTTTAGAGACTTAAAAACATACTTTATACCAGGCTTCGCCAACCTGATGCCCTCTGGGCTACATTGGCTCCCAGTACGTTTCCAAGCACAATTCAAAGTGTTGGTGCTGACCTTTAAAGCCCTAAACAGCCTCGGCCCAGTATACCTGAAGGAGCGTCTCCACCCCCATCGTTCTGCCGGACACTGAGGTCCAGCGCCGAGGGCCTTCTGGCGGTTCCCTCATTGCGAGAAGCCAAGTTACAGGGAACCAGGCAGAGGGCCTTCTCGGCAGTGGCACTCGCCCTGTGGAACGCCCTCCCACCAGATGTCAAAGAGAAAAACAACTACCAGACTTTTAGAAGACATCTGAAAGCAGCCCTGTTTAGGGAAGCTTTTAATGTTTAATAGACTATTGTATTTTAATATTTTGTTGAAGGCCGCCCAGAGTGGCTGGGGAAACCCAGCCAGATGGGCAGGGTATAAATAATAAATTATTATTCTTAATTCCGGGCTACGATTCCCATTAGCCAGATGGGCAAAAGGTGCCGTATACAGAGTCAAATATCTTCCCTCCCTGTGGTCCAGTTAATGTCTTCACTGTTTGGAAGCAACTCTGAAGTATCTCAGGCAGAAGTTTTGGCACAACATTTAGTACCCGAGATCCTTTTTAAAATAATAAATAAATCAATCTGAAGATGTGAAGCATTGAACTCAGAACCTTCAGCATGCAAAGTGTGCTCTGTGCAACTCAGCTATAGTGGGCTTTTTGAAAAAGCTTTATTCTTGATTACATTTTAAAGCAGGGATGGGGTCCCCGTACCTTCCAGGTTTTGCTTCCAGGTCCCTACTTCCATCAGTTGGGAGTATGGCCAGTGGCCACAAATGATGGGAGCTTTAGTTCATCAACATCTGGAGGGCTGCAGGTTCCCCATCCCTCATGTGGCTGAATGACATGACAGAGCTTTACCTGATAGTGATGTTTACCCAGTAGTGATGTTATCCCAGTAGCGATGTATGGAAGTGAGAGCTGGACCATAAATAAGGCTGATCGCCGAAGAATTGATGCTTTTGAATTCTGGTGCTGGAGGAGACTCTTGAGAGTCCCATGGACTGCAAGAAGATCAAACTTCTCCATTCTTAAGGAAATCAGCCCTGAGTGCTCCCTGGAAGGACAGATCCTGAAGCTGAGGCTCCAATATTTTGGCCACCTCATGAGAAGAGAAGACTCCCTGGAAAAGACCCTGATGTTGGGAAAGATGGAGGGCACAAGGAGAAGGGGACGACAGAGGACGAGATGGTTGGATAGTGTTCTCGAAGCTACCAGCATGAGTTTGACTAAACTGCAGGAGGCAGTGGAAGACAGAAGTGCCTGGCGTGCTCTGGTCCATGGGGTCACGAAGAGTCGGACACGACTAAACGACTAAACAACAACAACATGACTGCCAAACAGAGTATCTGGAATATAGTGACCCGGAGACTCCAGTACTTTGGCCACCTCATGAGAAGAGAAGACTCCCTGGAAAAGACCCTGATGTTGGGAAAGATGGAGGGCACAAGGAGTCAGAGGACGAGATGGTTGGACAGTGTTCTCGAAGCTACTAACGTGAGTTTGACTAAACTGCAGGAGGCAGTGGAAGACAGGAGTGCCTGGCATGCTCTGGTCCATGGGGTCACGAAGAGTCGGACATGACTAAATGACTAAACAACAACAACATACAGTATTCCTATCTTACCTTTTGCATTTAAGCTGGCAATTTCATTCACAACTGCTTATCTCAGAACTCTTGCAGCAGTTTCTTTTTTTTCCACTGCGCAGTTTATACCCTATCAAAAAAAGAAAAGAGAAAGAAATCCAGAAAACAAATTATACAAGGAACAATGGTAGGGTGGAGACGAAGAACTCTGGCTAATTCTTCTAATGATTCACTGTGTCCTTTCTTTAAACTTCAGTGAACTCATTCAAATATGCAACTCCAGTAAATGAACAGATTTGTTTATGGTTGTAGGTTTCCTTCCATGATGGAGTTGGTGGCACTAATTTCCTATTGAAAAATAGCCTATTATTTTTTACTGGGTAGCTAATTAGCTGCAGAGTCTAAAGAGGTAGGGCCACCAGTTGTCGGAGGTTGACTTGCCAGGTCGTTTGGGGCAAACCAGGAACACCTTTCCATCATAACGACATTAGACACGGGAACGTTCAAGCAGTAGTCACAAAGGGAGACCCAGGAGCACACTCTGAACACGCTCCCGATTCTTCCTTTGCAGTTGCAGTTTGAACTCAACGCCTTTTGATTTTGGCACCTTCTTCAGTCCCCTTGCATGCGGTCAGAAAAAGAAGCCAAATTTTAAAAAGCATTGAGTTCAAGCTGCAACCGCAAAAGAAGAATCAAGATTATTCTTGCATCTTGAAATCAAGCCAGGATTGCACAGGAAAAAACTGAACAGCAGCTGCCCATGGTGGAATTGAAACCAAACGTGAATGGGTTGGATTTGCAGTGGTGTCCTGGCCCACCCCAGCTAAGGAAGTCTGATAGTTAAGTCTTTATTGATGAAGAAGCACTTACAGTGGTACTTCGGGTTAAGAACTTAATTAGTTCTGGAGGTCCGTTCTTAACCTGAAACTGTTCTTAACCTGAAGCACCACTTTAGCTAAGCACCCGCTGCTGCTGCTGCGCTGCCACTGCACAATTTCTGTTCTCATCCTGAAGCAAAGTTCTTAACCCAAGGTAATATTTCTGGGTTAGCGGAGTCTGTAACCTGAAGCGTCTGTAACCTGAAGCGTCTGTAATCCGAGGTACCACTGTACTTCAACTCTGAATGTGCTCTGATTGCGCATGCACACACATGTTTCTAGCCACTGGGCACTGTCCCCCATGGATCTGTGCCTTACAGAGCAGTTGTAGCGACAGCAAAGCCCCCCCCCCGGCTTATATACACTCCCCTGATGGGTTGCGCTTCCACATCCTTTGAACCACATCAGCAAGGCTGAGGAGGGGGGGGCAGTGCCCAGTGGCTAGAAACATCCATGTGCATGTGCATTCAGAGCACGTTCAGAGTTGATGTACAGTGGTACCTCGGGTCTTGTCATCTGAGTAACCCAGGACCTCCATACATGCTGCCCTGGCTTGCAGGAAAACAATGCAAGAGGCAGCAGTTGCAAGTTACCACTCTCTGCAACCACAGCAGGCGCTGTGATTCCTCAGCGATTTGACTTCAAACTCCTCTGTCTCTCGAGACGGACGGATGCCAGCAACAACTCTGCTTCACTCCTGCTTTTGCCTTTGGGGAATGCTGTATTAAAATGTGTTTGGGTTGAAATGCTCTAGGGTGGGAGACACTGACAAAGGCAAATCATTCGACAAACTAAGAATAATTCCAACCTCGCTTTTCTCTTGTATGCAGGTGCCCCTGGTTAACAAGAGCCGTCTCTCCAGCCATCCCTCTATACAATGGGCTCGTGTTCCTGTTTGTACTCGCAAACTTCAGCATGGCAACCTTCATGGACCCTGGGGTTTTTCCACGAGGTAAACCTGGACAGGATGAGGGTGGGTGGCTCGGGGAAAATATGGCCAGGAAGGAATGAAGGCAAACAAACAGATAACAACATCATCAACAACAACATAATACATTTATTGTCAATGTACAACCTTTGTACAATGAAATTAACTGAGCCTCCCGCCCCCCAAACACTCAGTCTCATTGCACTCTGTGTGCTTGTCGCACAACACACCAATCCTGAAAGTCATTTGCACTATATTATTTTCCGTTCAGCAGCCTAACAGCCCACGGATAGAAACTGTTTTTTAGCCTACAAAATGGCACAACCAGCTTTTATTCCCCCCCCCCACACTATTAATACCCCTAATAGGAAAATTAGTTACCTGATTATGCAGCCTTAATCTGCAGTTTCGAGAACTCCTGTTCAGAGTTCCTAGCCAGCCAGCTGTGCCCTGTTCCATCCTCCCCACCATCACCAGTCTTGTCCCGTTCCCCCCCCCCCGCAACAGATACTCTGTGTTCTGTTGCTATCGAGCATGCTCAGTCCTCATCAGACTGGTGGGGGGGGGTGTTTCCTTCCACTTAGGTTTCCCCCTACCCAGATTGTTGGACTTCTGTAACCCTTTGGGGTTCCTCTGAACATGTTGATACCTCCCTCCTGGATGGTGCAATTTTGGCTGAGTCGTGTTCTATAAACAGAGAGTGAGTTTACTATTGGTAAATATCAAGGATGGGCAGATGGGAGTTGTAATTCAGTAACATCTAGAAGTGCACAGATTCCCCATCTCTGGTATATTGGAGTTGTTGTTGTTGTTATTTAGATGTGTTAGTCACCCGTATCCCAAATAGGATCGTTCATTGTTTATTTGCAACGGATTGCTGTTGTGAACAGCGACAAATGCTCTTGTCAGGTGTGTGTGTTCGCGTGTGTGTCTGGCTTCAACTCATGCAACATGCCAGCTTTTATCACGTTTGATGGGAGATGTGCTGGTAAACACTATGCAGATTCTTGTCTGGATAGCTTAGCCTCTTTCTTTTGAAGTGTCTGTCCTTTTAAGTCATGAAACTAGCGGCTTGTTCCTGCCTTCTCAGGAGCCTTTAGCGCAATTGCTGCTGATGTTTGTTTTTCTGGGGTTTAGGTTTTATTCAGTGCGTTACCTCTGCTGAGATTTCCTGGTGACGCCAAGCCTGTCACAAATGGTAGAGGAGGGAGGTAAATTTATGCTGCAGGTGGGCACTCCATGGAATATGTATTTTTAAGAGCAGAAAACACTGAATATATAAAATGGGATGTGAGGAAGAAGGGTTATGTTAGCCTAGCCTTCTCCCTTGATATTCTGATTTTTAATGTGCTGGGGTTTTTATTTATTTATTTGCACTTCCACACCTTAGATTTAAAGCACATGACTTCCCCCCAAAGAATCCTGGCAACAGAAGCAGCCTTAACAAACCACAGGATCCCAGGATTATTTGGGAGAAGCCATGTGCTTGAAATACGTGGTGTGAATGTGACTGTACAGTTTAGACATGAGTTTAATGTATCATCCCCTCTGTTCCCAATGATCAGACTACAGTGGTACCTTGGTTGTCATAGTTAATCTGTTCCGGGAGTCTGTTCGCCCCCCGGAACTGTTCGAAAACCAAGGCGCAGCTTCCGATTGGCTGCAGGAGCTTCCTGCAGCCAATTGGAAGCTGCAGAAGCTGCGTTGGAAGTTTGGCTTCCAAAAAACGTTCGCAAACCAGAACACTTACTCCAGGGTTTGTGGCGTTTGGGAGCCGATTTGTTCGGGAGCCAAGCCATTCGACAAAGCCACTTCCGAGCTGGAGAGGAGGTGGGGTTGCTGGCCAACCCCCTCCCCACGCACGCGGGGGCTGGCTCACAGCCCCCGCGAGAGCAGGGGAATCCTCGGGCGCGTCACTGCCCCGGCCAGCCAATCGGAGGGCCGGGGAGGCGTGGCCTAACACATTTAAGGCTGGCGCGCCCGGGGACTTTCCTCTCTTCCCCGTTCCAGCTGTGTGTCACTGGTAGAGAAGAAGAAGAGTTTGGATTTGATATCCCGCCTTTCACTCCCTTTAAGGAGTCTCAAAGCGGCTAACATTCTCCTTTCCCTTCCTCCCCCACAACAAACACTCTGTGAGGTGAGTGAGGCTGAGAGACTTCAGAGAAGTGTGACTAGCCCAAGGTCACCCAGCAGCTGCATGTGGAGGAGCGGAGACACGAACCCGGTTCCCCAGATTACGAGACTACCCCTCTTAACCACTACACCACACTGGCTCTCACTGGTAGGGCTATAGTTCAGTGACTGCATCCTCTTGCCTAGACAGTGGTGAAGGGCCAGAGCTGCGCTAGAGCAGGTTCTTTGCATGCAGAAGGTCCAAGTTTCAGTCCCTGGCATCTCCAGCTGGGGCTGGGAGAGAACTCTGCTGGAAAACCCAACAGTGGCAGTGTAGGAAGTACTGATCTAGATGCTCCAGTAGTCTGACTTGGTACCAGGCAGATTCCCATTGTGTTGCTCTGTATTACGTTGTGCTGTGCTCTTAGCGGTTTGGCGCTAACCATCTTCTGCCTCCATCTAACCATGTGTTTTCTCCTCCTTTCCCGGGGACGGGGTTGAAACCTTTGAGCAGCAGACGAAGACGAGGATAAAGACGACGACTTCCGAGCTCCGCTCTACAAGAACGTGGAGATTAAAGGGATCCAAGTACGGATGAAGTGGTGCGCCACCTGCCATTTCTACCGCCCTCCGCGCTGTTCCCATTGCAGCGTCTGTGACAATTGTGTTGAGGTAGGACAAGGCCCCCCTGCCCACTTTGGGGGAAGAGACTCTAGCTCCGTGGTGGAGCCATAACAAAATATGACTCCCCAGTACAGTCAAACCTTAGTTGTTAAACATAACCCGTTCCAGAAGACCGTTCAACATCTGAAACGTTTGACAACTGAGCCGTGGCTTCCGATTGGTTGCAAGAGCTTCTTGCACTCAAGCGGAATCCGTGGCAGACGTTCAGGTTCCCAAAAACATTCGAAAATTGGAGCATTTACTTCCGCGTTTTGGCATTCGGGAGCTGAAATGTTCAAAAATGGAGCCGTTCGAGAACCAAGGTTTGACTGTATCCTTGAGCATTTTGCGGAGAGGGAAATCATAGCTTAGTTTTAACTAGTTTAATTTTGCTTTTGTTTGTTTTTTAATGTTGCATACCATCCTGCATTGATATAAAAATGTATGGTGGTAGTATTTAGCATGAATATTTGGCTCAACAGCATTGAGCTTGAATCCCTGGGTTCAATATACTTTTTCAGCCATTGACTTTTTTTGGTGAGGTCAGGACTTACTTTTTTCTTTTCTTTTTTAGCTTCAGCCCCCTAATAGCAAAGTATAGTGGAGATTTCTAGCCTGATCTGGTGAAGAATGCAGCCAAAGAGACAAGGAAATGTTGTTTGTAAACTAGAGAACTGTGACTCCAGGATGTTGCTGTCAGGCAAGGTGTAGCTGTCCTCCATACCAAAATTATTTGGGGTCATTTCTGTTGTGAGGCCATTTCTTTCCATCAGCTGGTTGACTAAAGTTGTAATGCTAACCCCACTGAACTCAATAGGACTTACTTCTAAGAAAGTAAGAGTAAGAAAGCACTCTTAAGTCTTTAACACAATGTTTAAAAGTAGTCAGCTGTGTAATTAAAAAAGGAGGGGAAATCTAATCAGTTGTAATAAGCAGAAACTCATTAAGCGAGGTGTCAAAGGCAGCCAGAGTCAATTGTAAAGCATTCTGACTGTAATCACAAGATCGGTCGCAGTGAAAACTAACGGAGCAGAATTCATTCTCCGAGAAACAAGAACAGGATTTTAATTCTAACAGCAATTAAAAAAAACCAACCCTAACAAACCTTTAAGCGGGTTTCAACATTCTCTTTTTAAAAAAATAAAATCTTCTTAATTTTGAAATTTACAGTTATCAAACAACCAAATTAAAAAGAGAATTCCATAGATTCTCCTGAACTTCCCTCCTCCCCTTTGTGGGTCCTTATGTTAACTTTTTTCCTCCTGCAACTTCTCTATTAATCCCAGTGTGTTAAATCTCCATTACAACCATAGGTCAACATTAAACTACAAGTTTCATTCCAATCCTATTAATAATATTAATTGTTTACAATGATAAATTATATGTTTTCCCCATTCCTTATTAAAATTTGGGTCTTCCTTATTTCTAATTCTTCCCGTCATTTTGGCATACTTCATCAGTTTGATTTGCCATTCTTCCCTGGTAGGGACTACTTTCCATCTCTGGACAAGTAACATCCGAGCAGCAGTGGTCGCATACATAGTCTTTTCTGATCCATTGGTATTTCTGTACCTAGAATTCCTGGAAGGAAATCTTTGGGGTTTTTTTTTAGAAAAGGTTATTTTTAAAAAAATTCTCCAGTTCATTATATTAAAAAAGGTAAAGGACCCCTGACAGTTAAGTCCAGTCACGAACGACTCTGGGGTTGCAGTGCTCATCTCGCTTTACTGGCTGAGGGAGCCGATGTTTGTCCGCAGACAGTTTTTCTGGGTCATGTGGCCAGCATGACTAAGCCGCTTCTGGCAAAACCAAAGCAGTCCACGGAAACGCCATTTACTTTCCCGCCGGAGCAGTACCTGTTTATCTACTTGCACTTTGACGTGCTTTCGAACTGCTAGGTTGGCAGGAGCTGGGATCGAGCAACGGGAGCTCACCCCGTCGTGGGGATTCGAACCACCAACCTTCTGATCGGCAAGCCCTAGGCTCAGTGGTTTAGACCACAGCGCCACCCACATCCTTACTTCATTAAATACCGTCTCCCAAAATTCTTTTACTACTTTACAAGTCCACCACATGTGATAGAAGGTACCTTCTTTTTCCTTACGTTTCCAGCATGTATTTGACCTTGTTTTATATATTTTAGCTAATTTACCAGAAGTACCAACGGTACATCATTTCAATGTAATTTTCTTTCAAAGTAAAATATGCTGTAAACTTCAAATCCCAGTTCCATAACCTCTCACATGCTGTAAGTTGTATATTATGTCCAAAGTCCCTCACCCAGTGTATCATAACCGATTTAACCTGTTCATCTTTTGTATGCCATTCTAATATTAGTTTATACATTTTAGAAAGCAACATTCTCATAAGGTTCAACAGGTGTCGACACTGTGCTATACTGCAGCCAGATAATTCTTTATTGTATTGTATTTAGTGAAGTATTATCATAGAATTTTTGAAGTCTTAACACCTGCTGAACTTAATGACAATGGAAGGGAACGTGGAGATCATCTGGTCCAGTGGTGAAGAACCTCCAGCCTTCCAGGTGGTTTTTTGGGGGGAGGGAATACCCATCTGCCCATCACCTGATGTCATATGGCTGTCCTGACCTGTGTGGCCTGAGGGAAGGCAGAAGCGAGGAGGCCCAGAGCAGGGAGGACATACCGTACATCATCAGCTCCCAGTGGCCTGAGATGACTGTGTCACTCTACATATTAGACAACGCAGTTGTTTCAATGTTTTAAACTTGTAAACCGCCTTAGGTGCCTTGACAGAAAGGTGGTATATGAATCAGATAGATAGATAGATGATAGATAGATAGATGATTATAGATATAGATAGATAGATGATAGATGATAGATGATAGATGATAGATGATAGATGATAGATAGATAGATAGATAGATAGATAGATAGATAGATAGATAGATATAGATGATAGATAGATAAGCCACAGTCCCAAATTAAAAAAGAAAGAATCTATTTCCTTTCCAGCCTCTGTTTCAACATGGCACTTTTTAAAATTTCCCACCTTTTTCTGCCACCCTGCACAGCAACAGGAAAAGACACCAGATTCATAAAGCATTGGATTCAATGCCTGTTCAATCATCCTGTTTCAAGACCCAGACGTTAGACTACAACTCCCATGATTCCTGACATAGGCCATGCTGGCTGGAATGGATGTGAGCTGTCTGGAGGGCGTCACGTTCTCCGCCCTTGAACTAGATGATGTTGAACTAGAATTTGCAAGAGCCATTTGCACAAGAGAAAGCCCTAATCTGAGCAGGGAGCTCACTGTGGAAGCGCACTCACTGAGGCCAACCTTCCATTTGGGCAGGGATGGGGAAACTGTGGCCAGGTGCTGGACTACAACACCCATCATCCCTGAACATTGACCATGCTGGGTGGGACTGATGGGACTTGTAGTCCAACAACATCTGGCGGGCATCCAGGTTAGGGGAGGTTGCCCTACAAGCTTTCCCCCGAGGAAGCACAAAGGAGACCGGCTGTCCTTTTTTCCTCCCAGTTTTCCGAGTGAGACATAATGCAGACCATCTTGCATCACTTCCCGTCCCGGTTTGCTGTAGCAGACAGCATTCCTACATTATTAAGCTTTGATTGCTTACCGAGGAGAATAAGCAGAGCCATTAACAAACCTTGAATCAATAAGCTTTGTCATCAGACCAAGCCGTCTATTGATTTCCCCCTCCCTTTTTGGCGAGGTGAAACTCCTATGTGCTTATGTATCACACTGGTGCCAGGAGACTTGGTCACAATGAAGCCTTTATTGGCGTTTCAATCCAGAGGCTCCCTTTAAAAGGCAAGAGTCGTCATTCATTTGTTTCATTCACATCCAGGTTTTAAATTTCACAATCACTTCCAATGGAAAGCATAACTTAAATGCTGCAGGGCGAGATAGCAAATGCGGGAGACAGCCAGTCCCCACAACCATTCTACTCGCACAAGACAAGACCAGTCTTCCTTTCCCAGCGGTGCGCGGGATAAATTGGTTCTGTCCACACATGCCTGAATTTTGCATGCCGCCATTCAGTTGGTTCCAGTTTTTGGCGGGCCCTTGGGCAGGTAGACCTCCCTCCGTCCCACCAAACTTGTCTTGGAAAGGATGGCAATGGGTAGGGCATGCGACTCAATATAGTGCCCTGCAGTAGGGGCACGCAGTCGTTTGGTAATGAATGAAAGATTTAGCCAAATGAAGCCCTACATTCAACATTAATCCCATGAGTAACAATTGGGCTTGTTTTCAACAGCTCATTTGTCCCGGTCACTTGGGGATGGGCAGTGGGCCTAAATTTTGCAGGTGCCTTCTGATGGCTACCACTTTATTTTCCCAGAATGCCCCAGAAGTTGCCACTTTGCATGGGTATTGCTGGGAGAAAGGGGTTGCTGCCACCACCTGTGCAGGCTGCCATGTTCCTATGATGGCTGCCGTTGTTTTTTTTATCAACCATTAAGAGATAGAGGGAGAGAAGAAATAAGTTGGTTACAATATTGAATGATGACTTCCATCTCAACCACCAATGAATGCTCCAGAATGAGGCAATATCTAGAGCAGCGTCTTCCAACCTTGGGTTGCCAGGGGATTTTTTTGACTACATATTCCATCATCCCTAGACATTGACTTAAGCTGTCTGGGGCTGATGGGAGTTGTAGTCCAGTAGTGTTTGGGGGCCCCAGGTTTGAAAAAGTCTGCTTTTATACTGCTGTTCACCACCTTAGTGTTGTTGACAAACAACACTACAGCACACTTTCTACTGTTCAAATTAGAAACCAAGTTATGTACAGTTCAGGAAAATGTGAGCGTGAAAGCTTTGCTTTCAGCAGTTTAACTTTAAAGTGGTGTTTGCGGGGAGGCAGAGAATTCACCTTCTACCTGGGCATGGGGTGAAGCCATCAGGTACCTTATTTTTTGCTCTATAAGACTCACTTTTGCCCTCCTAAAAAGTAAGGGGAAATGTGTGTGCGTCTTATGGAGCGAATGCAGGCTGCGCAGCTATCACAGAAGCCAGAACAGCAAGAGAGAAAAATACGGTAATTACTCTGCCACATACCAAACTATGATGCAGATATAATCAACCCACATTTTCTCTTTCCATAGAAGTCCACTTTCTCATTGGGTCTTTCTTTGACAGGAAGGGCCATAGCTCAGTGGTGGAGCATCTGCTTTGCATGCAGAAGGTCGCAGGTTCAATCCCTGGTGTCCCTACCTGAAACCCAGGAAAGTCACTGCCAGTCAGTGTCGACAGTGCTGATCTAAATGGACCAATGGTCTGACTCGCTGCAAGGGAGCTTTCTGTGTTCCTTTTTTTCTAAGCAATGGGACCTAGGACCAAGTTTAAAAACAACGAAAAGCTCAAGATTCTCATAATAGTGCAATACAGCCTGATTCTGTGGTTTTGTTGTTGCCAACTAAATACCGGGCAAAGCAAAGTTGGAAATTGTGGGTGGCATCTGTGATAACGTTGCTTCTTTCCGTAGCTGTATGTTATGCCGTGTCTCTTCATTTCTTTGCAAGGATTTTGACCATCACTGCCCTTGGGTTAATAACTGCATAGGACGGAGGAACTACCGATATTTTTTCCTTTTCTTGCTGTCCTTAAGCGCCCACATGATTGGAGTGTTCAGCTTTGGGCTTATCTATGTTTTACACCATGCGCAGAAGCTGGGGGCGGCACCCACAGCCATCACGTATCCTTCCTTCGGTGTTTGGGATGTTCAAGAACTGTGCAGAAGGAACCGGGCAGATGGGGCCTCCCTTAGGACCTGCACAAACAGCTGGCCCTTCAGTCATGGTAGTTCTACGACTTCTCCCAGCCGCATGGCCGGTGATTGGGGACGATGGAAGTTCTGCAGCCCAAATAGCACATGGAGGGTCCTAGGTTCCCCATCCCTGGTGCAGATGTTTTACACAGCTGTCAGCTAACATGGCATGATGCAGGGTCCAAAAGCCCTCCTGGCCTCCTCTGTTTCTGCTGGAGAAAGGCTGTAGCCCAAAGCTAGAGAACCTACACTGCCTGTAAACGGTGCCAGGTTCGATCCTCAGCATCTCCAAGATAAAGTAAAGGTAAAGGGACCCCTGACCATTAGGTCCAGTCGCGGACGACTCTGGGGTTGCGGCGCTCATCTCGCTTTAGTGGCCGAGGGAGCCGGCGTACAGCTTCCGTGTCATGTGGCCAGCATGACTAAGCTGCTTCTGGCGAACCAGAGCAGCGCACAGAAACGCCGTTTATCTTCCTGCTGGAGTGGTACCTATTTATCTACTTGCACTTTGATGTGCTTTTGAACTGCTAGGTTGGCAGGAGCAGGGACCGAGCAACGGGAGCTCACCCCGTCATGGGGATTCGAACCGCCGACCTTCTGATCTCCAAGGTAGGGCTGCCCAAAACTCCCATCTGAAATCCTAAAACGCTGCTGCCCATCAGTGTAGGAAATACTGAACTAGATGGACCAGGAGTCTGACCCAATATAAAGTAGCTTCCTGTGTCCCTTTCTCATATTTCCAGCTGGGTGCAAGGCGAGTTGCAAAGCAGCTGCACTCGGCGTACTAGCACACTCCATCGTTCACCCTTAGCCATGCTTTGGCTTAGTGTTGTGTTTTGAAACAGACCAGTTTCTCTCCCAGCTAGTGCAGAGTTTTCCCCTTCTTCCTTCTAATTCTGTTCCCTTTTGTGTCTTGTTTTCTAGATTGTGGGCCTGCAGGCCCAGGGCCTGATAGTTTTTATTCCTCTACAGTTCTTAGTGTATTTTTAGGCACCTTTATCAATAATAAATTATGATAATTAAGAAGAAAGCTAAGTAAAATCTCTGTAGTCAAAGGCAGTATACCACCGACTGGTATTTGTCAGAGGACAAACAAATGGAGGGAAATAAGTTTCACTGGGTCTTCCCTGCCCCCAAATGGAGGACGATTATATTCCAGGTTATTTTTTCTTCTCCTTCAGTCATTTCGTCATCCTTAAGTATAGAATTTCCTTAATGCATAATGCATACAGTATGGCTGTCATGTGTGTGGCAGGTTTGTTCTTTATTCCAGTCATTGGTCTCACAGGTTTCCATATTGTTTTAGTGGCCCGGGGACGCACTACTAATGAACAGGTAAGATGGCATTATTATTATTATTATTATTATTATTATTATTATTATTAGCAGTAGTAGTAAAAATGTATACCCTCCCTTAGACTGCATTAGCCAGGCAGCATACATGAAAATATTAAAGATCACCTCCAGATTATCATTATTTTGGGGGAGGGATTCAATTGTGTTCTGGAAATTTGGGTTTGCACAGTTAAAGTCGCACTCTGTCGCACTCTGTTGCAACAAACCTGCATCTTCATTTGACTTTTTCCACTTATGAAGGTGACAGGGAAAGGCACAAAAAAGCGTAAGGTAACGATTGATTAGCGTTCAATAAAGAGCAGACATCTTATCATCTCCAAACAAGCTCTGTATAAGCAAATCAGAGATGGATGCTCAATAAACAGTTTGCCTAGAGGAACTCAGTGACGCAATAAACACATTCAAAGATGCAAACAGCAGATAGATAAAAGCAGGAATTTGCATGGTAATGTATATTTCCATGGAAACATGTGGCCCTCCAGGTGTGCTTGAACTACAGTTCCCATCAGCCCCTGCACATGCAGCCAGTGGCCAGCGATGATGGAAGCTGTAGTTCGGCAACACCATTTCAAAACTTGACTTCTTTCTCCCTCTTTCTGCAGTTCCTTAAATTTGTTTTTAATATCTTCTGCCTATCCAAATTAACTTAATTGGTTCCTTTATTCATCTACTTTAAAAATATACTCTTATGAAACTGCAGGTTATTACAGTAATCCTGCCAAAGTTCTTACCAGTTTACAATTTGTCTGTAAATAGTCAATAAACCATTTCCATTCTTTTATAAAAAGTTTGTTATCTTGATTTCTTATTCTTCTGGTAAGTTTCACCATTTCTGCATATTCCATAAGTTCTTCCTGCTGGGACTTCTGCTTCTTTCCATTTGGGGGCAAGTAACATTCTTGGTGCTATAGTAGTATTCATGAATACCTTTCCGTACAGTTTGGGTAGTTCTGTCCCTATAATTCCCAAAAGGAAAGCTTCTAGGTTTTTTTTTTTACAAACGTTATTTTAAACACCCTTTTCCATTCATTATATATCATTTTCCAGCAAGCTTTAACCTTACTACAAGACTACCACATATGATAAAAATAACCTTCTTTCTCTTTACATTTCCAACACTTACTTGATTTAGATTTATACATTTTTGCCAATTTGCTCGGTGTTAGATACCATTGATATATCCTTTTCATATAATTTTCTCTTAGGCCATAACATGCTCTCAGAATTTTTCACTGAACTTTTGCTGCCCCCCATTGCCAGTAGGGTTTATGTAAATAAAGCAGAAAAACAACTTCCCCCTACATGTGGCAGGAAAATGGGAAAGGGGATGGGGGCTTTAGGGCAGGGAAATGACAGGCAGGGGAAAGGAAAGTAAGTACTCCCTTGCTCCCCAAGGAGCTTTGCTATTTAAATTTTATTTTAAAGGCATCTAGGAACTGCTGTGGGCTGCTGGGAGAGGTGTATTGTAGTCTTCCCCAACTTAGTTGCCTCTAAATGTTGGTGGGACTACATTTTCCATCATCTGTGACCACTGTCATGCTAGCTGTGGCTGATGGGAAATGGAGTCCCAACAAACATCTAAGGCAGGCATGGCCAAACTTGGCCCTCCAGCTGTTTTGGGACTACAGTTCCCATCATCCCTGACCACTGGTCCTGTTAGCTAAGGATGGTGGGAGTTGTAGTCCCAAAACAACTGGCGGGCCAAGTTCGGCCATGCCTGATCTAAGGGGAACCAGTTTGGGGAAGGCCAGTCTTTTCTGGCACATAGAATTTGTGGAAGCACCAAGTTGGCTATTGCTCGAAAGAGAACGCTGTGTTAGATGGATCTCTGGTCTGAGCAAGCAGGATCCTTCTTAAGGTCTTACGATATGGGGCACAGGTGATCAATGTGTTGTTGGTTTCTAAAGGGTTAACTGATGCTTCACGTACCTGTTCAAAGTGCCCTGAATGTTATAATTCCAGGTGACGGGTAAGTTCCGTGGGGGAGTAAATCCTTTCACTCGAGGATGCTGCGGTAATGTGGAACACGTTCTCTGCAGCCCTCTGGCACCCAGGTAAGCTAGGAGGAGAGACATATGAAACTCTAGCTACTGACCAAGGGTGAATCCCCACTGTGTTTAGTGTGTGCAAAAGTCAGCTTTGGGCCTGGACAGCCTGTTTCAAATCTACCTCCTTGACTTATTCACATGTGGTGGGTGGAGGGTACATATCAGTGGCTCAGAAAAGGTTTCCCCTCTCTTCTCTCACGTAGGAGGTGGTGCCTCTTCTAAGATGGTGCTAACAACCTTAAGGTTTTCTTAAAATATACTTGTATTAAATAAATTTAATCCTGCATGTTTCACCGGAGATGTCATCTTAGAAGAGGCAGGAGAGAATGCCTCTCCAATAATGATGGCTTTCTCATGGCAGGCATCATAATCTAAAAACAAAAATTATATCCTATATACTTTACCCCCTCTTTAGAATGATTGCTTTTTCTCCAATTTCCATTGTATTCAGTTTTAATGGATTAATCAACTAAAACCATATACTTTCTTCCTTCAAAATGAGTGCCCCCCCCCGCCACCGCCAATTTCAATTGTAAGCAGATTTAATAGATCAACAAAAAAACCATATACTTTTTTCTCCTTTGGAATGATTGCATTTTCTCCAATTCCCAGTGTATGCAGATTTAATGGATTAATCAACTAAAACCATGTCCTTTCCCCCTTCCCCCTTGTTTTTTCCTCCAGTTTCCAACGTTAGCAGATTTAATAGATTAATCAACAAAAATCCATATACTTTTTTCACTCCTTTGGAATGATTTTCTCCAATTTCCAACGTATTTATTTCACAACATTTCGATGCTGCTTGATTGTTATAAAACCCTAAGCGGTTTAAAGTTCACAGACGTAATGAATTATCTAAAGCCCGTAAACAGATCTGTTAAGGCAGAATCTGATGAGAGTTGTAGTCCAAAGCTTCTGGATGTGGGCACCAGGTTGGGGGAAGCCGATGCATGCCAAGAAGACTTTGTCTTCAAAGAAGAATTGCTTACATACTTTCTCAGGTACATTGTTGAGCCAAAGAAGAAACAGCCCGTAAGTGTGAAACCACCGTTCCTGAGACCAGACTTAACTGAGCGACAGATCACAGTGAAGATAAGCGACAATGGCATCCAAGCCAATCTCAATCGGAGCAAGGTAAAGTATTCATGGCATCACAGATTTGGGGTCTCTCCAGATTGGTGGCAGCTTGGGGCAGGTATATTCTGCAACATGTCAATGATGCAATAATAGGGCACGAGTGATGGATTGTTTTCCTTGTTCTACCATTGTTCTGTTTGTTATTCTATAATTCTATATGGTTGTAACCTGCCCTGGGACCTCATGGTGATAAGTAAAATACAGTGGTATCTTGGCTGTCAAACTTAATCCGTTCTGGGAGTCCATTCGACTCCTGGGACTGTTCGAAAACCAAGGGGCAGCTTCCAATTGGCTGCAGGAGCTTCCTGCACCCAATTGGAAGCCGCGTCGGAAGTTTGAGTTCCAAAAAACGTTTGCAAACCGGAACACTTACTTCTGGGTTTGCGGTGTTTGGGAGCTGATTTGTTCAGGAGCCAAGCTGTTCAACAACCAAGGTACCACTGCAATGCTAGACACTTGAAACTGATAGACATGGTTCATTCAGGACCATTAAGTTAAACGGAATGGAATTTAGCTGGATGCAACCCAAAATAAAATAAATAGTTTGGACCTGACCCTTTAATTGTATTTGCAATCAGAGTGTTTTAAAGACTGAGTTTTATTTTGAATGCTTGTTTATGGATTGAGCTGGAATTCTAACAGGTACTAGAAATGCAGTCGGAGGGAAATAATAATTTCAGGCTAATTACTTGAAGTAAAAATGCTTGTGTGTGTGTGTGTGATGCATAAATATATAATCTCATTCATTAGTTTGTTTACTAAGCACGTTGCTACCTCTCAAAGCTAGTAGGAAAACAGATGGAAATGTGATCAAAAGATTCGAGGACTGTGTATGTACTCCTGTTAATTCTGCATCCAGTGAACTCCACTGCAAGTTTGAAAAGAATCTGTATCTACCCTGTATCTATCTTGCTGTTTCTTATGAAATGCTGCATGCTGGTGTCCACACATACACACACACACCCCGGACACAAACCAGTTTTGCTCTGAATTGAGAAGAAAAACCATCTAGCTGCATTTTAAACCAGTAATGTGTTACACAGCCTCGTAATTCAGGGATATGTATTCTGGGGGCTCCATGCACTTGCGAACCAAATCTAGGAGAAATCCAGGCATTAGCTCTTGAGACTGACTTAAGTGTTTTCATTTGCACCCTGACAATTTGGAGAAGTAATTCAAAACATTGCCAGATTCCTGCAAAATGGCATGGTCGGAATCAACCTCCTTGCTTGAAGAGATTGCGCGACTTCTATGCCGCACTCTCTGGTATGGTATGGAAAGACCTCATTTGCTTTGTGGTTATTTTCAGTCTAAAGTTAGCCTGGAAGGGCTGGAAGATAAAACCATGGATATTCAGCCTCCTCTACCCCCCAAAGGAGATTCCAGCAAGTACAGTGAGCTGGGGAGCAGCGAAGGTAACAGTGCCCTGTTTTATGCTTTGTACTTTTAAAACCAGGGAAAATATCTTTGGTCTCTTGAAACTTCCTTTCTGCTAGACTGTGAACATAGGTTGAGTTGGTAGCTGTGATCCAGAAAACTCTGTGCAGCTGGCAGAGGGGACATAGCCAAGCACATGTCTCGTGTGCACAAGGTCCTAGGTTTAATCTCAAACCTCTCTGGTTAAAAAGATCTCATTGTGGATATTTCACCTCTCCCATTGCAAGCATCTTCTGACAATGTTTTCAGAAAGGAGGGGCGGAATCTGCTCATCGCTTCTTCCGCTCCAGCCTGACTCTATGGGAGTCTGAGTGTTATCTATGTAGAGATAAGATGACTGCTTAGGCAACTGTAACACTCATGCAGTCCAGTAGCCTCCGTTAGTTTCTAGTTCATTTTTAGTTTGCAGTAGCTGTAAAAGAATAAAGAAGTTATGCTTCGGAGCCGTCGTCCATGTAGTTCATCCTCTGCTTTGGCACTGAGTTTGGTACTCACAGCTCAAAGTTGAGAGTCCATTGCACTTAGACCTGCTTCCCTGCAGCGGAAGGTCTCTGGAAGTGCTTTCCCAGCTCACTTGTCCCAGTCGGGGTTGAAGAGGTTGAGCCCAGTCGTTGAGCTCAGCTCAAAGCTGACACTCATAGCAGGTGGTGAGAAACACCTTTATCCACCTGAAGCCTTAGAGAGCTACTGCCATTAGGAGTAGACTGGGCTCGCTCAATCAATGGTCTGACTTGGTATAAGAGAGCTTCAGAGAGATGTTATAATATGGGGGGGAACCCACCACTTGCAGCGTTAGACCCACATCTAACTAGCCTGTAGCCGTCCAGATGTTGGTAGACTCCCAGCTTTCATTATCCCTGACCGCTGACCATGCTCATGGACATCAATGCTGAAGTGAGTTAGAGTCCAACATCTGGGGGGCCCAGGTTAGCCACCCCCCACTTTACAGGGAAGGGCCACCTCTCAGTGGAAGAGCACGTGCTTTGTCAGCAAATGGTCCCAAGTTCAGTTGCCACTATCTACAGGGAAGGACGTGGGTGGCGCTGTGGGTTAAACCACAGAGCCTAGGACTTGCCGATCAGAAGGTCGGCGGTTCGAATCCCCACGACGGGGTGAGCTCCCATTACTCGGTCCCTGCTCCTGCCAACCTAGCAGTTCGAAAGCACGTCAAAGTGCAAGTAGATAAATAGGTACCACTCCGGTGGGAAGGTAAATGCCGTTTCCGTGCACTGCTCTGGTTCGCCAGAAGCGGCTTAGTCATGCTGGCCACGTGACCCAGAAGCTGTACGCCAGCTAAATAAAGCGAGATGAGTGCTGCAACCAGAGTCAGCTGCGACTGGACCTAATGGTCAGGGGTCCCTTTACCTTTACCTGTTACAGGGAAGGTTTGGAAAGACCTGTGTGGAGTCACTGCCAGGCAGTGTAGACAGCATGAAGCAAGATGGACCCGTTTTCTTGCTTGGTAAAAGGCAGCATCCTATGTATTTTATATAAGAGCTAGCAACCTACACTGTTCAAAACAAGATGTGATTCTGCAGGTGGTATTCAGCTAATTTTTACTCAGAGCAGACCTGCTGGCATAAATCACTGCAACAAAGGCTCACTAAATTTTCAGGTCTACTCTGTGTAGAACTTAGTTGCACGCCACCCTGCATCTCTGCAGTTTATAGTTCTCCAGCTGGTGTTCTCCGATATCCCTTTGCCGTTCCTCTGGGCCACCCCCTCTTTCCTTTATAGAGTAACAAGATGCAAAGAGAAACAGGGATCTTTAATTGTAGCTATCCCTACGCCAACATCATCCAAATCCCTGTATGGCAAAACTAGACCAGCCAAAATGACTTCTTTGCTTGTACAAATAATAAAAGGTAAAGGGGGAGCCATGTTCTCCTTTGGTCTTGGTTGCTTGGTGTCTCCCAATGCTGATATATTTGGTTTTTTTGTCCTGGTATTTTCTCTTTATGAAGGTAGTTGGGTGTCTTGGGTGTCTGTCTGTAGAAAAGTAGGGTATAAATTGAATCACAGAATGTAGTCTGTTTTCACAGCTTTCCCTAACTTTCCTCAAGCCCCTGATTCATTTCCTAGACACCCCTTCTCCTCATTTTATGACTTTTTTGACTGCATTGTCCCTCTGAAGAGCCAAACAAATCAGTCAATGGCAACCAAAGACTCTTGCCTGCTTCACCTGCTCTGTTCCATCTATGCCAGTCTCTGCCAAACATTTTATCACCACCTCCAAATGCTTTTGCACATTGTAACACGAAGGGGCTGTAGCTCAGGGGCGGTTTCGTATGCTCAGTGTAAATTATCCAGGGGACACCTTGTTTATCCAGTGATACTACACATGTGCTTATTTCATATGCTTGCACATGAACAAATTTTTGTCTTATCTGTGACTGTCCTAGCTTGCCTTGAGGTTCCCGGGTGAAGCTGGGTTGAAGTGGTGGAACTTACTAGAAGAGCAGAATCCTATTGTCCAGGGCAGAGTCAAGATAGGTTACAAAGGATTGCAGCAGGCAAGCAAAGCACAGTCTTTCAGGACCCTGGACAGATCACTATGGCAAGGGCTGGCTGGAGCTCACCCAGGGAGAGCTGTTGTCTCAGCAGCATGCTAAGGCCTTATGAAGGCTGACTGGTCTGGACCTGCTGTTAACCCCTCTCCCTTTGAGGATAGGATTTAAAGGGGCATTACTTGAAGCTGCAGGTACTAGCTCCTATGGCATGTTGGCGCTGAGGACTCCATTAGTGGGAGGGAAGCTGTCCACGTCAGGAGCCTAGGAGCCACGTAAAGCCATGTCTTCTGGCCTTGTAGGTCCTGGAGTGAGGAGGCTGCTGATCCTCTGCTTCAAAATAGGGCCTCTGTTCTGGCTTTTAAACTTGAGTGGCACTGAATACTAAAAGACACTATACCTTGTGGAATAATATATGGTGTCTGTTTATATATCAAAACTGAAGAAAGCCAAAGGGGGGCGGGTTGAAGCCAGAGAACGTGACTTAGTGGAAAGAAAGAGAGTAAGTGAGTTTTCTTTCCTCTTCCCCACAACCAGAGAGCAGCCTTTCACCCAAACTGATGAGCCCTCCCACACCTGCAATGTACAAGTATCGTCCAGCTTTCAGCAACGATCCCAAAGTGCACTACCACGGAGCATCTGAACAGGTAAGCCTATCAATAGTTTGCAGTCTTATGGACACTTAACTGGGAATACGACCCTTTTGAATATGGTGGTGTTTACTACCAGGTCAAGAAGCACAGGATTACATTCTAGTAAAATAATAAAAATGTCTTTCCAAAACCAGCAATTATGCAGGAAAAAAACTGCATGAAGAACAAATTTGAACCTCAGAAAATTTTTATCATTCATTTCACTTCTGTATTACTTTATATTTTTAAGGATGGGAGATCTCAAAGCAGTTTACAAACTACATTAATTCATCAAATCAAACAATCCAGCATAAAACATTACAGAATAAAGTAAAATATAAAGTATACATTCCAAGCAACATAATTAAAAGGGAACTAAAATATTATCTTCAAAAAATTCCAAATGAAACATTAGAAAAGGAGGTCAAGGACAGAATGCACATTTAACGCAGTAAAGTTAACAATATATATATATATTTACATTTCAAAAGAAAACTTAATTAAAAGAAGTCAAGTATAAAATGCACATTTAAAACAGTATAATTAGCAAGAGAATAAAATATTTTCTTAAGCAAAATACATATCTGCTGCTGTTGCTGCTAATCTTGCCAATGGTGGTTCATGGCAGGCGATGACTTGGCAGCCCCAGCTCGATGACCTGGGTCTGCACTAAGAGACGGCCAAGATTATCTCTGTTCTCTTCAGCAGCCTCAGATTTTGCAGCTGGAGTCAATCTGGGCTCTGCCCTCCCAGGCCAGCAAGGGAGGGAGCAAGTCTTGCAGGTCTCACAGCCAAGATGGTCTTTATTACATTTTCTAGCAAGAAGAACCAGAGGGGGAAATTCAGAAGTGGACCTTTCTGTCCCTCCCAATTAGCTACAGTGCGTGCCATTTTATTTTTTACTCTCTATGAGCTGAAGTTTCTTCTCCTCGCATAAAGCAATCCCTCCGTCCTTTTTAACTTTAAAACTGAGGCAGAGACACCGAGCGAGAACTTTGGTTTTAAGAAACATGCAGGGCTTTTGTTTTTGGGGGGATTGGAGTTCAGTGTGGTGACTCATCAGTCTCTCTAAGGGGACTTGTCTGCTGGCTGATGGAGGGAGAGCTTTTGAAAGGGAGCCTTGCAGTGCAAGATTACAGCACTGAGTTAGCCTTGGCTGAAAAGCTTATTATCTCAACCGCTTCAGCTTATTATCTTGACAAATGGCTTGCTGCTTCCCTCCGCTATTGCTTTATGTGTGCTTCGGCTAGTGCTGAACTTGTAGCCTGGAACTGAATAGATCGAGCCGAATCTTGGTAAAATGCAGGATTATGAATACTATGTGGAGCTTCCATGCTCATATGCCACAGAAGCAGGATGCTGAACGTTTGTCAAGTCCAACAAGGCTCTTTTTGGGTTCTTACAACTTTCTGTATATCGCGGTCCTAGGCAAGAAAAGCAAGCAAGCACAGAATTGCAGCTTTTAGCACAGAATATTCAGCATGATACAAGGGACGCGGGTGGCGCTGTGGGTTAAACCACAGAGCCTAGGACTTGCTGATCAGAAGGTCGGCGGTTCGAATCCCCACGACGGGGTGGGCTCCCATTGCTGGGTCCCTGCTCCTGCCAACCTAGCAGTTTGAAAGCACATCAAAGTGCAAGTAGATAAATAGGTACTGCTCCAGCGGGAAGGTAAACGGCGTTTCCGTGCACTGCTCTGGTTCGCCAGAAGCGGCTTAGTCATGCTGGCCACATGATCCGGAAGCTGTACGCCGGCTCCCTCGGCCAATAAAGCGAGATGAGCGCCGCAACCACAGAGTCAGCGGCGACTGGACCTAATGGTCAGGGGTCCCTTTACCTTTATTCAGCATGATGGCCATATTCCACCTCTGCTGTTGGAGGCAGTATGCCTCTGAATACCGCTTGTTCGTGGGCAGAGTGCTGTTGAGCTTAGGTCCTACTTCTGTGTCTGTCACAGGCATCTGATTGGCCACTTGCGAGCACAGGATGCTGGACCAGATGGGCCATTGGCCTAATCTAGTTGGCTCTTATGTTCTTATCTACCCCCACAAAACAGGAGAAATGATGCAGTTTACAAGTGGGGAGGGCTTCTTGTTTGACTCTGGTCCTGCTTCTCACAGGCATCTAGTGGGCCATTGTGAGACTAGGATGCTGGACTGAGGGGGTGGGCAGGGGAGCTTTGGCCTGATCCAGCAGGGCTGCTCTTATGTTCTTAGAGAGGTTAGATAAATTCAGCAGCCTATGCACTCAAACAGAGATTGGGAAACAGGTTTTGGGACTTCAAATCCCTTTGGCCCCAGCACGCCTGAGGGCCCCACCATCTCCACCAAGGACTTAACAATGGGCATTAGGTGTATTTGATGTGCATTTTAATGAATGGAATAGAGTGAAAGGTTATGAGTCTTTGAGTCGTGTGGAGTGTGGAGTGTGTATGTATGAACTTAACAGTGCTCAGCTTATTTTTTCAGTTGCTGCTATAGATCATAAATGCCGTATTGATTTGTTAATCATACAGGCAGCCCCCCATTTGTTCGGGGGCTACATTCCAAGGCACTGCACACACCAGTGAAATTGTGTATAATTGAAATCCATTGAAAAAGCCATCAAACGCCCCGCCTCCATTCTGCCCTTTTAGTGATGTTTCAGTGATGTCTTTATGACGTTTTAGGGTCACTTCCGGCGCAATGCGTGTATGCACAGTCGTGTGTATATTGAATGCGATTAAACAGGGCTCTGCCTGTATAATATTGACCTTTGCTACAATTATGACGTTGATCTTATTTTTTAGTTCCTGCTTTGCTAACAGGGTTTTATAGATTGTAATTGTTTCATTGGTATTTTTAAATTATTTTATATGATTTATGCTTAATTTGTGGTGCTCTTGTTATGTTACTGCTATTTATAGTTTGTCGGCCGCTTTGGGATTTATTTGAATGAAAAGCAGCATAGAAATTCCATCAATCCATCAATCAGTTACCATGGCCAATGGTCAAGGATGATGGGAGGCTAGCAATATCTAGAGCAGCAGTTCTCAACCTTTGGGTCCCCAGATGTTGTTAGACTACAACTCCCATCACCCTTGAGCTCTGGCCTTGCTAGCTAGGGGTGATGGAAGTTGTAGTTCAACAACATCTGGGGACCCACAGGTTGAGAAAGGGTGATCTAGAGGGTCATGAACCCATCATCCCTGCTACAAAACCTTTACTCAGAAGTTGAGTTTAAGAGAACTGTACATTGATGGCAAAAGAGATCTGTCATAGCTTGAGATGTGGGAACAACCGTCAACATTTTACTGCTCCTGACCTCCCTCTTCATATTTACTTTTCCATCAGATCTCCATTCAGGAAGGACACAAGCCAGGATCTGTGATGGAGGAGAATGACAGCAGCCTCGATTACCAGTCAGAGCCCAGCCTAGATATCCCCAACTACCGGAAGAGTTCCCTTCACAAGACTTACCAGTCGTCCCCGCTGCAGATAGATTCCTTTGCTGTCAACTCGAGGTCTTTGAGCCTGAAATCTGCCAGCAGGAGAGGAGGAACAGACAAAATGCCCCTGCATCCCATGAAGTCAGAAGGGGCCACCTCCACACCTTACAAAAGCATCTTTTCCCCCAACTCCCTCTCAAACAGGAATGGGAGCTTGTCGTACGACAGCTTGCTCAACCCCATGTCCCCCTCAGGAAGGAGGTGCATAGCTCATTCCGCCGTGGGCTCCGTTGGGTACCACTCACCGTATCTGTCTGCCAAAATGTGCCACCTGCGGGGCAGGGAGCTTCAGCGCGTGCCCCCGCAGAGCTTCAGCCCTGTGCTGGGCAGCTCGGCCCTGCACCCACGTGACCCCTCGCCAGTGCGCTACGACAACCTATCGAAAACAATCATGGCATCCATTCAGGAGAGGAAAGAAATGGAAGAGAGGGAGAAACTCCTCCTCTCTCACCCAGACTCGGTGTTTGCAGACTCTGGTGTGTACGACACCCCTAGCTCCTATAGCCTTCAGCAAGTCAGCATGCTGTCAGAAGACCCCCGTAGCATAGTCATGAGGTATGGCTCTAGGGACAACCTGATGAGCGGCAACAGCTTTAGCGTGAGGAATCCTGTGCTGCAGGCATCCGTTTCTTCGCTCTCAAGTGCGATGACCAGAACGTCAAGGACTTCCACTCCTTCCCTCCAAGCTGACCTAGCCAATAACAATGTCCAGGCCCATCAGGCACTGCAGGGCAGGATGAGCAATGGCTCCTATAAGTCACCCAGCCACCAAGTCCCATCATCCCCCGGGGGGATTCCCAGGTCGCCCTCTTATGGAGGCCCTAAAGCTGTCTCCTTCGTTAACACCATGGAGATAACAGAGGCACAGCCTATGGGGACTCCAAGGTACGGATAAGCTTTCATATCACTGTTGTTGTTGACAGCAGGCATGCAAGAAAAAAGGGGAAGAAGCACTTCAAACGAACAAAGAGTGCTTTGGTGCTCACTGATGAAAGACTTGTTATTATAGCTCAGTGCCTCTCAGAGTATATATAAAAAAAGCAAAACTCCTTGAGCTTGACATCTCTCTCTCTCTCTCTCTCTCACACACACACACACACAGAGAGAGAGAGAGAGAGAGAGAGAGATTCTTAAAATCTAGCCAACTATAGAAACATATTGAAAAAAGGAGTACAGAAATAACTAAATGATTAAATCTTTGTCCACCTTTTTCAAGCTGTTTCTGTAGTTGGGTAGATTTTAAAAGCAGAAGTCCCCCCCCCCTTTTTAATGAAAATAAATAAATTCTCAAGCCTCTGAAGCTTCTAAGGAAGGCACTGAGCAATAATTAAGGGCCTTTTGTAACATCCCATGGAGAAAGAGGCAGGACTCATCTGAAGTTGCAGGACCATGGATAGCTCCAAGTGAGCAACGTGCTCCAACAAGGGTTGGGGATCAGGCTGAAGCCTTGGGAAATGCTGTTCCCAGGCTCTGCCCCCTGCTGGGGAATGCCATAGCTTTCAAGGGCCAATCATGTGATCTGGAGACGGGCACTTCTCTGTTCCATAGCCTCCCTCCTGGTGCCCTCCTTGCATTGCTGGCCCAGCGGCATGCAGGGGGAGGCATCTGGCTCCAGGCTCTGATCCTACGGGCCCTGCTATTCTGAGAGGTTCTTCTGGGATCTCCTGTCTGACAGCCTCAAGCACAGTAGATTTCTGATCTCCAGCAGTCACCTCACAGCCCTGAACTCTTTAGCTGGTGCCTCTGACTCTCTGTGTCTGGATTGCTGGTGAAACCAGGGTTAAGACACCACCTGTGGCACTCCTGATGTCTGCGTAGAGGTGCTGCATATAGGATTGCAGTGTTAACCATTAATTAACTAATTATTAATTAATTAATTGTTCTTCCTTTCTCCTAGTTCAGGACCTAAGGCAGCTCACAATATGAATTAAAAACAGATACAGTGGGTTTTTTTATTTTAAAAAAATCACCCACCCGTTATAAATATATTGCAACCTGGATCGAGGATATCTGCTGGACCTAATGCTAACCCTTTATGAGCTAATGTGTTGGGATTTCTTTGCCTAAAGATATGTGGTACAGGCAGCAGCTCGTTTTAAAATTGGAAGGACAATTCCTGGGATAGTTCCTGGGGAATGTAGCAGTTTCATTTGAATGATGTGTGGGAACGTGCAATTTTTTTAAAACAACAACAATAACTGCATTTTGCCATGTTTGCATTGGAGTAGAATAACATTTAGGTTTTCCTGATAAGTGTATGAAATCCTCCTTTCCTCACACTTGTAAGGGGTGGACCTGGCATTTCTGAAGCATTTCATTCTCAAGTAGTATGTTAGCGCCTGTCTTACTGGACGTGGAGAAGGCAATCATGGGTTGAAATACTTACTGAGCCATGAATATTACTAGGTGGCATTGGGTCATGGGCTGACCTACCTCTCAGGGCTATTGTGAGGATAAAGTGGGACAACCTCATGTATGTCTTCTTGAGCTCCTTGGAGGTCAGGCAGATAACATTCAGAAATTACAGTGACAGGACTTGGTATGTTTGTGTGTTTCTCCTGAAGCTGAAGCCCAGCTTCCCCACCATCTTTGACAGCTAAATGAGACCAGGGCCCTGCAGGATTTAACTTCCTTCCACAGGGCCTGTAAGACAGAGCTATTGCACCTGGCTTTCAATTTGAACTTAGCCTGATCTTTTATTGCCCTTCCTTCCCTCCCCCTCCCCGTTTTATGAAGATTACCTGCTCTGGGATCCCACAGCTACTGTATTTTTTGCTCTATAAGACTCACTTTTTCTCTCCTAAAAAGTAAGGGGAAATGTGTGTGCGTCTTATGGAGCGAATGCAGGCTGCGCAACTATCACAGAAGTTATTATTAGATCAGTCAGCGAATCAAGTTGCAGTTCATTAGACACTGCCTTTTGCCATGCTTCAACTGAGCTGCCCAATGTTGAAAAATAAATAAAATGGCACATATCTGTTAAATTAAATGTATGCCCATACTTCACTCTCTTCTTAAACCAGATTTTTTTTAAAAGCGTTGAGTAAAGACTGCTTTGGGTATGTGGGTTAGTGATATTTCAGCCAATCCGTCCTGTACACAGCATGTTTTTGTTCACCATAAACACATGGAACCATTTTCTTCTGAGCTAATTCCATATCACAAAGATGGAGAACTTGTGGCCCTCCAGACGTCGTCGTACTGCACCTCCCATCATCCCCAGCCAGCATGGCCAATGTTCAGGGATGATGGGAGTTGTAGTCCGGCATCTAGCGGGCTACAGATTCCCCATCCAATGCCATAGGGAAAAAAGCTGTCTTCCTAAACAAAACTCAGTGACTACACTCCAACAATGGTTCACAGTGGCGTAGCGTGGGGGGTGCAGGGGGGGCCGGCCGCACCGGGCGCAACATCTGGGGGGGCGCGCTCGCACTCGCAGCTCTCTGCCCCTACCTGGCTCACTCACTCTCTCTCACTGCAGTGTGCGAATCCGATCCGAGCCGCTGGGTCGCCGCCCACTGTGGAGGGGGTGGGTGCCAGGCGTGCGGTGTGGAGAGAGAGCGAGGGACTATCTGGGGGAGGGACAGTGCAGCGGCCGCCCAGCGCAGCGCTGAGCGCGGGAGAGAACCACACCAGACCAGACCAGGCAGCAGCAAGAAGAAGCTGGCAGCAGCGGCAGGTTAGGGGTTAGGGGGCGCAAATTACTTGCCTTGCCCCGGGTGCTGACAACCCACGCTACGCCGCTGATGGTTCATATTAGGTCTTTCTGTCTGCTAAGCAAGTGGCTCTTGCGAATGTGTTCTCTTGGCTGTTCTTTGCAGAACCAGAGCATAAACAACCTCTTGGAAGTTTATGTTGAGCTTTGGCTGCTGTTGCTTTCTGTCTACTAACTCCCAATCCCATTGTCTTTCTTCCAACACAGGGAAGACATCCAGTTGAAGACACCTCACAGTAAAATTAATGGACAGCCAAAAGGAATTTCCAGAGTAGAGTGTCGACTAGGTTCAACGTCTAGCTCTCAGGGGCCCCCCATGAGTCCTGCTAGACACTCAAATGTTAAGAAAGTGTCTGGAGTGGGTGGAACAACCTACGAAATTTCAGTATAAAAAGAAATTCGTAATATAAAGAGCCATCCGCAAACCCGGCCGTGAAGCTAGGTGCACTGTGAAGAGTCACACAATAATGCCAACAAGATGAAAAGTAGGAGCAGCAGCTGATGGTGACCTTTCTGTATTATTTTGTGTTGTTTTTATTAAAAAAAAAATACATACACACAATCTTTTTTTTTTCCTGGCCAAAAACCAGCTGCAGCCTTATTCTTGAAGGAATCAGACTTTGTACAGCTCATTGGAAACTATCCTGAACAGACAATTGGGAACTAATTTAACATCTACTGACATATGGCACCACAATTCAGAGGGTTTTTTTGGGTTTTTTGTGTGTGGAAGAGAATGGGAAAGCTATTGTGCGTTTGTCTCTGTCCACCAAACCTTGTCATGTGGACATTGTCGTGCTGTAGTCTAAAAACAATTTCATGTGGGCTTAGTGTTTTCTCTTAAACTCTCCAGGGTTGACGGAAAAGAATATGAAGGAGCAGCTGGGCCCAACAAGGGTTTTATATATTTGGGTAGTGGGTTTGGCCTACAAGTGATCAAACTGTTCAACTGTTTGGAGAAGTTGAGTATGTAGCAGACCGTTGCCCCAATCAGCAGGGTTGGCTTGTTCCTTGCCTACAATGGTTTCTGGTTCATTTCCGGGGAGAATGCAGATTCCTTGTGCCTGTCCTCATGTTCATGAGGACAGATCTGCTTCTTCCATTGGAATGAATGGGGAAGCTCACACGTACATTGAAGGTCCTGCGCACGAGTGACCATGTATGGATCTCTGCATTGGTGAGCAAACACATGAGGAAGAACTCCCAAGTGATGTTGATTGTATCCCTCTTCAACTGAAGGAGGCCAGTGGGTTCCCAATAGTCATGCAGCAACCGTCTTGGAGACTGGTCTATATGGGCAAAATAAGGAAAGGAGCAGTTTTTTAGTTACCCTATTGCCATTTGTGGTCGTGTAGGAGATTCTGTGTCAACAACTGCATCTGTCCATGTCCTAGAACCGTTAAACAAGTAAGGAACTTCCATTCTTCCTTGGACAATTTTAGGTAGGTTTTTTTAAAAAAAGAAAAAAGCCTGTCTTGCTCAAGAGAGAGAGAGAGAATCAAATATTCAGATGGTAACCTATTAATGTAAACAGCCATCTTCCTCCTCTTTTTGTGCTACTGGAGATGGGCTGTAATACAGTGTGTTGTCTTGCACAGGTGCAGTGTGTATACTCTCAATGCAAGGTATTATATGATCTGTTGAAATTTGCTGTGTGTGTGTGTGTGTGTGCACGCACATGATTGCGTGCGTAACTGATAGTGTGTGATTGTCAGCCGGGCACGTGCCTGTAGGAGATAAATTTTATTGCTTGCCTGATGATCAGTGAACGCTAAATATTTAGAGACAAGTCAGGTATATTCCAGTGCTGGTGCTCACAATGGCTAGAGCTCACATGAATGCGAATCTGGAGACAAAAGAAAATCCTCAAGCGTCTTGTTTACAAAGATTCAAGATGTTCGTTCTCTGAATTAGAAAGTGTTTCTTCTCCTGCCACCCCAGAGTTGTCAATCACAGACACTATTGGATTTGCACGTTTTTGGAGAAAAGCAAGTTGTAAAAGCATTGCATTTAGGGACCTGATGCTTAACGTGATTGCCTTAAACCTTTCTTTTTTATTATTCAAATGATTTCTTTTATAAGTGTCCCTAAGTGAAGGGGTAAGAATTTTAAAAAGTTTAACCTCTACATCCAGGTGTATAAATGAGAGGTGACAACAGAGACCATTTGCAGGAGACCTGAATGAGATCATGACTACAGTGCTGAGTAGGGAGGAGGTAAATCCTGTTTTATTTACTAATTAAAAATGGCCTCCATTAAGTTTGTATTTGTTCTGTGCAGGGAAACCTGGAGGTTTTCCCTTGCAGCACAACCACCAGCTACGAGGCAAGGGAGTCTCCAAATAATAGCTGAAACAGTGATGTCAGGTGCCAGTCGAACTGGTAGGGTAGAAGGCAGGGAGGCCAACAGTAGGTGGCGCCAGAGCAAATGACAAGCAGAGCCAACTTATTCTATTTAGTCCCTATCCTCCTCCCTACTGTGTTTTACAAGGGCAACAGTTAGACTAGGGCAGAGGAAGGTGACAGTCGGTGCAACCTCTGGATTGGCTGTAAGTAAGGAGGGAGGCAAGTAGGGATTGGCTGAGGGCAGACTGAGGTTGGTGGGGCAGTACCCCATTCGCCCTAATGGACCAACAGCCATTGAGTGGAAAAGTTAGCCCCTGTTTCCTCAGCAGAAGACGGAAAGATGCCTTATGCCTTGTATTTGTTCATCTAGTATTATCTGCCCTTACTGTCAGCGGCCCACCAAGGGTCTCAAGTAAAGAGTCTCGCCCATTGGCTGATCCTTCCACCCAAATCTTTTTCAAGCTGCAGGTGCCTGGAATTGATTCTGGGACTGCCTCTACCACTAAACTAGGATCTCACTGCAGCGCCAACAATCCTGATCTTATTCTTGCCCCCTCCCTGCATTGCTGCATATAATCACGCACATCAAATTAACTAAACATGGCAATAAATATAAACACACACAACTTCAGCGGACCATGCAGCCAAGTCACGTCCAGCTGACACTCAAAACAGCTCTGCTTTCAAAAACTTGAGTGTTTTGTTTTAGCATATTTAGGCCGTCTCAGTCGAGAGCCCTTCAGCCGGCACTGGCACCCTGCAAATTCACACAGCTGGTGACAGCCACAGCTGGCTTCCTCTCTGCAGGGTGGTTTTGATAGAAGAGGCATGGATCCTTCTCTGGGGCATGCTTCCGGTCCTTCCGGTCAACTACTGATAACGAATGGGATCCACGTAGGCGGGGAGTGGTGAAGTTACCGTATTTTTCGCCCCATAGGACGCACCTACTTTTTGGGGGGGGGAATAAAGGGGAAAAAATATTTCCCCCCCAGGCGTGGGGCTGGCACAGGGGAAGCCCGAGCTTCCCCCAACCCCAGCCCCGAGAACAGCCTGCTATCCGCAAGCCTAGGGAGCCTGGCGGGAAGTCACGCCGGTCTCCCAAGGCTTGCGGAGAGCTGCGTGAAGCCTGGGCGCGCTCTTCAGCGTGCCCCAGGCTTCGGAATGCAGACAGCTCTGCGCAACCCTCGGGAGACCGGCGCGACTTCGCGCCAGGCTCCCGAGGGCTGCACAGAGCTTCCTGAAGCCTGGAGAGCGAGAGGGATTGGTGCGCACCGACCCCTCTCGCTCTCCAGGCTTCAGTGAAAGCCTGCATTCGCCCCATAGGACGCACACATATTTCCCCTCCATTTTTGGAGGGGAAAAAGTGCGTCCTATAGGGCGAAAAATACAGTAATCCTTTCCTCCTCTGCTGCCACCAGAGGAAAATCCTTAATCTGGAGGTGACGTTTGCATTGGAAGGAAAGTTACCATTGATATCAATGGTGGGATTTCCTCCCCAAGTCAATGCATGCTGGGGAGGGCCATACTTCAGTGGTGGAACATATGCTCTGCATGCAAAAGATCAGGTTCAGACCCCTGCATCTTTGGGTAGGACTGCGACAGAGCCCTGTTTATGACCCTGTAATGCTGTGACCAGTCAGTATAGACAATACTGAGTTAGATGAGCCAATGATCTGACTCAGTATAAGGAGTTCCTAAGAAGGTTTTCTCCCCAGGATGGCCACATCGCAAGAGGAAGTTGAATTCCCCCCTCCGCTCTTCTCTTACTCCCATTATAAATGCGTCATATTCTGCCCCCAGCCTCCAACTGATGGATTTTGCATTTGACTAAACCTGCAGATCAGATGCAAAGGTGTATTCAACACCATGTCTGGTTTGAACCGTCAGTGCCTTTTTAAGTTTTCTTCTCTCATCCTTGTTTCATTATTCTCCCAACTGTTTTGGTTTCTTAGATAAGGGGAGCGGGGGACTGCTAAAAGATTCTAAAGAGGAAACAAAAAAGGCTGCAAAGGTTCTAAGTCTAAACTGCAGACAACCCCCCCCCCCAAAAAAAAAAGTTTCATGGGAATGGTACAGGATTTTGCACCTGGATAAGCACATCGCTCTATGAGCATTCTGGATCAGGAAATGTTTCATGGCACCTGTGGGTTTGTTTATTTGTTTTGTCATTAGTCTTCGTCTTCTGAAGCCAACTAGCCCTGTGGTTCCGTCTGCCTGGGGTTTTGCTAAAGGGTCGGCGCAGTGGAGGCCATTTGTCAAACTACAATTTTGAGACCCAGAAGCATCATTCTTATGTTCACAGAAAGGTGCAAGGATATTTATTACCGGAATGACGAACTTCCGAGCGAAATTTCAACAGAACATGTGGGCAGTTTTGTGCCATCTCCAATTTGGAAACAGCGCAAGGTCTAGCAAAATGAATACAATCTACTCAGTGCGCACCAAAATGTGTGGCATCCTCTGGTCCTGCCTTCTGAGAGAATAAGGGTGGAGGAATCATAGAAAACTGGGGAGGTGCAGATGGAGGAATGTACAGGTGTACAGCTGCATCACATGTTCCATCATGTATGTGGTATGTATGTGTGAGTGGCTGTGCATGCACAGATCTGCCGCCTGAGTGCATGTATGGTTCTGGAGACTTGTGTGAGCCTGCCCTTGCTTCCTGTAACTGCGCACAGGATCACAGCCTGGGGCTGGAAGGCTCATGCCTGCAGACTTCACATGGGTATATGTGCCAACAAAATATATGGAGCTAATTTAGTACCAGAGCATGAACTTGGTCCAAGTGTTTCAGCTGATCAGACTCATAGAACAGCACATGGAAGTTAGACAATGAGTTAGGTAAAGGTAAAGGGACCCCTGACCATTAGGTCCAGTCGTGGCCGACTCTGGGGTTGCGGTGCTCATCTCGCTTTATTGGCCGAGGGAACCGGCGTACAGTTTCCGGGTCATGTGGCCAGCATGACTAAGCCGCTTCTGATGAACCAGAGCAGCGCACGGAAACGCCGTTTACCTTCCCGCTGGAGTGGTACCTATTTATCTACTTGCACTTTGACGTGCTTTCGAACTGCTAGGTTGGCAGGAGCAGGGACCCAGCAACAGGAGCTCACCCCGTTGCGGGGATTTGAACCGCCGACCTTCTGATCGGCAAGTCCTAGGCTCTGTGGTTTAACCCACAGCGCCACCCGCGTCCCATAGACAATGAGTTAGCTATGTCCATTAATTTCAGTGGGTCTGCTCTGAGTGGGGTTTACCATTGGATACAAGCTGTGGCTTTGCACTGCGCTGGTGAGGTGGTTCAAATTGTTGCAGTTTTAAAATGGGGCAGTGAAAAGCAACAGTGGTGTGCAGAGGGCTGCCTCGGGATATTGGAGCACCAGTATTAATAATGCTTACGGTTTGAAGACAGGATGTGTGTAATTAGACTACAATGTCACAGCAGGCAAGGGGGTGAGGTCTTCCCTTTCGCTGGCACTGGCAACCTAGCACCTGATCCTTTGCATAATAAGCAAACTCCATGATTTTAGGGGAAAGACAAATGTAATGTTTAAGAAGCAATGTGACTAGCCTGGGAATCCTTTTACAGTATTCAGTCCAACCGTAAAGACTCCTTGTCTCCAGGGCAAAACTCTGAAACATAATAATTCTGAAAGTCTGCAGCCAAAGCTGGCTGGCTGTTCATGATGCTGATTGGCTGGCTTTCCATGACATCAGCAAGAAATTTCTCCCTTCCCAATTCTCTGGGATAGTTTTGCACCTACAGTAACAACAGTGGAAAGTCTTGTGGCACCTTATGTTGTGACAAATACATTGTGTTAGAAGCATTCATGGCCCCAGGGCCCACTGCAAAAGAAGATTAACTGGTGCTTGGAGATTATTAGGGCATATAATTCCAATTTTACTTCATCTGCTTTGGTAATCTGTTTGTTTCCAGGCTCAATTTAACGTGGTGATAATTGGCCTTTGAAACCCTAAATGGTTTAGGACTGGATTATCTCAGAAGCTACAGTACCTGCTTTTGTGTGAATCTGCTCAGGCTTTGTAATCAGCCTTACAGGCCCTGAATCTCTACAATGTTGTCCAGATGTGAGATCTGGCAGGGATTGCAGGGCATGAGATACAGAGCCTTTTCTGTGCTGGCACCACAATGAAGAAAGTCCTTTTGGGGCAAATTTGTTAGGCTCCTTCTGTGCCTTTCGATGGATGGTAAAATATTTTCATTCAAGCTAGAATTTAATTAGTGATTAGCATTTAGTAATTTAATACATTATAGTGTGGGTCTTTCCTGGAGTTTTAGTACTGTTGTCTGTTGACTGTTGTTTTAATGGAGGTATTATTCTACTGTTTTGTTTTCCCTTTTTGGTAAGCTGCTTTTGTTATCTGTTCATTGTTTGTATTCTGTTCTGTTCCTAAAATAACTGCAATCCTACGCATGCCTACTCAGAAGTAAGAGAAGCAAGCCCATTGGTAGGCAAACTAAGGCCCGGGGGCTTGATCTGGCCCGATCGCTTTCTCAATCCGGCCCGCAGATGGTCCGGGAAGCAGCATGTTTTTACATGAGTAGAATGTGTGCTTTTATTTAAAATGCATCTCTGGGTTATTTGTGGGGCATAAGAATTCGTTCATATTTTTTTTCTTTTCAGAATATAGTCCGGCCCCCCACAAGGTCTGAGGGACAGTGGACCGGCCCCCTGCTGAAAAAGTTTGCTGACCCCTGCAAGCCCATTGAGTTCAATGGGACAATGCAGTTGTGTATGAGCTTGCAGACTAATCTCATCAGATGCATTGTGAATTCAATGAAGAGGGTTCTCAGGGTCAAGAAAGTCTGTATCCTAATAAATGTGTTAGCATTTAAGGTGCAACAAGATTTATTGTGGTTTTGGCTTCAGTAGGTTAGGGATAGCTACCGTATTTTTTGCTCTATAAGACGCACCAGTCCACAGGACGCACCTAGTTTTTGGAGGAGGAAAACAAGAAAAAATATATTCTGAATCTCAGAAGCCAGAACAGCAAGAGGGATCGCTGCGCAGTGAAAGCAGCAATCCCTCTTGCTGTTCCAGCTGCGCAGCCTGCATTCGCTCCATAAGATGCACACACATTTCCCCTTACTTTTTAGGAGGGAAAAAGTGAGTCTTATAGAGCAAAAAATACGGTAAATCATTCAGTTTCTGGACCATCTCACTTCCATAAGTGTTCACGCAAGTCCCTTCTGCTGTGCCCTGTTTCTGCATTCATCTTCAATTAAAAAACAACTGCTCAAAGGTTTGCGTTTAAGTACATATTTAAATATGTATTTTTGAACACATTTTCTATCAAAATATGCATTCCTATTTTGATATTTTTTTAAAAAAAACTAAAACTTGAGCGCTGCATTGCAAAATTTGGCAAAATGCAAAGACAAATGGCTGGCTGTGTTCCCAGAGTTGTTGCTATGTACTTAACAGATTTGGGACAGGGGCCCAAATACACAGAAATGCATAAAATTAGCATATGCTGATTTGTATGAATAGAGTCAAATTTAAAATATAAATGTCACACGCTAGCTAATTTCCCACTCATTCCTACTCATTGCACCCAATTCCCCTTCCCTCACCTCCATTCATTAACCCCAGATCATCTCTAGATAAAGCCATCTCAAATCAATTTATCGTCCTCAAAAAATAATGATGATGATGATGATGATGATGATGTACCCAGTAACCTAGTTCACCCCCCATTACCCAACCCAGAAACACTCAGAGCACTTAGGAAGAGATTTGAGGCCTTGTCATCCCATCTGTGACAACACCCCTGTTTGTTCCAATCCACACACTAGGTTAGGTAAAGGTAAAGGGACCCCTGACCATTAGGTCCAGTCGTGGCCGACTCTGGGGTTGCGGCACTCATCTTGCTTTATTGGCCGAGGGAGCCAGCGTACAGCTTCCGAGTCATGTGGCCAACATGACTAAGCCGCTTCTGGCACACCAGAGCAGCACATGGAAACGCTGTTTACCTTCCTGCTGGAGTGGTACCTATTTATCTACTTGCACTTTGACGTGCTTTCAAACTGCTAGGTTGGCAGGAGCAGGGACCGAGCAATGGGAGCTCACCCCGTCACAGGGATTCGAACCACCGACCTTCTGATCGGCAAGTCCTAGGCTCCGTAGTTCCAACTAAATTCTACTCAGAATAGACACATTATAATGAAAGCACCTAAGTTACCCATGTCCACTAATTTCAGTGGGTCTACTCTGGGTATGTGCACAATCCATTCATTCAAGCGTCGTCTTTCAAACTGGTTCATATTGGAACTCACAAAGATGGAATCTTGCCTCACCACAGACACAACCAAACTAACGCAGCAGCCTCCTTTGGATTTTTTTTCTTAATGTTTAAAAACACACACAATAAGGCAGCAAATAACTTAAGCACATGGGTGCTAATTGCAGTGCTCTTAAAACTTATTTTTAATATGTAAAGGGGGCAGCTGGTGCACAGAGACTGACAGTGGTGCCAGTTTTTGATTCACTGCATTGCACTCGTGTCCTTTCAAGCTGTGAAGCCCAAACGGCTGAAAGGCCTTTATCTATTATGTATTGACTTCACCTTTTAACTGATTTAGGATGCAGCCTAGTTTACTGAAATGTCAGCCAAGTGATAGCAGGGGAAATATCAGCTACAGATGATTGGTAAAGGTTAACTTCAGTGTTGCCCACTGAAGAGACACACCTGAGACTTCAGAATACCTGCTCAAAGTTAAGACCATGGGTAGGCAAACTAAGGCCCGGGGCCCGGATCCGGCCGAATCGCCTTCTAAATCTGGCCCACGGACGGTCCGGGAATCAGCGTGTTTTTACATGAGTAGAATGTGCCCTTTTATTTAAAATGCATCTCTGGGTTATTTGTGGGGCCTGCCTGGTGTTTTTACATGTGTAGAATGTGTGCTTTTATTTAAAACGTATCTCTGGGTTATTAGTGGGGCATAGGAATTTGTTCATTTCTCCCCCAAAAAATATAGTCCGGCTCCCCACAAGGTCTGAGGGACAGTGGACTGGCCCCCTGCTGAAAAAGTTTGCTGACCCCTGGGTAAAACTATGGACTGTATCCAATGCTAGTCCAGTGCAGAGCAGGCCCATTGAAACAGATGCACATGACTAATTTTGGTGCATTAACTTCAATAGGTCTACTCTGAGTAGCACTTAGTTAGATAAAACCCTATTTTTATGTGGGGGTTGGGTGATTCTGAAGCTTTCATTGCCAAGCTGCAGTAGCTGTAGGGATAGAGGTTGAAAACTGAATGCATTTGGGGGAGACATATCATTAGGTTAAGATGTATGATGGATCCGTGCACACACAAGCTGGAAACAGTAGCTTGTTAAATCCAGACACAAGACTCCTCTGGGATGGGGAGATACATTTCATATTAATAGGCTTATGATAGCCACAGATTCCCCCCCTCTTCTTCTTTGAAGTTTGCATTTAAAATAGCCTGAATGGCCCAGAGACGACAGTAAATTATTCAAATCTTCCTGGAAGTCTGCATCTGCAGATTAGCATTAACCTGAAAAAAGGCAGAGGCACCCAGCTCTGCCCTATTTCTGTCTAATGCTGTGATTCTAAATACATCTGCTAAGACGAAAGGCCCAGAGAGTTCAGCACAGTTTTGGTGCACGTACGGGTTAGGATGAGCTTGTCAGGTGTCAATCCAGAGATTCCTTCCGTTTTGCTAAATTTGCCACTGAATTGGGTAGGTTTATGGTGGCAAACCATAAAGACAGTGGAAGACAGAAGTGCCTGGCGTGCTCTGGTCCATGGGGTCACGAAGAGTCGGACACGACTAAACGACTAAACAACAACAAATGGTGGCAAACAGGATTGCAGGGGTGTCCGTGGTAGGTGGGGGAGGGAATGGACAAAAGGTGGAAGGTTGTGGAAAGACAGGATAGTTTCCTGAAGCAGTAATAGATTTACAGTGGTACCTCTGGTTACGTACTTAATTCGTTCTGGAGGTCCGTTCTTAACCAGAAACTGTTCTTAACCTGAAGCACCACTTTAGCTAATGGGGCCTCCTGTTGTTGGTGCTGCGGCGGTGGCGGAGCATGATTTCTGTTCTCATCCTGAAGCAAAGTTCTTACCCCGAGGTATTATTTCTGGGTTAGCGGAGTCTGTAACCTGAAACGTATGTAACCCGAGGTACCACTGTAAATAGATACCTTTGGATCAGCACTTAAGCTGTGGATCTCTTATGGTTCCGCGCATGCTTCTAAAACTTCGGTCACAAACATCACTGGAACAAGAGGCTGCACATGGCACCCTATAGGAACAGGGCTATTGCATCCCATAAAAGTTTACAATTCATAGGTGCCAGTTTTGATTCGCACACAGGCTCTGATCCAGCCAGGCTTATCTCAACCAAGGTGCTCTGAAGACCTGAAGGGGTTGTTTCTCTGTGTACTGATTTGGTCTCTCTCTCTTTTGTCAGTAATATTATTTATTGCATTTGTTTGTCGTTTTGTTTAAAAAAGATAAAATGCTGCAGGGCAACTTAAGAGGAAGATAAAGTACCAACAGATAAAATAAAATAAAAGCCAAAAAAAATTTAAAAAAAGAACACTGCCATGTGCTTATCCAAAAATAGAATTAAAAAATATGAATCCTATCCCACCCCGCTAAAAGCTGAGCACCACAATTAAGGCTAGAATCACGCAGAAGTATGATTTCAAAACCATAAACCACCAAAAGCCTGGGTAAATAAAAATGTCTCTTAAGCCAGTGTCTAAAAAGTGACAATAATGATGCTAGGGCTGTTTCTTTGGCAGTGGGGTGAGCCCTGAAATAGCCCGTTCTCCATTGAAAAGAGCCTATCCAGCATCAACTGTAAGCAGGGGGGTGTCGGGGAAGGACAGAGCAAGAGAAAATGGAGGGAATTGCTTCTCCTCCTTTAGGTTACCCATTTACCTGGCAATTGCTGAAGTAAAGGTAAGGGACCCCTGACCATTAAGTCCAGTTGTGACCGACTCTGGGGTTGCAGCGCTCATCTCGCTTTACTGGCCGAGGGAGCCGGCGTACAGCTTCCAGGTCATATGGCCAGCATGAGTAAGCCGCTTCTGGCAAACCAGAGCAGCACATGGAAACGCCGTTTACCTTCCCGCCAGAGTGGTACCTATTTATCTACTTGCATTTTGATGTGCTTTCGAACTGCTAGGTTGGCAGGAGCTGGGACCAAGCAACGGGAGCTCACCCCGTTGCGGGGATTCGAACTGCCGACCTTCCAACCGGCAAGCCCTAGGCTCTGTGGTTTAGACCCATGTCCCAAAGCAAATGGTATCCCATTATTATAAGACTTAGGGTATATGCTCTGATTTCACATACACCCCATTGGATCTTGGCTAACTCTTTTAACTATCAGGGGGACACAGGCATCCAATCAAGTTCAAGCAAGCTTGTGTGTTTTTGCAGCTCCTGATTGGGTAAAACAAAGGCCGATGTGAGAATGAAGCTACAATCCTATAATCTGGGAGTCAAGTCCCATTGAACTTGGTAGGGCTCACTTGTGACTAGTTATGTATGGGATTACTCAGTCATTTATTCTGGTTGGTTAAATTAGATGGAGTCACCTATGGGAGCCATAACAAAACATGCCAAAGATGTAACTTGGGTTCCCCTCATTCTGGTGTTCTACACCAGCCATGGATCCTTTATTATGATCAAGGCAGAATAAGCTGACAATAAATGATCGAGCGCAGGTAAATCTTAGTTTTCTCAAAGCCTGTCCTTCAAACACCCTTTCAAGCAAATCTTTGGTGGGAGATGCAGGACAGACGAAAGGAAATGTTTCGCACAGTGTGATAATGGAAAATGCAATCGCAAGATGTCTCAGTTACCATCAATGTGGACAGGGATTGGACAAATTCATGACAGATCAGGCTATCAGTGGCCAGGAGTCATGAGGCTATGTACTATCTCCAGGACTGGAGGTGAGGCTGTATGCTGCACTCCGGTCCTGCTTATAGGCTTACAGGTGCATCAGGTTGTCACTATGAGAACAGCATGTTGGACCAGGTAGGCCTTTGGTCTGATCCAGCAGGAATCTTATTACGTTCTTAAATGTGGTCCGTACAATTCAGCTTTTGCATTGAAGTCTCCATCTTACTGAAGAAACAGCAATAGTTTTGCATTACAGATTTTGGGGTATGCCATCCCGTCTCCTCCCATCACTGTCATTTCACTGAGTTGGGCAAACTGCAGTATTGTAGCTTGAATTCACGATAAAAGATGCTGAGATTTCTGGCATTATGTGGGTTTTATATTTGCAGAGAGAGAGAGAGAGAAAGAGAGAGAGATTAGTTTTGATTTTTTGATTATTATTTTTAACTTGAAGCCTTAACATTTTACTTCTTTGTCTGAATTAGCAACGGAGAACAGTTTATGAGAGACACTCCATGTACTATGTTTCTGCTTGGGTTGAAGACCAGAATTTACCCTGATATGCTTTTTTAAAAAAAAAATCTAGTTGATGATGACAAAGAAAAGGGCTCTTGCAGTGTTAAGGATGGGAGAACAGAGAACATTCCTTTCGGATATATATTTTTCATGGGAATGGCTGACAAGTTTTCAACTGTGTTTTCAGAGGTATCAAAGAGATTCCCAAGGCCTTTATTATTTTGTATATATATATATATAAATATATATATAAGTGAAATGAATTAATCTTTCGGTAGATAACCTCAACTGTAAAAAAAACCCAACAACCACACATACATGCACACATGAAAACTATGCAGATGTATGCTTTAATGTTGAAAATCCGATATGCAGCAGCAAAGTTGGCTTGCTGAAGAAGGCAAACCCAGGATTGTGTAAATATTTGCCCAGGTTTATTGTATTATTGGGACTACAAGGGAGCCTCTCCCAAGTGAGGACTACATGCCTGTAGGAGGACCCTAAATCAGGAATGGGGAAACTGTGGCTCTCCCAGATGATGATGGACTACGGCTGCGATCATTCCATGCTATTGGCCATGGCCAACTGAGGTTCATGGGAGCTGGAGCCCAACAGCAACTGGAGGAGTTCCAGGTTCTTCATCCCTGACCAAAATGGTGGCCACTAAAGTGTTTGGAGTGATCTACACCAGAGCCTAAAAGATAAAGACAAAACTGACTGGAAGACTGGAGGCAATGTTGTTACCAAGTGCATGGTTTGAGGACCTTGTCGTTGGGATCTCTTTAACAGTCTGTATTTCACCTGTTCTACTACCTTGAATTTTTGGAATGTATCTGTGCAGGCTTTGTGGACCTCCGTCTGTAATTCTAATTTCTGTGGCTCTCAATACATATGTATATATTTTTCAGCTTCTTGAGTTAATGTGGTTGTTTTTTTGAGGGGTGTGTGTGTAAAATTGCAGCATTTAAGCACTTTGTTTTGACTTATCGACATAGTGGGTTCTGGGAAAGAGGCACAAAAGTACCTCATACCACAATTTTGTATGGGATATAAGGAGCTGCATGCTGAATCAGACCACTGTTCAATCTTGTTAGTCCATTACTGTCTCTTCTCCACTGTTCTGGCTCCAGTGTTGGAGGAAGTATGCCTCTGAAGGCCAGTATCTGGGAATCACAAGTAGGAAAAGTGCTTTTGCTTCTAGGGCCATCTTGCAGGCTTCCTATGGGCAGCTGCCTGGCCTCTGTGGGTACACAATGCTGGATGATGTTTGAATTTTATGTACTGTGTCTAATTAGTAATGGCTCTTGACTGCGCACTATAATGTCACCAACAAAACACACACCCTGCATAAAGAAGAAAAGAGGGTCCATATTTGCGTAAAATCTGCCTGTGCCAATATATGCACGAATTAGAAATAATCACTATAATTTATGGATCTGCCCTGGCCTTATAACATTTGGTTCAGATCTCTCATCGCTTCAGGGAGAAGCCCAATCTGTTCTGAGACATTCTGTGGTCTGTCCTAATCAACTCATGTGTCAGGTCTGTAGCAACTTCGTTAAAAACGAAACACCATTTCTTTTTATGGGGAATGTATTAAAAATGTCTGTAACTCCCTCCCGCCTTTTGGCAGAAGTAGATGAAATTTGCACACACAGCCACCAGAGTAGATTAAGCCTGCCAAGTTGCAACCGAATAAATCAAGGGCCTGTGGAGGCCAGGCACATTATGGGTGAGTGGCTCCTATACATGGCAGATAACACAGCTTTCACATGTTTAAGAAGAGTGGGATACTCTGGTTGGTCCCAATCCCTCCATCATGTCACAGCGTCCATCCCCATTGTTCTCCTTGTGTCGGAGGGGAAACATTGGCCTTGAGCATCCAGCCATCAGGAGCAGACTTTAGTCTTTAACATTTCAGCGGCGCCCTGTGCATGCCCAAAATTTGGCAGCACCACCCCACTGTTCACCTTCCGTTCAGCTAAATTCAGTGTGCCATAGTTGTGATGCCCTGTGTCACCCCCTAGGCTCGGTGCCCAGTGTAGTAGAAATGGTTGTTCTACTATAAGTCTGCCTCTGCTGTTATACAGTGGTACCTCGGGATGCGAACGGGATCCGTTCCAGAGCCCTGTTCGCATCCTGAAGAAGAAGAAGAGTTTGGATTTGATATCCCACTTTATCACTACCCGAAGGAATCTCAAAGCGGCTAACATTCTCCTTTCCCTTCCTTCCCCACAACAAACACTCTGTGAGGTGAGTGGGGCTGAGAGACTTCAGAGAAGTGTGACTAGCCCAAGGTCACCCAGCAGCTGCATGTG